>NW_022196905.1:228355911-228356536 GCF_008632895.1 Mastomys coucha | reverse complement strand
AGTGTAAAGACATGAAATAAACAATACTACTAATAGAGAGGCTGAGATAGGAAAAGCAAGATTTCAAGTCCCTTATGTTGTACACAGCCAGACACAGTCACAAACAAACAAGCTGAAAATGTATATAGATTGTACAATGTTGGACCTATTTCTCCAATTACCAAATTAGAGAGACCATTGGATGAAAATCAACAAATTTCTAATTCCTCATATTTTTGGATTTCAATTGATTAGGATATGTTGGTAATATTAATTTTTATATTAAGACATTAACAAAAGTAATTGTCACTTCCTGTTGTTTTTGTTGTAATAGGTGGAATTAGGTTTGTGTGGATTTGTTGAAAGCTTGCCTTCTTCCTTCTTCTAGGGTGTAGTTTTGCTCTTTATGTTAATGTTTTTCCATCTATTATCCTTTGTAGGGCTGGATTTGTGGAAAGATATTGTGTAAATTCTGTTTTGTCATGGAATATCTTGTTTTCTCCATCTATGGTAATTGAGAGTTTTGCTGGGTATACTATCCTGGGCTGGCATTTGTGTTCTTGTACGGTCTGTATGATATCTGCCCAGGATCTTCTAGCTTTCATAGACTCTGGTGAGAAGTCTGGTATAATTCTGATAGGCCTGC
>NW_022196905.1:228346474-228355447 GCF_008632895.1 Mastomys coucha | reverse complement strand
TTTTTAGATTCTGGATGGTTTTGCTCATTTCCTTCACCTGTTTTATTGTGTTTTCCTGTAGCTCTTTAACAGATTTTTGTGTTTCCTTTTTAAGAGCTTCTAGCTGTTTACCTGTGTTCTCCTGTATTTTTTTGAGGGTGCTATTTATGTCTTTCTTAAAGTCCTGTACCATCATCATGAGAAGTGATTTTACATGTGAATGTTTCTTTTCTGGTGTAATGGTGTGTCCAGGACTTGCTATGGTGGGAGAATTGGGTTCTGATGATGCCAAGTGACCTTGGTTTGTGTTGTTTATTTTCTTATGCTTGTCCCCCAGCATCTGGTTATCTCTAGTGCTACCTGCCCTTACTAAATCTGACTGGAGCCTGTCCTTCCTGTGATCCTGGTTGTGTCAGAACTCCTCAGAGTCAAGCTGTCTCTGTGATTCTGTGATTCTGGGCTTGTTAGATCACCTGGTAGTGGGACTTCTGTGTGTTGTGGGACTGGCTGCAGAGGTTGCACCCAACGTCTGCTCTGGACACCAGCCCAGACAGACCGGAAGAAACCCGAGTCACTGGGCTGGCGGAGTTCCTGGGTGCCAGGTCCCTCTGGTCCCAGTTACTCCCAGTGTTGGGACAGATGTTGGTTCCTCCTCACCTCTGATCCTGGGTGTGTCAGAGCACCTGGGAATGGAGCTTCCTTTGGGTGTTGTGAGACTGGCTGCAGAGCTTGTGCCCAAGGTCTGCTTTGGACACCAGCCCAGACAGACCGGAAGGAACGGGAGTCACTGGGCTGGCAGAGTTCCTGTGTAAAACATTATTTCTTATAAGAAAATGGTGACTATTTGTTTCAGAAGGTGCACAGGCAGGACTACCCACAACTGAAACAATCGATGGTAATGCTCTTGTCATTTGGTATTGAATAACCTCTGTGTGATAGTTATGCAACAGATTTATCTTCCCAATTACATTTTGCTCCAGCTGATGTTTAAACTAGTCAGCCTTCCCTGGGTACCTATGAGTGTTGCTGCAAAGTAGAGGGCTGCAGACCAGAGATGGAGGACAATCAACTGAGATCTGTGGCCACAGGGATTCCACAAAGTGGATAACAAGCATGTGGATAATCAATTGATACTACAGTATTCTTGCAGTCACAGCGACAATCACCTCATTTTACTTGCACAGAATATTGATTGTTTTCCCCTTAGAGACACTATGAGTCAGAAGTGTGCCCATTTATTAAGGTGAGAATATGACATACAATTTATTCAACTTCCCCCAAGCCAATCAGCAAGTCTTTCCTGAGTATCCACTTTAGCCTTCCTCTACTCCTTATGGATTCCCAATGATCTTTGACCTGTGTCAGGGAAAAAGTTTTTGTTCTTTGAAAGCCACTTGTGTTGTCTATGGAAAGGGGACTTGGATAGGAAGAAATGAAGACATAAAAGATTATCTGCTGCTTGGGGTTAAAGTCAATAAACAAAGACTGCTGCTTTTTAAAAGCATGAAAAAGAAATACTCATATATAGTAATTAGGAGAAGTACAAAGCAAAGGAGTCATCTTACCAGGCCCTTGTTTCTCCTTCTCTTTCTCCTTCTCCTTCTCCTTCTCCTCCTTCTTTTTTGTTTTTTTTTGAGACAGGGTTTCTCTGTGTAGCCCCGGCTATCCTGGAACTCATTCTGTAGACCAGGCTGGCCTCGAACTCAGAAATCTGCTTGCCTCTGCCTCCCAAATGCTGGGATTAAAGGCATGTGCCACCACTGCCCAGGTGTTTCTGGTTTCTTAATATTGTGAGTTATGTTGTTAAGGAATATTCTTCCTTCAATGTGGTCCCCATCAGAGCCAGAAACTCGATTCTATTGCATTTCCTTAGTGGCACACATGGTTCCCACGCTTAGCCAATGTTTACAAAGCTTTAAATAATGAATCATGTTGGTCCAGAAGACCCAATAGAGTAAGTTCCAGCCTACAAGACTTCTGGGTCAAGGCACAGGAGAGATGAAGGTCCAGTCTGAATCAAGCTGATACATAAAATAATCATTACATGTAAATCAGAAGTAACAATCCTGAAAACTCCTTGCAAGAATACACAAAACAACTATATCTGTAATACTAAAAAACAAAACAAAAACAGAAATGAGGAGCTGGAGAGATGGCTCATCAGCTAGCTCATGCATTGTCCCTGCAGAGGACTTTGTCTCTAGTACCTATGTTGTGTGTCATAGCACACTGTAACTCCAGCTCCTTGAGCACTGGAGACCTCTTCTGGAGTACATAAACACCTGCATGCATCCACACACAGACATACTCACATAGACACAATTAAATAGAAAAAAATCTTTCAAAAACTCACAAACATGACATGTTTACTAGTGGGAAGAATGAATAAATTATGATACAGTCATGCAAGGATGATGAAAGTGAATGAACCATGGCCAATAAATATCAACAGGAAATTTAATGAAAGGAAAATAGAAGGTAGAAGGATATGTAATGTCTAATATACTTCCTTAAAGAGCCTCACTGTGAAGCTCAATGAGACAACTTATTTTTAGAAGTATACACATACCTGGGAATAGATGGAGGAACAGATGCATAATTATACTCTCTCTTTTTCTTTGACCTTCCCTTAAGTGTTTGGAAATAGGACTAAGTGCCTTTCTTTCAAGTCTTCCTTACCAAGCATGCCCAGGTTCTTGAATTTCTATCCACATAAGGGATAGCTGAGCCTTCTTGTCCCAACTTGCTCTCCAACCCCCTCATAGTATTTGAGGAAGTATAATCAGGTTACAGAAAGTGATCCGGACGCAGGAAATAAATTGAAATATCCAAGTCACATGACATGACCAAGACACACAGGATAAAACTAGACAGAGATAAACCAACAAATGGGAAGACAATCACAACGCAATTTAACTTTGTCTATAGACAAAAGGACCTTAGAACTAATTGATATGTTTTGCAGTGGAGTGGTGGAGTGATATGGCAAGAGGGGGTGCCTTAGCAGGGCCCATGTTGAGGTATCCCCACAACCTCAGGTATCAGTCAGGTTATATGATCAATGGGTTTAGTATAAAATGGAGTTTATTTTGGACATGTATAGGGGTTGTGGGGAAGGGAGTAGAGGCAGAGAATGAAAGGGGACAGAGAAGGACAGAAAAAGAGAGGAGGGAGAAAGAAAGGAAGAAGCCAGCCAGGAAAAGGTGGGGGTGCGGGAGGTCACACACACACACACACACACACAGAGGACAGGGAGAGAAAGGGATGGTGGGGGAGAAAGGCCACAAAGTTCTTTTATAGCAAACCAGGCTCATACCTGGCTGTTGCTAGGTAACTGTTGGGCAGAGCCTAGAGGAAATGCTAACACTAATAACAACAGTTGACTTTATCAGTATCAATTACATCATAGGCAAGAAATGTTCTCTGCATGCATCTTTCAAAGGCATGTTTCTCTTATTCCCTGTTCTCTCCCATTATCCCAGGTAGGTATCTATCTGTCCAGTATTAATGCACAATGCATGAAATGATGCTTTTGGAATTCTGACAGGTCCCAGTTAGAGCCCACTGAGAGAGACACATAGGGCCTTTTCCCATCATTTACCTGTTGCTGGCTTGCCTCATCTGTAAACTTGCCAGGATTTTGTGCTGGCTTCCAAGAGAAAGAGCTAAGATGGAATGTGAGGATGGTTTTAAAGAGCTTGGATTTGGGTTCTGTCATCACGATTGCTACTTAAATTTGTCATTATCTTCTGTCCTATGCTCACAGATTCCATAGCCCCAATTTCCAAAGTTCAGCAGCACCAGGTGTCTTCTTGATCATCCTTATGCAGGGAGAGCCAGGGGTGCTGGTGGGGTGGGTGGAAACGGGGCTAGTTTTTGTTTCTTTGTAAGGACTTCTCCTTTGCAAAGCAAGCTCAGGTGTCTGTCATACTCCCAGCATTCTTTCCATCTGGAAATAAAGTGATCAGTCCAAGGACACTATTTATTTGAAATGTATTGTTCCGTATTGAATCTACCATTAAGTCTACCATTAACTTGCAGGATCTAGCATGTTGAGATTATATTGCCTCAGTTCAACAATCACCTCATGCTAAGTCTGCCTGTTATTTTATGTGGAACATGCCATTTCTCCACCGTCTCCAGGATGGTAACTTCACTGGACACACAGACACACGCATGCATGCACAGACACAGACACACACACACACACACACACACAGACACAGACACAGACACACACAGACACACACACACAGACACACACAGACACAGAGATACAGACACACACACACACAGACAGACACACAGACACAGACACACACAGACACACACAGACACACACAGACACAGAGATACAGAGACACAGACACACACACACAAACAAACACACACAGACAGACAAAGACGCAGACACACACAGACACAGACACACACACACACACAGACACACACACACACAGAGATACAGAGACACAGACACACACACACAAACAAACACACACACACAGACAGACACACACACGAACAGACACACACACACACACACACACACACAGACACAGACACACATACACACACACAACTTGGTTCCATGTCTATGCAACCCTCTCTTCCTCTTCATTACTGAAAGGAGTTTCTGTTACCGAGCACATGCGTTTGGGTTTGGCCTTCACAAATTTTTAACCATTTTTTTCAGAAGGTTTTGAATCTCTTCTCACTTGTCAGAGAAACTTTTTTCTCTCCCTTGAAGCAGGTTTCTTTTTGTACTCTTCAAGAACAGCTTGCAGGCTTGCAAAAAGGAGAAGCAGTGTTCTTTAGGGAGCTGTCAGAAAGAGCAGATGCAGGCCCAGCATGGGGCTCCTGATCTCCACAAGTGGCACAGGAACATTTTATTTGTAAAAGGAAGGACAGAGGCCTTCTCTTCTCCCCATGTCTCGATTTGCATTTTATTAGGCACCCAGTAGGATGGTTTGTAAATTGACATCTCCACTCACAGATCTCTCTGTCAACCCCCAGCCTACCAGAGGGCAAAACGCAGGGATCCTGGAAACAGGAGAGAGCGAACGGAATCAGACATCATGGCTCACAACTGGGGCTTTTTCTTCTTCTTCAAAAAGTCTCTTTTGTTTCTAAGACTTCTGAGGGAGAAAAAGGAGGGGGAAAATCTCCAGAGACAGATGCAGGCAGTCCAAGGTTCAGAAGAGGAAGGCTGTTGCAAAAGAGGGGGATGGCAGAAGAGGATGCTATGATTACACCTCCGTCGGTGGCAATGTGTTCTGGCATAAATAGCCTCTCACTTAGCCTCCGTTTCCTCATAACCACAGGTCACAGAAAAATATCTAACTTTCCTGACCAAGTGAATATGGCATCAGCCATTTATCTTTGCATCCTTTGTCCAGGATTCTCCTTCATGGACAGGAGAAAAAAATATATCTCCTAAAGAGCTTTATTCTACTTCATATATTGATATATGTTTACTCATTCTAGAAACAAGAAAAACAAACCAACCACAAAGAACTGAGCCCCCTACCACACACACACTTCAAATTTTATTACCTGAGAAGCATGCATTGATAGTTATTTTTCATGCCTAGAACTCTTTTGAGATATGAGGATCAAATTATGTTCGGTTGGTTTTTGTCTGCAATACATATTGTAGAATGTTCTGTGTGGGGTCTGACTGCTACTTCCCCTGGTGTGAGAACAACCTGCAGCTTGGCTGGTTTTAGCATGTAGTTCAGTTTATCTTCAGTAGAATTTGAACTTAAAAGTAAAGCTAACAGTTCATGACTAAGACTGTACAGTAAAAATGAAGTTTGAGGGCAAAGTTAAATAGCTTCTTGTGCCTTTCTGAAGTATATAGGAAGTCTTCATAAAGACATTAAACTTTCATGTGTTTTTTCATGTATATTGGGAATTGAATTGGCTCAGTTATTTTTTTCATTTTTTGTTTTGTTTTCTAGACTGGTTAATTATTAGTCGCTTCCCATCTTCCCCCTGCTGGACACTAAGATTATGACTTCCAGATTTCTGAATCACTGAAGTCCATCATTCCTGAGGGTGTCTCCTCAGGGCCCAGGGCTGTATGGATTTACTGTATAGGCTACAGAGCCTCTCATGGCTCTGTCATCTCCAATGCCTGCTATTGCAAAGCAGAGAGAATGCCCTTGGAATTCCTCTCTTACTCTGCCATAATCCCTTCATGTCTTGTAAAGAGCTTCATTTTAGCAAATACAGAACTTCGCTGGGCTTAACCTGTTTTTGCAACTCTTTACAACTTTTCTGAGGACAAAACCCAGCTCTCATCTTTTTATGGCAGGCAGCACATGAGAAGGTTATGGAGGCCATGCTTAGTACAAACACAATCCAGTGAGTGAAAAAGGCACTGATGGGTGGATGCATGCTTCAACTCAGCCTCCCCTCTTCTCACTGACATATCCCTCAACACAGGAAAAGTTGTGGCCAAATAGGAAAAGGCTATTGGAAGGGAAAAGACCTATCCATACACAATCCATTTGGTCACACTTCAACTAGTGAACTGGTCCAAGAGGAGGTTAATGAAAATCAACAGAGCTCAGTGCACAAGGAAGCTTTCAGACAAGAGTGACAACAACACATTTGCTTCTGTTTGCTTTGTGTTGACCATGATGGAAATCTGTCCCTACTCCCCATCCTGCCCCACTTCCCAAGTTGAACTCTCTGTGAGGGGGAGGGTCTTACCACTAATGTCAACATTACCAACAGCTGCTCATCTCTTTGCCCTTGCCTTCCTCTCTTGAGATGACCCGTGTTTCTAGGGCGCTGCACATTCACATTCCCACCTCCCCAATATCCCTTCTGTCTAAACTCTGCCTAAGTTCAACCCTGAGAACATTATAGTTGGTGACCATTATAAAAAAACTTTGCTCTTTTCCACACTGTTTCGCCCAATACTTTTCAAAGCTATCTGGTATCTTTGGGAATTACACTTCTAAAAAGTAACAACAACAACAAAAATGACTACCACTTCCACATCTCTGTTTTCTTCCCATTGTACCCACGCATTCCCGAGGAGTTAATACATAGAAGAACTCAGTGTGTCCAAGGGGACAGGTAATGATGGGAACGTTAACAATATGAACACATACAATGAATGGTTATGATTCCAAAATTGCCATATGCAAGGTTTTTAGGTTATCGATCCTAGACTTGGCCTTATTGGCAGTAGGAAGTCAGAGGATTTGGAGCATGTAAGGACATAATCAAATAGACGGGTTGATATGCTTTTGGAAGGCTTTGTGAGCAAACTCATTCATTTTTTTCCTTTCTTGTTCCAAGTAGTGACATAAAAGTACCACAGAGGTCTAGACACAGGAAGGTTACACCAAATGATTCTAGTAGGCCACCAGAGTTGGACTTGAAGACATCTAACTGGTGAGCAGCCTGGGGTCCCAACCTGACTAACAGTTTCTCTGATTTTTTAATTTTGGAAATGTTTTCGTAGTGCTAGAGGGTCAAATCCTGAGCTTAGCATAAACTAGGTGAGTGCTTTGCCACTCAATTATACCATTGGTATCTGTTGCTTCCTTTAAAGAGCCATTTGGCATTTTTGTATGAACTTCAAGTGAGCCACACAATTTTCATGTATATATATATATATATATATATATATATACATATATATATATATATATATATAGTAATATATATATATACATGTATATGTACATATATAATTAGTATCCCCTTGCTGCACTTCTGTTCCACATCAACTGACAATAAACAGCTGATTCATGATGCCCACCTTGTTGACGATAGGAAAATCTTTGAAGTTCTATTGTGTTGGCATGCTGACCTTACAGGCTTCCTCGGAAGAACCAGAGACTCTATCATCTGGAGCCTCCATGAGTCAGCAAACAGAGCACAGGTTGTCCTTCTAGAGTCAAAAGAGGTGTTCAATTAGGCATAGACAAGAAACAGACAGTTCATGTCAACTAGACATCTGAAAGGAGGGAACCTCAATTGAGAAAATGACCTTATAGGATACATCTATAGGGCATTTCTTAGTTAGTGATGGATGGGGAAGGGCCCAGACTATTGTGGATGATGCCATCCCTAGGTTGGTGGTCCTGGGTTCTATATGAAAGCAGACTGAGCAAGCCATCATGAACAAGCATCTCCCCTCCATGGTGTCTGCATCAGCTCTTGCCTCCAGGTTCCTGCCCTGTTTGAGTTTCTGTTCTGACTACCTTCCAGGATGGACTACAAAATGGAAGTTTAAGCCAACTTAAACATTTCTACCCCAGGTTTGGTTTTGGTTATGATGTTTCATTATAGCAATAGTAACCCTACCCAGAACAGAGCACAAGGTTTCCTGTTAATATAAATATGTCCTCCACATGAGGGAACCCCTGGCCACCAGTCAGACAAACACATTAGGCCCAATGTTCATCAGATGAAGGAGTACTCTGAAAAGTTGCATGGCCAGCACTGTTTTTGTTTCTAAGTCAGACAAGATTGCTGGCCACTCTAGTATCAGAACCTTAATTTATTGGAGAGCTGTCTGGGCATCAGTAGTATACTAGAAGCTATGGGTAACTAGAGATATATGAAATAAAATGCAAGACCTCGGCCTGCAAAATATTTTTTAAAAAGTTAAGACAAATGAAGTCTTTTTGTAGAAATAAAAGAGATTCTATGAAATCTGTGTACAACTTGATCCTATGTGACACGGTATGGCTTGTAAGTGTTACAGGGTGGTAGGGGGGAAGAACTAGATGGCTAGAGGAAGGATTTATAAAGAGGCAACATGCAATGAATATGCATTGCAAATGAATAGGGAGAAATGTGGTCCATAAGGGTAACAGAAGGAAAGTATAAAATGGAGAGTGAAGGATGCATAGAGACTTGTGTAGCTGTTCTTCTCAATAGGCATGCCACTCTCTTCCAACAGTCCTCAGTATCAGTTTGGGTACCCACTGTAGGGGAAGACAACAGTCCTCAGTATCAGTTTGG
>NW_022196905.1:228332516-228346452 GCF_008632895.1 Mastomys coucha | reverse complement strand
GGGTACCCACTGTAGGGGAAGACAACAGTCCTCAGTATCAGTTTGGGTACCCACTGTAGGGGAAGACACGCATGTACACATCCTGGATTACAAGTCATTTCTGCAATCAAGGCCCTGCACATAATTTAGAGGGAGATTTGCTTGAAATGGTGGCTAGCAATCTCCTCTCCTTGATCAGTGTGGTGTGCAGATGGGAGGCCAGGGACTGCTACACAGAGAAGCCAGGAGAGATGGATGCCAGTACAGAGTAGGACTCAGTCAAAGTCATCCTGGAAACATGGCCCAAGAGCTTTCTGGATCAAGCCACACCTAAATCCTAATAGATTTAGAATTTGTAATTTTCGTGATATAGTAGATGCCGCTCTTAGTTGGGGATGTTGTTCCTTTGTAGGAAACTGATGCACGGAGAGAGCTATTTGTAGGAGGATTTTTGGATAGGGTGCATAGATCCCATGGAGGGGAAGTTTTATGTTGTGGAAAGAAGGGATACTGAGCAACTAGAGTTGGTTAATTTGAGGGTTCTCAGTTGACAAAGGGGATACTAAGCAGCTGAGGTTGGTTCATTGGAGGGTCCCAAATGCTGGGCTGAGACAGACATTCATAGGTAAATGTCAATATTCACACTTGATAATAAGAAAAAATTACTAAGCCTCTTATAAAGATGTAAGAGAGATGTTGGCCACTAAAACCTGGATCAAAAATCATATAACAAGCCTAGGGAGGACCTTTTCTGGTTTCTTATGCCTTTTTCTTCTCCCAGAAGGAAGACCCAGAGGGGCCAATTAATACCTCCCCTGGCCTTCATTTTGCCAGACAGCATCTTCCACCAGGCTTCTGGAACTGCTTTCATAAAGTTTAAAAGTTGCTATGTATAAGTTTATGTGTTTCCTTGGAAAATGTATTTGTGATATTGCTTCTGTTTGAAATAAAGTGTTTTTCCCAAGTTATAAATATGAAGCTTAGAAGAAAGCATATTTCTTGCAGAAAATTTATTCCCTGTCACACATTTTGAAGTTTGTTTTCCATTTCTCTTTATCTTTGCTCCTTCAGAACCGTGTTTGTTTTTTGCTATTATGCAAGATTTGCAGCCAAACACTCTATGATGTTTGTACATTCTTCCTTAATCAGATAAGAATATCATTTGAAGTTTTATCTGGAAATTTCCATAGTGAGTATTGTTAAAAATAATTCAAAATAGCATCATGAAAGGGACCAAACCTTTACTGGAGTAAATACAGTTGGTCATAGGAAACACAGACCCGTACAACTCTACGAACTGTGGTATGGCCCTAAGCTCAAAGACTTTGGAAGCTGTACCCTTTTCAGGTTATGATCTGTAATAATAAATATAAGCTTGAGCTTTGCTGTTTATTTCTCAACTGATTACCTAGCCCGTATATTGTTGCATTTTACGAGACATTTATCAGAATTCCAGCACCTACCTTGAGCATATACCTCACTGTTCCTAATATTCCTTGAGCAGAGCTTGAGGACATTTGGGTTAAGATTTTGTTTAGGGTTAGAGTTCAGGTGCCTCAAAAAGAGGCTATCACTCTTTCTGAAGATCTAAACTGACGATCCGAGAACTAAGTTCACTGGATGAGTTGCAGTTCATTTTTCAGTTTTGCATGATAAATTTGAAAATATTTGGCTTTGTTTCTCCTCAACATAATCTCTTAGTCCTCACTGTCTGCATAAGAAAACACCCGTACTATTTTAATGGGAATGTCTAGATTTGTACCCTTGGACAAGATTTCCATTTTACAAAACCTGACTGTGATGTACAAATGGACCACTATTCCACCACTCAGCCTTCCACTGAGTCACTGATTGTAATGGACATGGAGGGCTGAGTTGGTTCCAGGAACTGAGCCCCCAGTGCTGATTCTAGCAGAGTCCCAGCATCCTAACTTGGTGAGCAATCAAAATCTCAATTAGAGCAGAGTGTGCAGATCCTCTCAGAGGGAGGAACACAGGAGCCAGAAATCAGCAGAGAAGTTATCAGATGAAATGATTCCGTAGGGGATAGTGTTTGCTTGTTTACTGTAGTGTTTTCCAGCTGGTGCATCATGCAATACAACTTCGGAAAGACAGCCTTAGTGCATGAGTCCTATCACAGTCCAGTCCTATCATATCCCTGTTAGCTTTGTAAAGCCCCATAAGCTTGTGATACTTCAGTTGAAAGGTTTTTTTTCTCCAATTAATGAGGCATTCCTCAAAATGTGTTTCATATGCTATTCAATATACAAGATAATGCAATAGAAATGTGGTATTAAGTAAGTGTGGGATAGTGCAAATTATACACACCTTTGGCTGAGTTCTTTTCACCCTAAGCATGAGAGGCCCTGAAGTATAGATTTAACTCCCCCGGATTCCCATACCTTGATCCTTGAGTCACCTTAGCCATCTATGGCTATGCTTTCCCCACTATCATTCTGTAGGATATGGAAACTCAGGGACACTGGAAGGGTAGGTAGCTCCAGTGGCTCTGATGGTTGTGCAACTTGCACAAGGTATTAGGAAGAAGAGTAATTTTTTCACCTGGTTTTGGCTTCTTCTATGTGGTAAGATTCTTAGTTCAAGAAACAAGACTTTGTGTACATGTAGGCTAAGGTCCATTGGGAAGCAGCAGGAACCAGCAGGAAGGGCAGTGGCTGGAAGGCACATTCTCTTACCTACATACTGTGCAAACATGTAAAACACATGACAACATTTCTTGCTTTGACCCCACTCCGACCTCACTCTCCATTGACTTGCTCAGTTTCTTGAAGTAGACCTCTCACTGGTTGATCTTAGTGCCTGCTAGGCCTGTGCCCCTCTAGGACTTACCCCTTTGATGAAATCACTTCATTTCTAAACACAAACACACACACACACACACACACACACTTATACACGTGCACACACACAGACATGCATATACTCACGCACCTGTACAAACACATGCATGTACACTCCCTAAATATGGGAGGCCCCTTTCTGGGAACAGCCCTGATGAAAGAACATAGAAGGAAAATTTGCTTTTTGCCTAGCACTGGCAAGTTCATCTACACTTTTGCTGTAGAATTTCTCCATTGATTTTAGAACCAAATTCTCAGGCTTCTAATATAGACTGAAGACCTGTAGCTCTCCAGGAATCCTCCAGGATTTGTAAACCAGATTAAGATTTCTGAGACCTCCAGCCCCATTGACTGAGTAACTTCTAGATTCTTAGTTTGTTTTCATTGTATCACTTCTTTTTCTTAGAAAACCCTGACTAACCCAGTCTTCTGTAACTGTTTGTTGCATATTTTTGTGTAAAAGGCCTGGTATACAGTAAATACAAACAATCTTTCTTCTCTCACAGAATCCACAGCCCAGGTAGAGACAGACACTCACATGAAATGGAAGTATACATCATCTTGTTTTCAGTCAAGTGTTGTGAGCTGAGGTGGTGAGGAAAACCTCCCTAGGGGAAGTGAGACCTCAGCCCAAGCTGGAAAGAAGTGAGATTTATTAGAACAGATGTCAGAAGTACAGCCCCTGAAGAATCCTTACGTTGGTTATGCCTTTTCCTATTCCCTCAGTATTTGGAGGGTCCTGGGTCCACAATACAGTATAATATATTGGCAAGTGTATTGATGAAAGCTGCTTGATCCAACAGGTAGATCACGGTATGTTACATAATCTCTGGGTGGTCCCAGGGCAGCAGAAGAGAAAGCAAATCAAGATAAAGAGTGTCATGACCAAGGGAGGGTCTGGGTATCAACGGGAACAGAGGGGAAGGTACCCAGCTTAGTTGAGGAATGAGGCAAGGACTCAGAACTAGAGCACAGCAAGGCCTCTGCTAACCTTCTTTGCCAAGTGTATTCGTCTCTCCGTAAAGACAGACGAATAAGAATTGTAGAACTCCCAGAAGATTCACACCTCTGTACAGGTTCTATCATGGGAAGCTGGCATAAAAAGCAAGCAGGGATGGAGCCAGACACTCAAGATCGGCTTTTAAAAGGATCATGGGGTCGGAAGAGCCAGCTTCCAGTTCTATGCAGCAAGGTACGCGCTACATTATCCTGGCCACCTCTTTGTTTGACCCTCTGTTTCCCCATTCTTTGGAGTGCTTGTTTCTTTGTGGCATCTTCTAGTTTCGAGCTATCTATGACTTCTATGGCTACCTGCATGACGTGTTTTGGCTTCTCTTGTCTTGTGCCTCTCAATGTTGTGATTTAGTTAGGAAGTCCTTCTTTGACTAGTGTTGATCTCAGTGAGGTGTGGCTTTCTACTTGAACACCTTTCCTTTGAGCCCTTCTTGACCTTTGTGTTAACTAAACCAAAGAGTTGTAGCTATAGCAAACTCCAGTGGTTCTTGTCCAAGCCTTTCTTTTCTCCTGTGCTGCAGGATCTTTCTTCTCTTCATATTTTTTATGGTTTTCTATTAGACCAAATAAAGTGGATTTAATGGACTTTTTGTTTTGTTAAATTCTATTTCTTAGAACTAGAAAGACTTTTTCTTCCAATCCATTTTGTGGGGTCATTATTAAATACTCAGACCTTTAACACAAATTTTAGTGGGGTTTCATCAAATTCTGTTATGTTGTAAATTAGTACATTATTTTGTTCAGAAATTTAAAAAAATAAGAAACTAGAAAAATCCAATTTAATACTTGTGTTTTCACAACCAGAATAAAATGCTATTAAACTTTTTCTCTATTTGCTTCAGATCAAAATCTTAATAAACCAATAAAAATATCAGAAGCTTGTAGGATTTATTTGTTCATGAGCAAATACATGTCCTACCTACTATGTCCTCCATCTCTAAATTTCAATTGTATACAGCATAAAAGATTTATCTAAATTGGAACTATCCAGTTGGTATCCATATAATACATAGTGCTTTGCAAATTATATTAGTATGTTTTAAATTTTTAGGTTAAAACTCTATATGCCAAGAAACAAAATTGAGAATTAAAGTTATGTCAAGTAAAACCAAATAAAGAGGATGAATAAATGAACTAACGGGAAAATGTATGTGTTGCATTGAGAATTTGCTACATAACTTTGGCTCCTGGAGGGTCACACACACGCACCTGCCCAGGAGTTATCTTGGATCTGAGAATGAAAGACACACACACACACACACACACACACACACACACACACACACAAGCTTTTTTTGAAATGCCTTGGCTATCTCAAAGGCTGAGTACTCCTAAGCCATCCCCTGCTACCCAAGCAGGGCTTGGATGGTTTTTTCTCCTGCCTTACTGGGACCCAACTAGGGAAGTGGCCAGCGGCCACTTTCCCGAAATCTCACATGACTGGTTGGCTTTATCTCCTGCCACGCCTGCTTCCCATCTGTCTTCCCTATCATCTGGAAGGGTCATGGCAATCCTTATCATTCTGGAAGGGGTCCAGAGCCTTTTCTTCTTTCCTGTCAGCATAAATACAGAGACTCTCTCCCAAAATAGCTTGTCCTTGCTCCAGTAACTGGAAATCATTAAAGGTATAGCTTGACCTCTCTCTCAGAGGAATTTTAATATAACCACCAAACTTATAACCATGTACTTTTTGATAATTTAAACAATTCAAAGCCATTAGAGCTATCTGAACAAACATTAACCATTGAGATAGTGGTCCTTCACCCTGTATATAAGTAGCCTCTGGACTCTTCCACTGGGTGACTCCTATGTATCACTTTCAATTGACTGCTCTTATTCTAGAGTCAGTTTTTGTTTTGTTTTGTTTTTTTTGTTTTTGTTTTTGTTTTTCAAGACAGGGTTTCTCTGTATAGCCCTGGCTGTCCTGGAACTCACCCAGTAGACCAGGCTGGCCTCAAACTCAGAGGCCATCTGCCTGCCTCTGCCTCCCAAGTTCTGGGATTAAAGGCGTGCCCCACCACTGCCCAGCTAGAGTCAGTTTTGCTTTATGTTTATCAGCATGGGAAATTTATCTTCATCTCATCTTACTTACACTTAATACTCAACCAATCTGTTTATTGACAGAAGGTGGCACTTAAGAGCATGCATAATGCATCTAATATGATGGACAATATCCCCCAAATTTAATGTGCCAGAAGCTCAGTGTTCAATGCAATACTATCAAAGGATGAGACTTTAAAGGTTGAATGTATTCATATAATGGATTAATATCTTTATCTCTGGAGTGGGATATTACCATATGAGTATACTTACTACAAAAGCATAACTGGTCCCCTCCTGGTCCCTCACACTCACTTGCCCTTCCATCTTTCTTCATTGGCTGATGCCAGATCCTGGTGATATGGTTCTACTTTTAAACTTCCAAAATGGTGCAGCAAATAGACTTGCCTTTCTTATAAACTACCTGTGTCCAGGTCTTCTGTTAAGCAGAATAAGATAGACTAGAATGAGGCTTCCCTCTATCAATGGAAGCCAAGAAGACAACTTTCTGATTCCCATTTCCTGAGAGCCTGGGAATATTGCATTCAGATGACCCAAGTCATTGGTGTTGATCTTATGAATGCAAGGCAGAGTTTCACAGACAGTCAGGAAATCCTTCATGGTTGGATTTGCTTTCAGGCCAAGGGCTTGTGACTTCTCTCATTTTTAAATAGTACTCTTCTTGCTCTAAGTGCATCTTTCTATATATGCTTTGAGAATTCTCATATTACTCTTTTCCATAGGGAAAAGCCTTCAAATAGTTTTGGCAAAAATTCAGAAACATGACTTAAAGTGTCCCTGATTTGCTGAAAGTCACACTCCTTTATGTCCAGCCTTCCTAGGTTCCTGATCAAAAGTCGGTGGGAAATCCCCCAGTCTCCCTTTGATTCATGTGCCCACCGATGACAGTATCTATTTGAGCTAAACAGAGTTAGATTCTGTTCCTGCAGACTCAAACCGTTCTTCCAAGCTCTTAATTTTATAATAGTGTTCCTTATTCATTTCCAAAAATGGTTTAAAATGCTATTTTTAAAATGGAACTTGATACTGCAGGTTAGATTTTTTTCATTCTTTGTGAATTATAACATCTGTGATGTGTACACAATGTCCGAGTCATGGGTACTTTTATCTTATTTTATTATTTATTTATTTACTTGTTTTTTGTTTTTGTTTTTGTTTTTTTCAATTTTTTCCTTCCCTGTTTGGAGCTTCCCTTCCCTCCTCCCAGTCTCTAGCTCTCACCACTCTCCATGCCCTCCTCCCTTTCTCCTCAGAGAAGAGAACGCCCATGGATAGCAACCTACCTTCGCATATCAAGTTGTAGTAAGACTGGGAAGATATTCTCCTGAAGCTAGACAAAGCTGTCCAGTTAGGTAAAAAAGACCCAAAGGCCGGCAGCAGTCAGAGACAGGCCCTGATCCTTCAGTTAGAGTTTCTACATGTGGACCAAGCTGTGCAAATGTGTAGGGGGACTAGGCCCTTCCCACGCATGCTCTCTTGGTGGTGGTTCAGACTCTTTAAACTTCTAAAATGATGCAGCAAATAGACTTGCTTTTCTTATAAACTACCCATGTCCAGGTCTTCTGTTAAGCAGAATAAGATAGACTAGGATGAGAGTTTCCCTCTATTGGCCCACGTTAGTTGATTTTGTAGGTTTTATTGTGGTGTCCTTGACCTCTCTGGCTCTTTCAACCCTTCCTCCCCTGTTCCCTGAGATCCACCTAATTTTTGGCTGTGGGTCTCTGCCTCTATTTTCATCATCTGCTGGGTGAAGCCACTCAGAGGACTGTTGTACCTTCCGCCTACAAGTATAGCAGAATTTTGCTAGTGTCATGGGTGGACTCTCATGACATGGAGCTCAACCTTGGCTAGTCATTTGTTGGCTGTTCCCTCATTTTCTGCTCTCTCTTTCTCTCTAACCCTCTTATAGACAGGAAACATTGTGGGTCTAAGCTTCTGTGGCTGGAGGGGTCTCCTCATCCTTCCATTGGCAGTCTTGCCTGGTTACATGCAAGGTGCTTGTTTCATGTTCCATATCCCTATCGATAGGAAGCTTTGCTAGGATCACTCTCTTAGATTCCTGGGAGTTTGCACTGTCCTAGATTCCTCACACTGATTCTACTTCTCTCTTCCAGCATTTCCCCCACACTTCGCCCCTCCTGTTCCTCTCCCCATTCCCTCTGCCACACAGTTTCCTCCCTCCAGCCACCTTTTTGCCTTTCTTGGCAACAGAGGGCTGGGCAAGAGTCTACTAAGAGAGGGAGGGAAGACTAAATCCCTGAGTGGGTGACCAGTCATTTATATGGTGAAGTTTCATTCCCACTTTGCTCTCCCTTCCTTAATGGCAATCAGACCAGTGGCCTGAGAGGGGAAACAAGGCATGCTGGATTGGCCTGTGGTGATGAAAAACTCAGGCTGTTGTGAGTGCCAGGAGAACAGACTTTCTGGCAGACTTTGAGCAGCTTGTTTAATTAGGAGACAGGGAAAACAAAGGCTATTGAAACCTTTGGGGGATGAATAGGGATAATGGGGTGAGTGTACAACATTGGACCCAGCTAGGGTGCTCTGGATATCTCATTTGCATAAGGAGGAATTCCAGGAGCAGTTGGGCATGACCTTAATAGGGGAAAGGATATTTAACCTGACTACTGGGCTATGCGACTTCCTCTGGTGGGGCAAAAGTTGGGGCCTAGGTCTACCTACATGCTCTAGAACATGCAGGCCCAGTGTGTTAAGGGGAATCCTGCTCTTGCTCATCTCAGGATGAGATTTCTGTTGTTTGGACATGCCTTGCTCCAGGCTTGTTCCTCAGGGTTCCCCAGTTCCCTGGCCCCACAGCAAAGGAACTCTGCATATGTGATCAAGGATCTCAAGATGAGAGATTAGTTTGGACCATGCAGGTATGTCCTACATGTAACTATACGTGTATAAATAAGAAAGACACAGAGGGAGGTCTGGGTTCATGATGTGACAAGAAGAGCAGTGAATGATGTGCTAAGAAGACAGAGGAAAGGTCCTCAAGCCAGGGAGTATTGGTGACATCACAGAGCACAGAAAGATGTCCCTCAGAGCCCCCAGGAGGCTACAGCACTGGTCACATGTTGACGTTTGGTCTATGGGAGACAAATCACATTCCAGAGCTACCAGAGACTAGATCTGAGTGCCTGGATTTGCCATAAGTGTGTACTAATTTGCCACAGTGGTGATAGATTAATTTCTAATGAAGCAAGATCATTATTTTGTGGGCTTTTCTTGATATGGAGAGCAGAGCACATCTGACTCTATTACAGGTTTAGCCCAAGGGGATGAATGCATCCTCTCCAATGCATGTGTTGTAAAATGTTTAGGTTAGCAAGCAGGGAGGTGGTGTCATGGTTTCTGTGGTTGGAAAGGCAGTGAACTCCTATAGTGAGTGAGCTTCTTAAGGCAAATGATAGTGAATACATGATGGGCATAAGCTGTATCACTTTGAAAAGCTCTATCCTGTTATCATAAGATTCTTCTCTCATAGAACTTCATGGTTAATCTCCTCCCACAGGTTTTATAGCCTTCAGTGTCAGTCAGTGTCAATAGTAGAGGTGGGTATGAAGCTTGGCCAGAACAGAGGTGTAATGTGGCCTATGCATAAAGAAAATTCCCAGGGGAAATGTATGCCTAAAATAATGCTTCTTTGTTTTCTAAGTCCTTCAGAGAAGGGAAGAATAAATTAATTGCTGTGGCTGAGTCATGTGAAAGATCACAAGGCTTGAAATCTGTAGTCCCCGCAACAACTCTGCCTCCGTATAGATGCTGTATACCTGAGAAACTCTTAGAAACTTAATCAAAATGCTATAAATATTTTAAATGTCCATGAGGCCCTTTGTTGGGAAAACAATAAGATGTCTAGATTTTTTCCTCTCCCCCGCCACCCCCATCGTGTGTGTGTGTGTGTGTGTATCAGGGATGACAGGGAGTGTGCAGTAAATGGATACCTGTTAAAATTCTTTCAATAACGTCTCAATCTCTTGCTATTGTTAATAATATTATTGCGGGTGCACTAGGCAGATTGTGCCTGAAATACATGGTTTCTAAGCCTGTATCACAGAGATTTCCAGCCCAAGCTTGTTTCTACTTTACAGTGTGTGTTTAATCGGAGCGGGGACACATCTAAAGGTCATTGCTTACACTGTGCCTGTGTGTCTTACAATGCCTGACTGATGTTTTTTAAAAGAGTAGCTGAATAGACTGTCCAGGATGGAGAATGTCTCACAAGCTGACAAACACACATCTATCTCGATAATGGAACCCATTCTTTTTCTTTTTTCTCTCGTGTGTTTGCTCACATAAATACAACACAGAGAGCATTCAGCTGTGACTCATGAATAAATCTTGAAGATACATGAGAAGACACAGCATTCAGATTTGATTTTCAGAAAAGAGAAGCAAGGTGGTATTGGTGAGCATACATTTTAGAGACTTTTATTGGTCCTGATGATGCTGTTATTGTTATTACATTGAGTCCTTTGCTAATTAAAGGAAAGGCTAGATCACTTGAGTAATTTAATGAGTGACTCCACATTAGGGATCCAGGGTGCATTTATGCTCTGCTCTGGGGGTTAAAGTGTAGGTTCATTTCTACAGCATCTGAAGATACAAAGGACTGCAGTGGTGCTACTCAAGATGAGCAAATGTGTATCTCACTCTTGGCCACCTCATCCTTCTTTAGTGTCCATTGTAGGTTGCTAATTGCTTACATACCTCCTTTCCACCAACATTGGAGGCAGCTGAATCATGCTGCATCATCATACACCAGTGGACTGAAGAAGGTATTTTCAGCAAAGCTATGGATTGTCATTTTATAGAGTAGACAGAGCTCAGTTTTATTGGATGTACTTATTTATTTACTTACAAAGTCAAAACAAAAATATCTGCCTTGGTGGAGCTAATGAAGTGCTGGCACATTCTTGGAGACGCTAAGTTTCCAAGACCAAAGGTGAGTATTAAATCCAGGTGGCAGGTTGAAATTTGTATGCATGCTCTAACTTGTGAATAATACTTTGATCTATGTTTGGTAATAGGTTATGGTGCAGCAGACATGAACTTTGAGACCAAATTCATTTACTTATTTAATAATTTGATATGATTCAGCCAAGAGTACATGTCTGCGTTTCTTGAGAATTTAAACTAAGAGAGAGAGAAATACAATGTGTTCTGTTTTGTAATCATGGAGTTGCCTGTAGCTCTGGCCCAATTAGCTTTTAATTTCAATAAGTAGGGCAAGCATCCTTAGTGCCCTCTAGTTTCTTACAGTCTGAACTTGATGTTTCCAGGTCTTTTATCTGATGCCCAGATGTGGCAGATGTCACCTTTAAGCACAGAGCATCACCCTCTCTGTTAGTCCATGTTAGCCTTCAGTGACAGTGAGGACTGTCATTGAGTAGATTAAAAACATCCCTCTGTGACATATGTTGGCACCTTGTAATTATGCAGGTCTCTTGATAAATGAGCAGTTTGGAAACCATGTGATCAGAACAACAGTTTATATCACTGTTACAAGAATCTCCCCTAGTTTTAGCTGTCTGGTACTTGTAGAATCTGGACTAAACATCCCCAAAATGGCATTGAAATTCCTTTTGTGTATGTGATCATGCCCCTGTTGTCAGCCCTCACAGGCATAGATGTCACATTAAAAATGATCCTGGGAAAAGATGAGCATCTCATTTGACTTTTATTTCTTGTGAAAGTGGCGATAAGGGGCAGGAGATTAAGAGAGAGAAAAGAAAGAAAGGTACATTCATTAAAAAATGACAAAGATAATATTTCTCCATTTGCTCTTTCTGCCAGGCAAGAGTAATAAAACCTGCTTTACCTTCCAGAGTTGTTTTGAGGTACAAATTGGGTAAGAGATTTAAAGTCCCTTGGAGAGTTAGGGAACATGAGGTATGTTCTGTCATCTCTTCAGGTTTAGCTGAAAATAATGTAGAATAAGGTATTTTCTGTGGCAGAAGTCAGAATAGGCTCCATGGTATCTCCTCTGGTTTTCTGGTCATTCTACTCCACAAAAGCAGCTCCTGCGAGTTAAGGGTGTGGACAGGCCTGTGGATGGTATGAGCCCTGTGCTGGGGCTCTGTCTTTCTCAAGTCTATTAGGTCACCTTGAAAAGATGAGCTAGCTGGTATCTTGGCATACCTGCTACACAGAGGTGACTCACTGAGATGCTGATAAGCTTTCTGCTTTGGGAGCCCCCACTTACAGCAGCTCCTTCCAAGCTTCTGCATATAAAATTCACAGGTATGTCTTCCAGCCTGCATCTTCTGCCAGGGCAGATCATCAGACTGTTTGCCCCTCTGAAGACCCCACAGTCTGAAGGACTCCCAAGAGATCTGCACCCAGGGCAAGAGGGCAGATCATCAGCGTGCCTGTACCTTTAAAGACCCCACAGTCTGAAGGCTACCCAGGATATCTTTTTCAAGGTTTTTATTTGTTTCTTCTCACAGTGTTCCTAATCTGACATCTGCTTCTATAGTGGATTGGTCTGATGTTACTTGTGTTCAAATGCTAAATTTTGTACCCTGAGATTTGGTTGCTCCAAGTCAAGCAGATCTTCACATATACCAGATTTTGTTGTACAACCTCCTTCCCATGTTATCTGTGATTGGTTAATAAAGAAGCTTACAGCCTGTAGCTGGGCAGAAGACAGGTAGGCCAGGGCTTTGGTTCCTGGCCTTCCTGTATATGGCAGGAACCATGAGGAGGGAGAGAGGAGAAAAAAGGAAGAAGTCTGTTTTGGGGTAGGTAGATATAGCCTGGCCTGTTGGAGTAGGAGTAGCAGAGGTGGAACATGGCAAGTGGTCTCTTGGGGATATTGACAGGGAAGTAGACAAAATAGCATAGAGGGGTGATATCTGCCCAGCTTCAGTGTTTTTAAGTTAATTATAAATAAAAAGGTTTGTCTTTTTTATTGGGAGCTAAATGATCAAAGATGAGGTAGATATCCACAAGTAATGTTTACTTCAACAGGCTTCAGTTGACACAATACCGGATTCTAGGCCTGTTTAAAATTTACAGGTATGCCTTCCAGCCTGCATCTTCTGCCAGGGCAGATCATCATATTGTTTGCCCCTCTGAAGACCCCACAGTCTGAAGGACTCCCAAGAGATCTTCACCCAGGGCAACAGGGCAGATCATCAGCGTGCCTGTACCTTTAAAGACCCCACAGTCTGAAGGCTACCCAGGATATCTGCCACAACCAGGACCATAGATTTTCCAGGAGACCTGTAGCAACCCAGGGACACAGGAGACAGGCTCCAGAAAGAGACACCTAGGCCAGTTAACATCAGAGATAACAAGATGACAAGTCAGGCAAGCCAAGACCAAAAGCAACAGAAACCAATATACTTTGGCACCATCAGAACCCAGTTCTCCCACTACAGCAAGTCCTGGATACTCCAACATACTTGAAAGTGAGGATACTGACCCAAAATTCTATTTCATGAAGATAATAAAGTCCTTTAAGGAGGCTATAATAAATCACTCACTGAAAGAAAAACAGGAAAATATAGGTAAACAGATAAAAGCCCTTAAAGAGAAAACAAATGAATCCCTTAACAAAATACAGGAAAACACACTCAAACAGGTGAAAGAATTGAACAAAGCATTTCAAGACCTAAAAAATGGAAGTAGACACAATAAAGAAAACACAAATGGTGGCAACTCTACAAATGAAAAACCTAGGAAAGAGGTCTGGAGCTACAGATGCAAGCATCAACAACAGAATACAGGGATAGAAGAGAGAATTTGAGGCATAGATGATACTTTAGATATTGACACAATGGTCAAAGAAAATTCAAAACATAAAAAAATTCCTAACCCTAAACATCCAGAAAATCTAGAACACAATGAAAATATAAAAACTAAGAATAATAGGAATAGAATAGACCAAAACTAAGAATAATAGAATTAGAAGAGAGCAAAGACTCAAAGGACTAGAAAACTTCTTCAATAAAATCATAGAAGAAAACTTCCCCAATCTAAAGAAAGAGGTGAATATATATATATATATA
>NW_022196905.1:228323368-228332506 GCF_008632895.1 Mastomys coucha | reverse complement strand
ATATATATACATATATATATACAAGAAGCCTATAGAACACCAAGTAGATTGGACGAGAAAAGAAAATAAAATCCTCCTATCACATAATAATCAAAACACCAAATGTACAGGACAAAGAAAGAATATTAAAAGCTGTAAGGGGAAAAGGCCAAGTAACATATAAATGCAGATTTATCAGATTTATACCAGACTTCTCAACAGAGACCCTAAAAGCCAGAAGAGCCTGGACAGAGGTTATGCAGATCCTAAAGAAACACAAATGCCAGTTCAGGCTACTATAACCTGCAAAATTCTCAATCATCATAAATAGAGAAAGCAAAATATTCCATGAAAAAAAAAACAAATTTAAACAATATCTATCTACCAATCCAGCCCTACAGAGGATTATAGAAGGAAAACTCCAACACAAGGAGGGTACCTACACCAAAGAAAAAATAAAACAAGATATTAATCATATCACAACAAAACCAAGAGGAGAGAATCACATACACACAATGCCACCTATAACAACTAACATAGCAGGAACTAACAATCATCTGCCTTTAACATCTCTCAATATCAGTGGACTCAATTCCCCAATAAAAAAGTAAGCTAATAGAGTGGATATGCAAGCAGGATCCAGCAATTTGCTGCATGCAAGTAACACACCTCAAAGACAAGGACAGACAGTACCTCAGAGTAAAAGGCTGGAAAAAAGTCTTCCAAGGAAATGGTCCCAAGAAACAAGAGAGAGTTGCTATTCTAATATCTAATAAAATAGACTTTCAACCAAAAGTTATCAAGCAAGACAGGGAAAGACACTTTATATTCAAGAAAAGAAAAATCCAACAAGAGAAAGTCTCAATTCTGGACATCTGTGTCCCAAATGCAAGGGCACCCACATTCGTAAAAGAAACTTTACTAAAGCTCAAAACATACATTGAACCCTACACAATAATACTGGGAGACGTCAACACACCACTCTCAAGATTGGATAGATCATTGAAACAGAAACAGAGACAGTGAAGCTAATAGAAGTTATGAACTAAATGGATTTTATATATGTATATATACATATATGTATATATAAGGTTATATTTATGTATATATAATGATATATATATATATATGTGTGTGTGTGTGTATGTGTGTGTGTGTGTGTGTGTGTGTGTGTGTAACATTTTACCCTAAAACAAACAAACAAAATATACCTTCTTCTCAGCACCTCATGGTACCTTCTCGAAAATGGACTATATAATTGGTCACAAACCAAGCCTCTACAGACACAAGATTGAAATAATCCCATACATCCTATCAGATCACCATGGACTAAGGCTAGACTTCAATAACAACAAAACAACAGAAAATCCACATACCCATGGAAACTGAACAATGCTCTACTCAGTGATAACTTGGTCAGGGAAGAAATAAGGAAAGAAATTTAAAAGTTCTTGAATTCATTGAAAATGATAACATAGCATACCCAAACCAATGAGACTCAATGAAAGCATTGCTAACAGGAAAAGTCATAGCACTAAGTGCCCTGGTAAAGAAATTGGAGAGATTTTACACTACTAACTTAATGGCACACCTGAAAGCCCTAGAACAAAAAGAAGCAAACACACCCAAGAGGGGTAGACAGGAGGAAACAGTCAAACTCAGGGCTAAATCAAACAAATAAAAACAAAGAGAACAATACAAAGAATCAACAAAACCAAAATCTGATTCTTTGAGAAAATCAACAAGATAGATTTGTTGGCTAAACTGACTAAAGGGTACAGAGACACTATCCAAATTAACAAAATCAGAAATGAAAAGGGCAACACAACAACAAAAACTGAGGAAATTAAAAAAATCATCACATTCTACTACCTAATACATTCTACTCTGATACCTAAACCATACAAAGACCCATCAAAGAAAGAACTTTAGACCAGTTTAGCTTATAAATATTGATGCAAGAATACTCAACAATAGTTTGCTAGAGCAGATAATATGATACATAAGAGACCCGGAATATTCTACCAAAGAACACATCAAAAGCATCATTCACCACAATCAAGTAGGCTTTATCCCAGGGATGCAAGGTTGGTTCAATATACTAAAATCCATTAGCGTAATCCACTCAAAGGAAAAAAAAATCACATGATCATTTCATTAGATGTTAAAAATCATTTGACAAAATACAACAGCCCTTCATGTTAAAAATATGGAGATATCTTGAATTCAAGGCCCATACCTAAACATAATAAAAGCAATATACAGCAAACCAACAGCCAATATCAAATTAAATGGAGAGATCCTTGAAGCAATCCCACTAAAATCAGGAACAAGACAAGGATGCCCACTTTCCCCATGTCTATTCAATATTCAAAGTTCTAGCTAGAGCAATAAGACAATAAAAGGAGATCACTGGAATACAAATTAGCAAAGAAGAGGTCAAGGTATCACTATTTGCAGATAATATGATACATAAGAGACCCGGAATATTCTACCAAAGAACTATAGCTGATAAGCAACTTCAGCAGAGTAGCTGAATATAAAATTAACTCAAGCAAGTCAGTAGCCTTCCTTTATACAAATGATAAATGGGCTGAGAAAGAAAATAGGGAAACAACACCTTTCACAACAGTCACAAATAATATAAAATATCTTGGAGTAACTCTAATCACACAAGTGAAAGATCTGTATGACAATAACTTCAAGTCTATCAAGAAAGAAAATGAAGAAGACCTAAGAAAATGGAGAGATCTCCCATGCTCATGGATTGGCAGGATTAACATAGTAAAAATGGCCATCCTACTAAAAGCAATCTACAGATTCAATGCAATCCCCATAACAATTCCAACACAATTCCTCAAAGACATGGAAATAACAATTCTCAATTTTGTATGGAAAAACAAAAAGCCCAGGAGATAGAAAACAATTCTTAACAATAAAAGAACTTCTAGGGGAATCACCATCCCTGACCTCAAGCTTTACTACAGGGCAACAATGATAAAAACTGCATGGTATTGGTACAAAGCAGACAGATTGCTCAATGGAATAGGATTGAAGACCCAGAAATAAGACCATACACTTATGGACACATGATCTTTGACAAAGAAGCCAAAAATATACAATGGAAAAAAAAAAGCATCTTCAATAAATGGTGCTGTTCTAATTGGCTTGTCACCTTGCATAAAGCTCAAGTTCAAATGAATCAAGGACCTCAACATAAAACAAAACACACAGAATCTAATAGAAGAGGAAGTGGGGAAAAGCCTTGAACTCACTGGCTGTGAGTGGTGGTGGTGCGGGATGGGGGGATTTCCTAAACAGAATTCCAGTGGCTCTTGCTCCAAGATCTAGAATAGATAAATGGAACTTCATGAAACTGGAAAGTTTCTGTAAGGCAAAGGACATAGTCAATAGGACAAATTGGGGAAAAATTTTCACTAACCTCACATCTGATAGAGGCCTAATATCCAAAATATATAAAGTACTTAGTAAACTAACTTCCAAAAACCCAAACAACCCAGTCAAAAAATGGCGTATAGAGCTAAACAGAGAATTCACAACAGAGGAATCTCGAATGGCAGAGAATCACTTAAAAAAATGTTCAAAGCCCTTAGTGATCAGGGAAATGCAAATCAAAATGACCCTGAGATTCTACCTTACACCAATCAGAATGGCTAAGATCAAAAACTCAGGAATAGTATTGAAGACCCAGAAATAAGACCACATACTTATGGACATTTGATCTTTGACAAAGAAGCCAAAAATATACAATGGGAACAAAAGCATCTTCAATAAATAGTACTGCTCTAACTGGCTTGTCACCTTGCACAAAGCTCAAGTTCAAATGGATCAAGGACCTTAACATAAAACTAAATACACAGAATCCAATAGAAGAGAAAGTGGGGAAAAGCCTTGACAGCACATGTTGGCAAGAATGTGGAGAAAGAGGAACACTCCTCCATTGCTGGTGGGATTGCAAACTGGAACAACCACTCTGGAAATCAATCTAGAGGTTCCTTAGAAAATTGGAAACAGATCTACCTGAAAAGCCAGCTGTACCACTCTTGGGCATATACCCAAAAGATGCCCCATCATGCCACAGGGGCACGTGTTCCACTATGTTCATAGTGGCTTCATCTGTGATAGCCAGAAGCTGGAAACAACCCAGATGTCCCACAATGAAAGAATGGATACAAAAAATGTGTTTCATTTACACAATGGAATACTATTCAGCTATTAAGAATGAGGACATCATGAGTTTGGCAGGCAAATAGATGGAACTAGAAAATATCATCCTGAGTGAGGTAACTCTGACCCAAAAGGACATGCATGGTATGTACTTATTAATAAGTGTATATTCGCAACAAAAATGCAGAATAGCTAGGATACAATACACAGAACTCTAGAAGGTTAACAAGCAGAGGGGTCCAAGTGAGGATGTTTCACTCCAACTTTTGAGAGAGAAAAAAGCAATCATGGGAAGCACAGGGAGGAAGAGACCTGGGTAGGAAAGGGAATGGGGAGGCGAAAAGGGGAACATAATCAAGCATGGGAGGGGGGACAGGAAAGAAGCCCTGAGAGCCAGCAGAATGAATGGAAATATGTGACCTGGGGAGGTGGGAGATGGGGGCAGGCACCCTCTAGAAAGTACCAAAGACCTAGGAAGTAAGAGACTCTCAGGACACAAAGGGAAGGACCTCAGATGAAATTCCCAAAAGTGGGGAGAGGGAACATGTAGAGTCCACCTCCACTAGAAAGACAGGGAGTAAAGTGGAGGTATGGGGTTGCCATCCCACAGTCAAAAACTCTGACCCAGAATTGTTCCTGTCTAAAAGAACTACAGGGACAAAAATGGAGAAGAGACTCAGGAAAGGCAGTCCAGTGATGGGACTTGTTATATAAGCAGCTCCCAGCTACCTGGACCTCCTGTTGATATAAACAGCCATGCATCTCAACTTTTCTTTACAGACATGATAGGTGTGGAAAGCGTTTTCATTCTCTCAAGAAGATGTTCAAAGTCTGAGCTGTATCTCTCCCTCCCAAGAACTATGGATCTCAAAAGTCAAGATGACAACCAATGAGATATGTTACAGATTCAAAGGTTCAAGTGAGTTTGTTCTTTTACTGTTCAGCCATTGCAAAGACAAATTCACTTTAGAGAGAGAACACAAAGGAAGGAGAATTTGTCTTTGTAATTACTCCACGTTTCCTCTCAAGAACCCCTGACCTTTCTAAAGTTTGCTTCATTAAATTTGCCTCCAGTGTGTATGGAATTTCAAAGTTAGAGGGGGGATTTACAAAGTATTATAGTTCAGCCTTTAGCAGATTAATGATTTATAGAACATCCCTGACACTTTGGGACTTTCAGTGATGGATGAAAAACACCTTCATCCACTTGACTTTGTCCTGATTATAAGTTGGTCCTCCTTGTTTTGGGTGAGGGCATTTCCCTTCCTTGTGCCTTGAATCTGCAACATCCCCTACCAGTTCATGCTGTGGGTGGGTGTTCTTCTGTCATATTAGGAGGCTATGAACTCTTTAGGAGCAGGGCCTAGCTGGCAAAGTGGTTCCCTAAGGATGAGCCTTTGAAGACCGTCCCATCTATCATTCCAGTCATGCTCTCTGTTTCCTTGTCTTATTCTACTGCCACAGACTGGGCCTCTTTGTCTCACCTTCCCAGCATGAAAGACTGAAACCATCTGCCAAAGTCTTTGATCCCTTAAGTTGCTACTGTAGGGCATTTACTCACAACAGTCTGAAAGGAACAGATCTATTCTGCATGTATTTGAACATCTTACTTCTCTGGGAAACAATGTGATCTTCAGTTCTTCCTGAAGGAGAGTTAAAGGGACATAGGTATAGACAAGGAGAGATGAAGCCATCTCCCTGAGACATCTGGAGTAGACACTGTGAGAAGAAATGGCAGGAAGGCGTTGAAGCAGGTATCTAGGCAGGACCAATGGGGGAAAGGGAAGTCAGCAATCCTGTAAAATAACCAAGGCAGAGTTCACTTAGAGGACTCAAAGCCTCTAGCCTTCCCATCCCAGAGGGATAAAAGTGTCACTTTTTCTGCCTGGGTCTTCATTCTTTTCCAAATCTTTAATTCTTTGCCCATCCCAGGGAACAAATTCTGTGATCTCCTATATGGCCACCAGAACCTTGTTATGTTCCCTTTTTTGCAAATGTAGCTTTTAGTTCTTCCTATTCTCCACTGACTGGATTTCAGTGGAAAAAGAAATACAGAAAGTTCCTCTAAGAACTCTAAAAGAAGAAGAAGAAGAAGAAGAAGAAGAAGAAGAAGAAGAAGAAGAAGAAGAAGAAGAAGAAGAAGAAGAAGAAGAAGAAGAAGTATTCATGTAAAATTCTAGGTACAGGCTTAGATAGGTGAGCCTACTCCTTGGTCATCCATTATACTTGGAGGACACCTTCTTACCTCCCCCTTTTTTTGTCTAATGTAAGTAAATAAGCATCACTTTCTACGTCACTTTAAGCTAGACAATGATTTCCAAAGGTTAAATGCAACCAACATTGGATCTGCAGTGAATTGGTATTTCTTTAAAAATCATGTCTTCTTGAAAGACACCAGTGTTTGTTTCTAGTAAGTACTTTGTGAAACCATATCACTCTTTGTTGTTATTGGGGTATTAGGTATTGTCAGAGTACCGTTAGATAGTTCTGTTGGAAAAAACCTATATGTACCACAACAGTTAACTATAAAAAGTCCATCAACACTGTCAGGTAACACATCACAAGTCCTGTTCACCTTTCCTGTGTTACAACAGCAAAGATTAGAAACTAATTATTCGTGTCTTCAGTATTGGTATTTGTAATTAATTTTAGTTTATAGCACACTAAACAATAAAACAGGCCAATTTTTTAATAGGATGCATACATATTCTTAAAGGTGTTTCTTTTTTATTGCCAGATTTTTTTTTAGAAGACGTAAATGATTTTTTGATGGTGTAAAGGCAGATTAAAGGCATAGGCAGTCCAGTCAGGGCTGAGTGAATGTGTTTGTTTAGTAGTCATGCAGACTGGTATCACAACCTTCCCCCTTAGCCCATTGTGAGTCTGTATTTTGAAGATTCAAAGAACCCTAAAATAGTTTCTATGAATAAATCAATTAAACCGTGATAATCCTTGAGAACCATAAATAGTGATAGAAGGAGGGGGTGGGGAAAGAACGCTGTTATGGCCTGTTCCTCGCAGGATAACCTATAGCAGTGGTGATGAGCAATATAGCAGTGGAGGATAGAGGTAGATACAAGAAAATTAAGTCTGTATTAGTGACGCAATGTGAGACCACCACACTGAGGAGTCCTGACTCCATTTCTAGAATATAAACAATCTCTGACCATCGAAAACTATCCAAGAAACTCCATCTACTGGTTTGTTAGTAGCATGTGGAAAGATCAAGGCTATACACATGGTAGCAATAGCTGGGTGATAAGTACATTTCGGATGCAGCTAGTTATTTGAAGTGTTGAATGAATACACGTTAAATAATTCTGTGATTCCCCAAATCCAATGTTCTAGATCTGAAAGAATCATATTCGATTGTCCCTTCATTTCAGTGACTTAATCCTTCTATAGTTTTGCACAAATTCACTTTGTATTTTGACTCCTCTATTCCCACCCTCTCCTACTTCAGTCCCACCCCTACCAGTCCCTACTCTTCCTTATAAACCTTTCCCCTCTATTTACTTGTTTGAGCTTTGCTAATATCCCCCAAAGTTTAATTAGGGTCATCTATGTGACCATCAGTTTAGAACTAACCATCAGAGGTTGGCGGGATCAGCAGTGGATGTCCAAGTGTATACTAGGTGTCTTAGTTAAGGTTTTACTGCTGTGAACAGACACCATGACCAAGGCAACTCTAATAAGGACAACAGTTAATTGGAGCTGGCTTACAGGTTCAGAGGTTCAGGCCATTATCATCAAGGCAGGAGCATGGCAGCATTCAGGAAGGCATGGTGCAGGAGGAGCTAAGAATTCTACATCTTCATCTGAAGGCTGCTAGCAGAATACTGGCTTCCAGACAGCTACGATGAGGGTCTTAAAACCCACACCCACAGTGACACACCTACTCCAGCAAGGTCCACTTATTCCAATAGGACTGCACTTTTTAATAGTGCCACTTCCTGGGCCACACACTAGACTTCCACACTCTCCTAGAATCTGTCAGTGGCTAATAGGTCAGCAATATTGTCTTTTTCTTCATTGCTTTTCACATTTGTTCTTCCAAACATCAAATGTCCGCCTTCCATTAGAACTTATCCAAGTCATAGTAGAAGTCATCCAAGTCAGTCTAGAAGCTTCCTTTCACTCTCGCCTCCTTGGATTTTCTAGTAACGAGGCCTCTTTACCTCTTCTATTATTGTGTCAGTCCACTCTAGGATGTGCTACACTCAAGAGTAACTAGTGTGATGAATAAAAAAATATCCTCCCATCTCTAAGATTTCCATATCTATTCGGTAATATAATACAAAGTGTGGGTCATTGGCGTGGGATAGAGATAATCTAGGGACAGATTTAAGAAAATGCAGGATGGATCCAGGAGCAGGTGTAGAAAAGTGTTAGTTGCACAGAGGCAGCTACTAATATCTTCTTCATCTGAGCGTGTATCAGTGGCATGGATGTGGCCTCCAGCTAAACATAATTGGCTCTTTCAGGGCTGTGTTTGATGATTGGAGTCCTGGCTTATTAAAATAGTAATTACTAAGGATGGGCTAGAGTGTTAACTGAGCTTTTGTAAGATTCTTTCAAATACTTGACATATTTTAAAGTATAGGATACTTGTGTAAATGAATTTTCTTTAATATGATTATTGTAGTAAATTAATCTGGTTGCTGTATTTCTTGTACTTTTGTTAGTCCCCAATAGCTACACAGAAAAATCAAGATTTATTTAAAACTCACCTCAATAGTAGTGCAATTAAATAATCAATCTTTACTTTCTATGCTAATCTAGCTACCTTCCAGCCCCATCCCATGATACTTGCATATTATTATTGTTCTGGTTTTTTTGGACTTCAGGTGTTTTTCCATAATCTCTCTCTCTCTCTCAAACCCTTCTTTATGGCTCCAAGTCCTCCATCCCCCTCACTAATCTCAATCTCCCTTTCTCCCTCTCCCTTTCTCTCCCTTCCTCCCTCCCTCC
>NW_022196905.1:228296587-228323199 GCF_008632895.1 Mastomys coucha | reverse complement strand
TCCTCCTTCTCCTCCTCCTCCTCCTTCTCTGGCTGGCAGACATCCTGGCCTACTTTCTATTCTTCTCAGCTACTGGGTGATCAACATTTCTTGAAAAGGCAGAAACTAAATGGTAAGAATTGTTTGCACAAACTTGAGACAGAGATTTTTGGTATAAGCATTACAATACCATGTCCAATTGAAACAAAATATGAGGGTAGAGAAATCCATTTTGAATAATACAAGGGTAAATTTTTACATAGTGTACAAAACCTTATCCCTACACATTTGGCTAGAAAGCTCACTGGAGCAAGCAAACAATTTGCCCAAGACCTCAAAACCTTCTTGATACTATGAGGGCACAACTTCAAACAAAATGGGGTTTCTCTCAGAATGGCACAGGGGTTTGGGGTGTGTCAATGGAATGCTGCAGTCAGATATCTATCACCCTGTATGTCTTGAAATTGGTCATGGAAAATCTAGGTATGTTTAAAGGTGAGAAAATAAAGAGCATGATGGATAATCTGAGTGTACAAGAACTCAGTGTCTGGCCCAGGAATCCTGTGGATTGCTTCATGTTGCTTGGTCCTTATCCTGGCTTCCCTCTGAGGTACTGGCACAGATGCATTTGTGGTCACTAAATGGGTGTGCTTCCAAGGTAGCAGACAGGACACACTACAGGACACACTAGGAGTACACAAGCCATAGTAAAATGAGCAATGAGACCATGTCCTGTGGCAGCATGCCTTCCTCTTACTGTGGGTTTACAATGTTTCAGACAGAGTTCTGGCAAATCTTCCTCTTACCCAGAAGGACAGGCAGATTCTCAGAGCTGGTGCCTACCTGAGTCAAGGTCTGCCTTTAGTCCCAAGTCATGCTTTCTTAAGTCTGTGCTTTGATTTGATCTTTCCCACTTCAAGGACACTCACTTCTATATTATAGTGCCTGAACAGATATGGAGTGCTTAGGGGCAGGTCCTATTTTATTCATCCTATTAGTTACTCTTTGTATAGTGCATCCTATAGTTGATTAACATAATAGCAAAAAAAAAAGCATTCACTACCGATGTTTTTTTTGTTTTGTTTTGTTTTGTTTTGTTTTGTTTTTACTATGAAACATTGTTAAGTTGAATACTATGCATAAAATGAAAAGAACTATCAATGTGAGGGGCAGGGGAGATTCCTCAGTGGATAAATCTCTGGCTACACACACATGAGGACCTAGTTCTATCCCCAGCAAACACATGGAAGTCAGGCATGGCAGAACATCCTGAAAGCCCAGTGTTGTGGAGGCAGAGAGAAGTAACTCTGAAACTTGTTGGCTACCCAGTCCAACCAAATCTGTGAGCTCCAGATGGACTGAAAAATCCTGTCTCAAATGTGTACACACACACACACACACACACACACACACATATATATATATATATACATATATACATATATACCCATATATACATATGTGTGTGTCTATGTGTCTATGTATGTGTGTACTTACATGCATACATAGTGGAGAATGATTGAGGAGTTTACAGGGTAATGACATCTGGCTTCTATGGGCACACACATTCACACACCAGCATGCACACAGCCACATAAACATTTGCATACAGCTTACATACTCCTATTACTTGGGGTTCAGATATAAGAGAAAGTGCTATTTTCCTATCTGACTCTGAGTTCTTAGGCTTAATATAATAATTTCCAGTTCCAGTTTCCTTCAAATGACATGATTTTTATTCTCCACTCCTTAATAAACACCATGGAATATATGTGACATTTTTATAATCTCTTCATCAGTCCATAATTTAACAATTGACATTGCTACAATAAACATGGCCAATCAGGTGACTCTGTACTGAGGTGACATATTCCTTCGAATATATTCCTGGGAGTATTATGGCTAGATCTCACAGTAGTTCTGGGTTTTTGTTTGCTTGTTTCCTTTTGTTTTGTTTTTGCTAAGGAACTGGCATATCAGTTGCCCTGATGACTGGACTAATGTATACTGCTGCCAGCAGTATGTGGGGTTTCTTCCCTCCTCATCTCACCAGCCTCAACAGCATTTTGTTTCTGATTTTCGTTTCTAATATTTTTATTTTTCACATTTATTTAATTAAGATAGAATTATGTTTCTGTTTTATAGCCATATGACTGTACTGAGTTAAAATGATTTGTATTTCTCTGATGTCTCAAAGCATTAATCTTTTTTTCCTGTCATTTGTTGTCCTTGTAGGCATCTTTTGAGGACTGTTTGTCCATTTCATTGGCCCATTTGGTTATTACTCACTTGCTTTGGCATTTAATTTGTTGTGTTCCTTATATATTCTAGATGTTAATCCCCTATCTCTTTGTCATTGGCAAAGATTTCCTCCCATTGTGTTAACCGTGCCTTTGCTCATTTGTTTTGTTCTTGGAAACTTTTTAAGATTCTATTCGTCATTTCTTGCAGTTCTTTCCTGTGCTGCCAGAATCCCTTTCAGAATGCCCTTCTTATGCTCAGATCTAGAAATGTTTTACTCTAGAGCCTGTGAAGTAATATTTCAGATCATAATGAAGGTCTTTGTTCTGTTTCAAATAGATGTTTGTGCAAGATGAGATACAGGGATCTAATTTTACTTTTCTACATGTTGATGTGCAGCACCATTTATTAAACAGCTTCTTTTATACAATGTACATTTTTAGCATGTTCTCTAAGAACAAGGTGACTCTGGTCACCTGGGTTAATCTTGGTCTCTGCTCCATGGGCTTCTGTTTGTTTTTGTTACTATGATCTGTAGGATATCCCAAAACTACACAGTAGAGGTTTCTGACATTTGCTCTTTTTTTTCCCCAGGATTTCTCGGACTATAATGTGTTGTTTTAAAATCACTGGTAAAGTTTTACACAAAACTGTGTTTAATTAAAATGAAGGGTTACAATTTTTATCTATTTTAAAAGTAAAATGAGAACTAGCTTATTCTTTCAAATAGCAGAATAGTATTCTGTCATGACTGAATCACAATTTGTTGATATATTCAAAACATGATACATATTCAAAATATATCTGGCTTTCAAAATTACTGTTATTTAATAAATGACCTTGAATATATGTATGAACAGACCAGAGTTCCTAGAGTTCCTTTAGCCTTCGCGCAGAAGAGTCTCCTCTGTGGATTGTACCAATGCTCATTCCAACCAGCAGGAAGAATGAGCTGCCATTTTCTCACATCTTCCCCGGGGTGTGATATTGTCTAATACAGTTTTGTAAGAGTTTCCCTTTTTATACTATAAAGTCGGCTGGGAGTCTTTAACATTTGATCTTAAAAGATTATCCAATTTCTTTAACATACAGTGGATCGGTCGTTAACGTTTCATTTCAATAACCCTCTATACATTTTTAAAAGAAAATGTAGCAACTCTAACTTGGTGCCTTTTCAACAGGTGACATTGTGTCTTATCCAACTGCTTGCTTGAGATTTCAAGTTCATGTCAAGGAGTCAGAGGACATGATGTCTCTTCTGCTACCCTTAAAATGTATATGGGCATTTTGCTTGCTTGTACACCTGTACACCGTGCACATGCCTAGTGCCCACAGAGGCCAGAAGAGGGTTCGGAACATCTGGAACTGGAGTTATTGGCGGTTATGAGCCACAATGTGGGTGTTGAGAATTGAACCTGAGTGGTCTGGGAGAACAGCCAGTGTTTTTAACCACTGAATCATCACTTCAGCCCCATTTTCTGGAATGTTTGCTCATACTTGGGTATCATAACGCACACCTTGAATCCATCTGTCACCTACCCAATGATAATCCTTTAGACTGGCATTTCATAATATTACATGGAATTTCACAACAATTTACCTTATAATCTCATCTTCAGCATTGCTTTCTAAAGATCTATTTTCCCACTATAGTCTAAAATAATCTTTCTAAGACAAAACCATTCTCAAGACCCTTTATGGCTCCAATAAAGTTCAAACATTGTAACTTGGTTTTATGATCTGAGTATGAAATGTCCTCCCTCAGGCTCATATCCTGAACACTGGGTGAGGGTCTCTGACACTCCTTAGAGACTGCCATCTCCTTCATTATCATTACCAGAGACCTGGCTACCATTGTACCCTTATGCTCTAGTTACCATGACTACCAGGGCAAAGTGGCATTTTTGTTGTACTCAGGGGAACAAAGACCATACAACAGTGGTAAACTTGGCTGGCATTCAAGTCTAGGCCCCAGTTTGAAGCTCTCAATTCAGTAGCCACTCTTTATATCTACTAGCCACATCCAACTACTAGACAGTCCTGTGACCCAGAGCTTCCTACATTTCTGTTCTTGTCTATGGCATTGGCCAGGTTGCAACTGTCTCAGCAAATTGTTTCTTCTGCTTCTCCTAGACCAACTGCCTAGAAGAAGCAGAAATCAGTCAAAGAGCCTGGAAGAGGTTTAGAACAACTGAGACACTTGGAAAGGACACTCCCCAACCTGTTGGGTTGTCTGCAGGCTGTGCAGTGTGCTCCAGGTTCCCGGCTCTTGAAAGCTAACACTCATGTTGTAGTGGGCTTTGGTGATGCAGCTATCTTTGAGTCATTCTGCTCTTGTAAGTTACCCTCTCATCCATATTCCTGTGAATAAGTAATCTCGATGAAACCCATTAGTTCATAAAATTAAACTTTGGTGGTATTCATACTTTGGTCTACAATGGGCTCCCTACTTGGAGTTAGTAGACATATGTATTGATCTTTCCAGAAAAAACAAAAACGTTTTGTCATACAACAGAGGATACATAAAAGATTCCTTAATTTTGACGTTCTTCAAGTTGTGGGTCTGCTAGGGGATGGATCCTGGGTTCCAAAGGCCAATTCTCTGTCTTCAGAATCTCATGTGAGAGATCAAGTCTCCTTTGTTTTCTCTTTGGGATACCACAAACCCCTCAAATGCTGTGTTGATCTACTCCAAATGTCTTACATCATATATACTTAACATGTTTTGGAATATGTTCCTTCTAAAGTATTTTCATTAGTTTTTAAATCCTGCATGCATCACTGAAAAAATGTAAGCCACATGTTTGACATTCATTTACACTTTGCTTTTTTTTCTATAAAAAAGGAAAAATGTAAATTGAGGTTCAAATGCCTTTGGGCACTTTAATAAATACAACTTTCAAGTCGTTTTTCTTTCCATGGAATTATTACAAAGGAAAATGTCTTTGAACAATAGAAGGTCATGGCTTAAACCCAAACTAAGTAAGTGGTATTTTAGTGGCTTCCAAACTTGATTAAAGCCCGTATCCCAGAGCTCTGAACCACAAAGCCCCAGATGCATTTGTTGTCTTCATCTGTCAGGGGTATAAACAGAAGGCTCTGACCTTCTATTTGTCTTTGCAGCTTTAAAGTATAATGTGTTCAAAGAAAGGAATTTGGACAAACTGAGTTCTGGTTGATTCAGATGAGAGGCAGATGTAGTAGCCATGCTTTACCAGTTGGGGACACTGGTGTGAATCCAGTGGATGGGAAGAAAGTAAATGGGTCCAATAAAGACTGCTACTCAGAATCTGTAGCAGGAGGGCAGATTATCTAGAGTCTCTAGGGAGTAGCTACAGAAATCCCCCCACTTTTACAGTGCTAAAGACTGAACCCAGAGTCTCACACAAAGTAGTAATGAACCCTACCACTAAGCTCCACCATCCACTCACTACAGAGATATCTTTGAAAATCATATTGTTAACAAAAACATAGATGAAAATGTTTATTGCACTCTTTTTTTAAATTATTAATAAAATCCAACCACTTGGGGGTTAGTTAAGTAAAGTAATGAAATTTACTAATGGCTGAAAATTTGTTGTGAATATACTATGCCAGAACCATAGATAGACATGGTTGTGTCTTTCTACAATGTCAGAAATTATTCTATAACAAGAAATTCACAGCGTTCAGCAGCTTCATTGAAAGCAATTGGTCATAAAATCCAACAAACATGGGTGGCCTGGTAAGGTAAATGCAAGTGCTTGTATTCCATTTAAAATATTTTTATTCTATATGGAAAAATGTTTTTTTTTCTCCGCATGTATGTTTATGCACCACATGCATGCTAGGTGTCCTTGGAATTTAGAAGAATGTCTTGGATCTCCTGAAGAGAGTTGTAGGTGGTTGAGAGCCATCATTTGGGTGCTGGGAACTAAATCCCAGTCCTCTGCAAGAACAACAAATGCTCATAGCCACTGAGTCCCCAACAATTTTGACCTCTAACATTTCTCTCACATCACAAGGCACATCATAAGTATATCTATAGGTATATATGTATTTACAGAATGAATATAAGTTACAATGGTCATAGCAGGGTTCAAAGGGTTTCAGAAATGAATGAGCTGAGACAGTGTGTGTATTGACTAGATAACAAAGAGTGCCAGGACAGAGCTGATGCTGAAGCTGCAAGAGTCAGGGTGTGGGAGCAAAGCTGTAGAGTCCAGTCGGTAGGTAAAAGTCCAAGAGCAGGAAACAGAGTGTTCAGGTTCAGGTCCAGATGGATGCAAAAGTATTAGATGTCCATTACTCTATGTGATGGCAGGGCCTCATGCCAACCAATCTGACACATAGCATGTGTGTATCAAGGACAGATAAGCAGAGGACTCTCTGGAGCTTTGGCTCAGCTTGGTCCCTCCTCCACTGAGGTGGCCTATTTGACTACCTGCCTATCTATTTTTTCCACTGCTGTTAGTCTTGTGTGTCTGATAAATTCTTGGACCTAGTTTCCCTGTTATGACTATAATATACTGATGTGACCCTATAATCTCAGCTCACCTTCAACAGTTTGTAGACAGCTCCCTTTTATGTCCAGGAGTAAGTTAGTTATCACTCTGTACTGAATATGTCTGACAGAAGATGCAGTATGCATGTCTACTCAGACCCTACACTCTTCATCCTTTAAATGCAGTCATAAGCTGTTGGTAAGATTACTCTCATAGAACATGGTACCTCCTGGAAACTCCTGCTTCACACAACATGGAATAATTTAGATTAGGGCATTGCCTGATCTCAGTTGAATTAGAGGAGAGAAAGTTGATAAAGAGCAACAATTTTAACAAGTAGAAAACAGCGAAGATGAGTATATTTTTTTCTGTTGTTGCAGGAATTGAGTTTTATCATGTCATAGGACAGTTCTGGGTAGTAGCTATCAGAAAAGTATATTAAAAGTTGTTTTGGGGTGGAGAAACTTGGGAAAAGCTATTGATTTTTTTATCACGCACTGTTCTGTTCGTGCATTTTCAAGTCCTGTACATGTACGGGCAGTGACTTACAGGATGTGTCTGCTTCCTCCTTCATTTTCTTCTCTAGACATATGTGCACCAAACATTTACTCAAATATTTAAACAAATCCAAAAGAAAAACAAAACTATCTCCTACAATAGCAGGCATAGGCATGGTATAGGCAAGGCTTTGCCCTTAGTCTATAACACAGAGTATAGTGATTTCGGGCAGTACCCCAACCAAGCCTTCAATCCAGTTATGGCACCCTGAAAAAATTATTTGAATTCTCTGACTCTCAGTTTCCATATATAAAATTGGGAACAATAACATCTCTTTCTTTTAGCTATTATGAGAGTTAAGTTTTAAGTACAAATATTTCATAAAGCTGAATAGAGCTTGTAACATGGCTGATTCTCATCCTTCTGTCTATGGTTATTGTTTATTACTATTGCAATAATTTTTTTGGTTTTTCAAGACAGGGTTTCTCTGTATAGCCCTGGCTGTCCTGGAACTCTCTCTGAAGACCAGGCTGGCTTCAAACTCAGAAATCCACCTGCCTCTGCCTCCCAAATGCTGGGATTAAAGGCATGTGCCACCACCGCCCAGCTTATTGCAATCATTATTATGTCATCTTTATACATATTTCTTCATTAATGAGAGTATTTCAGGCTGGTGAGTTGGTTTGTGGGGGTAAAGATACTTGCCACCAAGCATGGTGACCTGAGATTGATTCGCAAAAGCAAAATGGTAGGAGATGCATTATATCTTAGTCAGGGTTTCTATTCCTGCACAAACATTATGACCAAAAAGCAAGTTGGGGAGGAAAGGGTTTATTCAGCTTACTTCTATACTGCTGTTCATCACCATAGGAAGTCAGGACTGGAACTCAAGCAGGTCAGGAAGCAGGAGCTAATTTAGCAGAGGTCATGTAGGGATGTTCCTTACTGGCTTGCTTCCCCTGGCTTGCTCAGCTTGCCCTCATATAGAACCCAAGATTACCAGCCCAGAGATGGTTCCACCTACAAGGGGCCCTCCCCTCTTGATCACTAATTGAGAAAATGCTTTACAGATGGATCTCATGGAGGCATTTTCTCAACTGAAGTTCCTTTCTCTGTGGTAACTCCAGCCTGTGTCAAGTTGACACAAAACCAGCCAGTACAGCTGAGATTCACAAGATGTCTTTGGTCATTCACATCTACACACACTCACACACACACATACACACAAAGAAAGAAATGTTAAAAATATTAAAAAGACAATATCAAACTTATTTTGTCCTCATCATTGCTTCAGGAATAATTCACAGAAAATTACTGTAAACAGAAGCTTCTAGAATTGTTTTATTGATACAGCCCAAAGGCAGAGACCACTGTGGGTATACGCCAAGTGTGTTAAAACATCTAACTTTCTCTGACCTGTGGTCTCCCCCTCTTATCTACATCTCTGCTCCAAAGGGCAGTGTCATTAGGACATTCCAGCCAGTACATCACTCTTAGCTCACAGAGGTTAGTGTTTCAGATTTTCTATAAAAACTGCAATACTGAGTTTGGATTCCAAATCCCCAGTCTCCAGCCATGTGTCCTTCTATGGGGCAATGGCTTAGTACATTCCTGGAACAGACTTTTTCAGAATTTGAAAAAGTTTAAGTGTACTCCTGACCCTCAAAGCATTTCTTGCGTCTGGAAAGGAATGGCTCCTGGAAGGCTTCAGGGGAAAGAACTGGAGTAGCGGCTTTCCATTCTCCTTGAATTGAAAACTCACATTAAAAAACATTAAGGATAATAAACTGGAAATTCAATTACCAGGCTGGAAGCCAGAACCTCGCACACTCAGTTTGGATTTGCATCTTAACTTATAACTTGTTCTTGCCAATGTTACTTACAATTCAGACCTTTGCTCAAGGTATAAAAAGTACTTGGTGTATGCATGATTTCTCACCAAATGGTTCTTGATGGACCTGTGTTTAAATTAGAAGAAAACATGTACGTTTTCTCCCTTTTATTTTTATGTTTTTAATTTGTTTTTGAAGTCTGGAAGCCCAGAGAACTGCAGGACAAGGGTTTCAGATGCCTCCACAGTGATGAGCGTCTCCTTTTGGTTTCAGTCATGGTCTCTACTGGCTGCCTGGTCTAATTTATTTACAGTACTCCCATGTGGAGGTGTTAGCCACTTGCACTCCCCAAGATGAATTCCAAACATGGGGACTAGTGAAAAATAAGCTACAACATTTCCCACAAAGCAATTGCAAGAGTATGAAATTTGGGGGAAGTTGGGGAAAAAAATCAAATAATGGAGATGTACACTGAGAATACAGTAAATCACCCTCAATACCAATCGTCCAAGCCCTGCAGAATGGCATGACTTTGGCTTGAAGGTGACAAGTAGTAGCCTTTTATGAGTTTTTTAAACATTTTGTCTTATTTCTCATATCTGTAAAACCAAAAAGAAGATGAATGGCTGTCTTCTATGACTATATAGTGATTAACTGGCTCATACACCTTTTAGGATCATGCTTGGCAATGTTAAATACTCTAGAGGTGTTCATTCTAATTATGATCAGTTGGCCTCACAGAAGGCCCTCTGGAAATGAGAGAGCTATGGCTTCCCTGTGAAAGCCCTCCCCAGGACTTCAGCTTCCCTCAGCAGCAGTGACCCTGTCACATGGTGCTATCACTGGGTGTCAAAGTAGAATTTTCAAAACTTAAAAACTTGAATCTGATACAAATGTACAGTGGGCACTTGCCAAAGGCTTGTTTGATCCATTTAATGAGGGAATCGGCAGGATATGTTCAAACTGCTTCAAAGAGAATTCAAAGCACAAGTACATAGAGACCTGGGAAAGGAAGCTTGAATAAGCTAGCTAGGTCAGATACAAAACTAGATCTTACTATGGGGGGAAAAACCCCACAAACTCTGACAGAAATGGATGTTTTCCAAGATGCCTCCCTAGCTTTGGGGGCAGAGCAGAGAATTCTTCAGTTATCATTCCCTCATGGCCACACACATTTGGACCCTATGGATCTTCCTGACATTATCAACAGCATTTTGTTCCCACTTGCTCTAGAGAAGTCCTTCCTTTCAAAGACATTTTTCTTCCTTTCTTTACTGGAATGAGAAAGAAGACTCAGCAGTTTACAAAAGCCATTGGCAGGTGGGACGATGTTTCTAAATAAGAAGGTTCAAAACAACTCTTTTCAGTGTTTCACTGGTTTAAGTTCAAAGCTGTTGTATCAAGGTATTGCTTCCTGAGTGGTGTTAATCCTATTATCAGGAAGGTTGATGGTTTGGGGCAGTGGAGTGGACACCTCAGCCTTCATTCTCCCTAGGGACATATTCTTCAGGAGTCATTACTTCTCTTTGTTTTCTTCTCTGTGCCCTCTTTGATTGTTGCCTGGATAGCCTGTAATAAAGAATATCTTCTCCAGGGACTGAAGGAGCTGAGGGGATTTACAGCCCCATGGAAGGATCAACAGTGTCAGCCAGCCAGAACCCCCAGAGCTCACAGGAACTGGAACACCAACCAAAGAATACACACAAAGGGACCCATGGCTCAGGTCCCAAATGTGGCAGAGGATGGCCTTGTTGGACATCAGTGGGAGGAGAGGCCCTTAGGCCTGAGGGTATTGGATACCCCAGTGTAGGGGAATGCTAGGGAGGGAAGACTGGAGTGGATGGGTGGGTCGGGGAGCAGCCTCATAGAGGCAGATGTAGAGGGGATGGGATAGGGAAGGTAGACCTGGAAAGGGGGAAACAATTGAAATGTAAATAAAGAAAATATTCAATTAAAATATGGGGAAAAGAATATCTTCTTCAGCATCCTTTTGGATAGGAAGCTGATGAATGTGGGTAAACACTGTCATAAGATCTTGGGTTCAAGATGAGATTCCAAGTTTGTCAGCATGAGTTAAGTCTTAAGCACAAACAATAGTCAGTGAACCTTGTCAATTGAGACAAAAGGGTAGACAAAGGAGGTTTTTCTATTCCCACGAGGTAAGAAGAAAACCAAGGAGGAGCAGAATGGAGAAGAGCTTGATTATAGCAGAAAAGGAGCCAGGATAAGTGATCACAGGAAGAGGGCTCCAAGGGTGCGAGAGAACCAAGGGTGGATCGTGCCATCCCTGTGGCATGAACTTCACCTCCTTGCATCCCTGTGCCCCATGCTTTCAGTGAAGTCAGTCTTGCACAGACATGTCTAAGACAAATATATGTGCATGTCAAATTACGAAAAGTATCCTAGAATTCTAAGATTAAAGGTTACAAAGTGAACATACATACAACTAACTACCAAAGCCAGGGGAAGCTGCTTGTGGGAATCTTGGAGAGGACACTGAGTGATGAGGTCGAAGGGTGAGCTTCATGGCAGTTTACAAGTTTCACAAGGGGGGTTACATTGAGCTAACACTTTCTACTAGAATGTGGTGGAAGGATGGAAAAAGCTGTGCTTATTAGAAGACACTATGCAGGACTTTAGACCACCAGAAAAATGCCTTACCGAGGGACGAGTAATCTAATAGATATAAGAAGAAGCCTACCCAAAGAGCTAGAACTTCACATTAAGGAGATTATAAGCGTGGAATGAGAAGAACTTCAAGAGAGACAATACCTTTTCTGATTGGGGAAACTGCAAGCCATACAAATGACGATGGTTTGGGTGGAGATAAAGGAATTATAGTAATAATAACTCTCATGGACTAGATGGAGGAAGATCTACCCATAGAATCACCATATCTTTAAATATACACAAAATACTTGTGGCACTTATTATGTTGAGCATTAGTTACTTTTATCACATGTATGACAAGATACTTGAGAGAATCAACTTAAAAGATGAAGGTTTATTTGGGTTCATGGTTTTAGAAGGTTTAATCCAGAGTTACTTGGCTCAGTTTACTTTATGTTGTTCAGAGAGAGGGGGGGACAGGGGATAGAGAGGGAGAGAGAAAAGGAGAGAAAGAAAGGGAGAGAAGGGGGAGGGGAAAGTGGTAGAGGGAGAGAATGAGGGGGAAAGGGGAGAGGGAGAGGGAGAAGGAGAAAGGATGAGACACTCTCAAGGGCTCACACTCTAATGACCAATTTCTTCCAGTTCCACATATAAAGTGTCTTCAGTCTCCAAAGACAGTGGAGAATGCTCGATATTCAACCCATAGCACCTTAGACTGTTTCTTGATTCTTCCTTCTAAGCCACCCCTGGAGCCCTTTAGTCCATACCCATACTGATTCCTCCCATAGTGTTCAGGTAAGATTTTGTGGAGGTTTATGAGTCTTTCTTATTTGTAATTCCCCCACATTTTAATTATTCTGACCCCTGAATCTGTAGGTTAAGATATCACCTAAGTGATTTTTTTCATGTCAAAGAGTGTCCTACTTATGAAACTGAGGCTAACTCCCAGGTGGCCCTGAGAAATATTAAGTGTTGACTGTATCTGCTAGTAATTATACATATGCATGTACACATTTGTACAAAAATAAATAGACATGACACACACAGGCATCTGTGCTGAAGTATACAGCTAAGTGTCAGCACATTATCAGATTTAAATTAGCTGCCTGACTCTATTAATAGCTCCGATTTTCCAGTTTCTAAAATAAAAGTTCCCAGAACAGCTGGACTGAAATGCAAAACAGAATGGAGGAATACGGCCTGTGAGCAGTAGTAGTCTCTTTAACAGCCAGATAAAGTTTGGAGCTGCATAGATTTGTGCAGATGTCTATAAAAGAACCCTTGAAATGTTAAGTGATTTTTAAAAACAGCATCATCTTGACACAGTGAAAGGGGTTGATGGTGCCTTATCAATCACCAGGTTTGCAAAAGCCATTTGATATCCATTAACGTTTGAAAACAAGCCTCAGTCCAGAAACAGAGGGTGTCCGTGACCACGTGACTCTATCATAGCAGAGCGTCAGGATCCCCTCCCACCCTTCTACACTTCTTCCCAAGTTTTTATTTCTGAATCCTCATCGTTAGGCAGCGAGTCTTAAAATTCCATGCCTTTTTCAATTCAGTCTATCCATCCTACATGAGGCTCCTGCTGTCTCTCTTCCCTGGGCCACATGCTCCTGCCTCAGTGCTCACTGAACAGGCAGTACACCATGCTTCACTTGGCCTCTTGGTCAGCCTATGGATCTTCTCTTCCTTTACCTGACAAACCGCTACTTTCTCATCTCAAACAGCTCCTTTAGATGATATTCGCAAGACATTCCTCCACCGCCTCTCTGAGCGCTCAGAAAGAGTGAACCATGTCCTCCTGCCCTTCCCAGAGCACGGTGCTCTTCATCTATGACAAGTATCCCATGTCTTCATGGCGTCTTTGCCTTTCTTTCATGAGGACTTTCAGCTCCATATGACTTTAAAGTGTGACCGTGGGGCCAGAGACGTTGGTTCTACTAGAATGTCAGGGCCTGCTTCAGCTCCACTCTCTTGGAAGTTCATTTTCACAACATCCCAGGAGGTTTGCATAACATTAACATTCAAGAGAGTAATATCAGAGAACAGAGAACACAGCTTGGCTTCATGATCCTGTGCTCTCTCAGAGTACCAATCAGACTGTATAGCAATTTAATAAACAGAGGCAAAGGACCACCTGCCAGACACTGGACTACCTAGGACATGAAACACATGATTTGAGACTAGCTGCAACTGTGGGTGGAACATAGGTATTACTGAAAAATTGCCAGATCCACTGAAAATCTTTAAAATAAAATAAAAGCACAGAACAGGGTCTCACTGTGTAGCTCTGGGTGGTCTTAAATTCACTATGTAGACCACATTGGCTTTACTCACAGAGCTTTTCCAGCCTCTGCCTTGGGATTAAAGTCATACACTATCACACTTGGCCTCATTGATTGTCTTTTCAAAAGTCTTGGGGTCAAATGAGTCTGAAAAACACTTGGCTGGAAAGAGCAGTCTTCTTCATGGTGGGATGTCTCAGATCATTTACATTTTTTTTCTTTTAATTGGATATTTTCTTTATTTATATTTCAAATGTTTTCCCCTTTCCCAGTCTCACCACCCCCAGAGAACCCCATCCCCTCCCCCTCCCTGCTTCTATGAGGGTATTCCCCCACCCACTCACCCACTCCAGACTCTCCACCCAGGCATCCCCTACACTGGGGCATTGAGCCTTCAAAGGACCAAGGTCCTCTTCTCCCACTGATGCTGAACAAAACTATCCTCTGCTACATATGCAGCTGGAGCCATGGGTCCCTCCATGTGTACTCTTTGGTTGGTAGTTTAGTCCTTAGGAGCTCTGGGAGTGGGGGCGGGAATCTGGTTTGATATTGTTGTTCTTCCTATGGGGTTGCAAACCCCTTCAGTTCCTTCAGTCCTTTCTCTAACTCCTCAGAGTTATATCATTTAGGTTTATCTCATGTGTCTATAATGTATAGCATGCCCCAAGTCCTTGGACCACATAATATTTATTTTTGACTTTCTTTTTGCATATTTATTAATTTAATTTTTGTCTGTTGGTCTGAAACTGGAGAAGTGTGTTGCTGAGCATGCCTTGGCAATCATTTGTCTGCCTTCTTAAGTTTGGATTCCTTTTATTCGGTTGGGTGAGGCTGTTTTGCCCCATAACTACTGAGCATATGAATCTTCATCTCCATCCCAATGGCTCTCAATCAGCATTTGCTAAAATGTATCCTAGGTGTGTCTCTAAATTGAGCAGAAGGTCAAGGGAGGGAGACTAATAAGTACCTGACCGATATACCCAGAAGGACTAGTCCATCATTGGTGACACTTGAACATAATCCTGGCTCAAGTGCTAGGTCTGCTGATTCTGAGTGTGTCATTTATGCTACTGGGCCTCAGCATCCAATTCATCTACCAAACACAGCCTCTGGTGACGGGACCTATGGCTCCCGAAACTGGAAGAGTGGGAGACTTCAGAGACAATTAGATATCATTACAGAAGTTTCACTGTCTTTATAATAATAAAGAGAAAACTGGAAAAAGTTGACATTTCAGGATAATGCTGCGAAGTGCCATCCCTATAGCCACAAGATAGATAATAAAATTTAGAGGGTCCTCAGGCCTGAAATCCTTTCATCTGTAAAATGGGAACAATAACACGTGGATCTTTCTGCCATTCTTCATCCTGAACTTGAGTGACTCAAAGAGATTAGCCTTACTAACTTAAAAAGTATCTCCTAGAAATTCAAGTAGACTGCAATGGAAACTCCAAGAACGGTGACAGCAACGACACTGAAAGCCACAACAGCGACAGCCACAACAGCAGGAACGTGGTTTAAATTCTAAAGCACTTACATTGTAATAGAAAGAGATGTTTATACAGCCCAGGCCTTTCAAGCCGCTCAGTGCTTTATGCTTTATACCCAAATGAAAAACTCTCTCATTTTCTGCACAGGAGAAGAAAAGTCCAGCAGAAAGCTAGTTAACCTAAACTATGTATTATCCCTAGAGCCTGTTTTCACCAGTCTGGCCTTTCAACTCTTCCTCAAACAGGGAAAGAAAGCTCGTATGTCCTCCAGCCCTGGCTGATATAAGTTGTATTTTCTGTGAAACATGGGATCGTGAGTTGAAAGCTACATATGTACATGATTTCGTGAAGCCTGCCGATAGACCTGATAATTGGATATGGCCAGTGAGCTTCAACACAATTGAACTTCAACACTGCCATTCTTAATGGTTGCCCCTAAGTTTCCTGTGATTAGCAGTCATCAATTACCCCAAATTGGGGCTAAACATGAACTATGAACTGAAGATTGGCTGAGGCATGTTGATAATGTCTTTCCTGATGGTGCCATGGGTAAGTGTGGGGCCATTCTGCATCTTTGATGTTCCTATAGATCTAAACAGATGGATACCTGGTACTCTTCCTCCCTGTAAGGCCTACATCTACCTCCTAGTTCTTAGCAACCGATTGCATGCATTTCAAACTTCATTTCCATCTCAACGATGCTATGTCAGGTGCTGCAGAGCCTTCCCCAGACAGGACCCATCCACTAACCTTCCTGTTATCTCTCCTCTGGCCCCCCATATCAGAGGACTTGTAGCTCTTAGGATCAGCTGGGCATTAATATTCACTAACTTGCTCTAGGGAGCTACGCTTCACAGAGCCCGTTTTCACCTGAAAGGACTTGTTTAATATAAACATTTGGTTAATATTCTGTACATTTGAAAGTATTTTATCAGCATCGGTGTAGCACCAAAAGTCATTTAAATTCAATGGGAACTCATTATGCACCAAGAATTGGTCCTTTCCCAAGGAGTGTGTTTTCCTGCTAGTATAATGTATACATTATAAAACTCACTTACACGGTTGATGGGAACATTTTGTGGACAGCAGCAGCCCAGCATTTCATCTGACTTCGTATTCATCAGCTCCAATGCTGTTGTCAAATGGGGGAAAATATTATACAATATTACTTTAAAAACTGTCTAAATATAATTATCAGCATCTCTGGTGTGATAATAGTTATCATAACAAGAGCTCATCAGAGGAGACACAGTTTGATGAGGAGCTTCTGTTGCAAGCCCCTCCCCTGTGCACAGAGGGATGCCACAGCATCTCCCTTCCTGCCTCCTGCTGAAACTTTCCTGTGGAACCTGTACAAACTTCTTTGACCCGTGTCTCCACAGAAGCCACTATCCCAAAGAGTCATCAGATAGACAATTTGAGAAGGAGGGTGAAAGAATATGATTGGGAAGCAGGTGCCTAGCTGGCTGCTGAGAACTGTTTAAGTACATTTTACACTGTTCCATAAAAACTCCTAATAAATAAGCTACTATTTCTTTCCACTGAGGGCTACTGTTGGGTAATTTTAGAAAAGGTAGTGGGAATTGAATCGGGGCTATGTGTATTCAAGGCCTAACTCTGAAGTGCATTCTCATCCCACAGATACTGACCTTTTGAAAGACACATAAGCAGGGATTGAGTTTAGGGCCTATATCTAGGGAGATACTCTATCACCGATTCCCTTCCTCAGCTCAATTTTTTTAAGAATTATTTATTTATTTTATGTATATGAGTACACTGTGGCTGTCTTCAGACACACCAGAAGAGGGCATCAGATCTCGTACAGATGGTTGTGAACTACCATGTGGTTGCTGGGAATTGAACTCAGGACCTATGGAAGAGCAGTCAGTGCTCTTAACTGCTGGGCTACCTCTCCAGCCCTCAAATGGTTTTTAATGGGAAATATAACTTAATGAACAGTAAATCAAATAGATGATAAGTAGGTAGGCACACAAAGGTGTAATCTATATACTTCTATGCAGATTTATTTGTACATTCTAGTATTAGTGGGTATTAGAGAAAAATTCCATTTGTACCTATCACATACCTGAGGGTGTGTCTTCCAGGTCAGAGTTATTTGAACTTCTCTATTTCCTTGAGTAATGCTTTTTCCTGTTTGTTTTATAAAGTGGTATCACCACTTTGAAAGTGGGGATACAGATGTCCCATAGCTTCAATTGCTCTTGCTATTGCTAAACTTTCAAGTTGGAGCCAATCCAGTAGGTGTGTGGTGGTATCTTAGTATAGTTTTACTGCACGCCAAAGGAGACTACAAGTCTTTTTGACTCATTAATACCCTATGAGAATTATTCTGTGAGTGTCTATTCCAGATCCTGCCCCAAATGTGTAGTGGTGGTGTGAATGATTTTAGGCACTGCCTCCACACAGCAGCCCTGTCATTGTGTCTGTGTAGAAAATACTCAGCAAGAGAATCTGGAGCTTTGAGATCATTTCACCATGATAAACATGACAGTCTAAATATGTAGACGGTCTCCATGGAGTCTGCCATCCCTGCCATTTCTTTAGGTTTCCATAGGAAAGAAAATATGGATCATCCAAAAGGGACACTGGACAGCCTGGTGTACAGAGTGAGTTCCAAGACAGCCAGCACAACACAGTACAGAGAAATCCTGTCTTGTAAAAATAATAAAAGGGGAGGGCACTGGAGATACAGTACATTATCCGGAGTCCTTTCTCCATAGATGGGTGGTTTTGGAAGGACTCTGAATCTTTCAAGGACCATTTACATTGTGTCAGTGATTTCATAAAGCATATTGTAGAATTCCAGAAAACAGTGTGTTCCTGCACGAGCAAACAGCCAACTTCCTCATAGATACTGGATAAATATCAAAAAGAAATCTCCTGGATATTCAAAACCCTTGTTAGTGTTCTGACAGTGAGGACATTAGAGTTTGAACTGGCAGTATATTTTCATATTGTCACATTGAGTCAGACCTTAAAAATGTCAGCCTAGTGTGTTTCTTGACAAGAGAGAACTTAGACAAGCTTATGCCCAGCTCATCCTCTCTGATGTTCCTTGAAGTGGTCCAGACTCTATCAAACTCTAGAATACACTCAAGATTTAGAGTCTACAATCAAATATTTCTTGATGCTGTTATGACCAGAATTCACAAACATGGAGGTATCTGTTGCTTTTAATGCAGCTAAGCAATGCTACCAGCAACTCCAGTTGCATCCTGACCCCATCCCCAACTATAGGAGGCTTGTCTTTATTAGTATACAGCTTTTCTAATTGCTGTGTAAGACAGAACAGCTCAAAGCTAACTGGAGCATTAGAAGAGATTCCTGTTTCCTCCTCTGTTCATTTTGGAATCAGTTGACTTAAAGCTGAACATATGGCAGCTGCCATTGTAACCCAGAAACCATTTCTCTCTGCCATGGCAACGGGATAATCAATGCATACTTATGGCTGAGAGTCAATAAACACACAATGGCACAACGTGTAATTTGATGTATTTACTCCTTTGTTTGCTTGTTTTCAGAGGTGTTTGGAATAGTGGTAGATAATTAATACCTGTTCTTTCAACATACCAATCAAGCCTTCCCAAGATGTCTGACTTCTTAAGCATTATGCCCTCCTCATTTTGATTTTAAGGTCTTAATGCAGCCATGGCTCTCTTCAAAATTTTAGGGATTTCATTCATCCTTGAAGACATTATTAATTCCATTTTCTCCCAAAGATCCCTCAAACTGATTCACAGTGCTGTTCTTAAGTTCTACACGCAGGGATCAACATGGCGATTAGAATTGCCCCACTGCATCTGACATTTGTAGACTGAACCATTCGGCTCCATTATGACAGGAACAGCAAGCCCTGCATCCTCCCTTATGTTTTGAGGGCAAATGTCTTAGTCTTGCTTCATTGTTCTTCTTGGTGGTGAGTTCTCTCCTTGCTCAGCCCTGGGGGGTAATTGCATCTTACTGTCTATATCAAAGTAATGCTGTCATATAAACTGTTGGAGGGGGAAAGGGAAAAAAAGAGATATTTTCTGTGAGCAGTCATTGCCAGAGGCTGATTTCTTCAGACTTCACATAGCCTCATTCCAAGAAAAGCCATGCTGAAGAATGAGAAGGAGGAGGGAAGGGGAGTGTGAGGCATTGAAGTGTGGTTTCCATTTCTGCCTGCTAGCTGCCTACAGCGCCTCCCGTAGGCCAGGTAGCACAAAGTGCATGGCCTCTAAGCCCCAGCCCCTGTTTCTGGCTCTTTGAAGGATGCAGTCCTTGGCACCACACAAGCCCGTTAGCATTTTAATTTAGCTTCAAATGCCACTGCTCAGCAGACAGATCTAGTTCCTTGCTTTGGTTAATGGTACACTGACAAACATGAGGGCATTTTCAAGATGTGAAGTAAGTGTCAGGAGTTGCAAAACTGAGATGACTTCTCTGCCAAGCCCCAGGAATGTGACAGCAGATAGGGCTCTGACAAAGAGCTGCACAGCCCCAACCCCCAGGCAATGTACTCCTGGGATTTGCTAGGACCCAAATGAGGCCCAGAGACTTAGACTTTGAACTTCTCTTTGCACCATGGGATATGACTTGTTCAAGTCACCCAGTTGATTGCTCGTTGACTTTCTTCCCAAGGATTCTGAACACTACTTGCAGACTAGACACATGTTGCTGGGATTGGGGATAGAAGTGTGCAGACTGTTTTGTCTTACACAACTCTGTGTGGCAATGCTGTCATTGCCCAACACCAGTAGATTCATATATCTACCTGATACCATTTAACCATTACCACTTAACAATTAAATAAGTAAGAAACTTCTTCATGAGAAGTTTTAAACTATAGGAAAGGGGAGTGAGAGACAGCTCAGTGGTTAAGATCACTTGCTACTCTTGCAGATGACCCAGGTTTGATTCTTAGAATAGACATGAAAGCTAACAACCATTTCTAACTCTAGTTCCAGGGTATCCAATGTGTTTTTCTGGTTTTCACCTGCACCAGGCATGTATTTGGTAAACATCCAGCAGGCAAATAGACACACAAAAACACACACACATGCACACACACACACACACACAAACACACACACACACAAAGCAGAGAATACAGTATGGGGCATGGGTGCATAGAAAGATATCTTATGAGGAAGTGTCACTTCCTCCCTGTAAGCTGGATATGTCTAAGCATTTTGTCCTTTTAATATGTGTATGGATAGTAACATATACTTCTAATTAAGGGTAACTTGCTCAATATATTCCTAATCAACAACACAGAGCTTATGACAGACATTAGTAATCAAGCACAGCACTCTTTCTGGCTGAATTTCAACAAGGTTGTCTTAGAATCCTAGGATAACACTCCACACATATTCTACCAGCCAGTCGAATTGCAATGTGAACTGAAATAGTATACCCTTGGGTCTGGGTTCTTTTGCTTTCACCTTAGGTGAATGATGAGTCACAGCAGGCAACCATATACCTTAGACCTTGATCTTCTCTTTGCTATATATATTTAGCTATACATTTATAGAAGCTATATGTATTTATCCCATTCTATGGTCTCCTCTCCTGGCTTCTGATGATATTGCAGGCACAGGGAGAATACCTTGGGCAGGCAGTATTGTGTTAATAAGAGATAGCCTTCTTCTCCACATCACTGTGCCTTCTCCTGGCATCCATCAGGGCTTCAGGCTGCACACACACCACATTCTCTAATCTACAACAGGATACACAATGGTATAGTAGACTGAATTCTGAGAAAGCACCTGGGATTTCTAACCCCTGATGTTTACATTCTGATCTTAACCTGTGGAGATCCAACTGAGTTAATTACTTTTCTCTCTCATCAATGGGACAAAATACTCAATAGAGACAGCTTAGAGAAGGAATGGGTTATGGGGCTCACAGTTTGAGTGTAGAGTCCATTGTACCAGGAAAGGCAAAGATAGTGCCAAAGCCATGAGGGATCAGTCATATTATATATACTTAGAGTCAGGAAGAAGCAAGAGAGGAATGCGTCTATCCAGATTATGCTCACCTGTTTTATTCAGTCTAAGAACCCAGTCCGTGGCATGATGCCTTTCATGCTCGGGGTAGATCTTCTCATCTCAATGAACCTGCCCTAGAAGAGTCTTCTTCACAAACATACCCAGAGGTTTGCTTTCATGATGATTCTTAATCTCAAGTTGGCAATCAAAAGTAGTCATCATACCAACTAAAATATGTTGGCCCTCTGAACCATGAAATCTTTGAGATGAAAAATTCATGTCATATTAAACCATGAGTAGGTGATAGTATTATTATATATAATATGTTATATAATATAATATGTATGTTATGCATTAACATTATATAATATAACAAACATACATCACATCACACATATATATAGTATTATATGTGTCTATATATATAGTATTATATATGTGTGTATATATATAGTATTATATACACACACACACATATATATAGTATCAACATATTGTTAGTGTGCTAATGGTTGATAGAAAACTATTACTCCAGAACAGATGCAAACTAGTATACAGGATTGCCTTCTTGGCCCATTGTGTTGTGTTTCAAAATCAGTGCACAATTCATTTTGTTTTGAGAATCTTACTATTTTTCCTTGTAGGAAAGTAAATACAGCACAGGAGGTTCTCTGCATCTATGGATTCTGCATCTATGGAGTTCACCAAACACAGACTGAAAATATTCAAAGGCAAAATTGTGTCTGTACTGAACATGGCCAGACATTCTTTCTTCTCATTGCCCTTTGAGCCACACACTATATCAGCTATTTGCATATCATTTACATTGCATTAGATATTCTGAGTGATTTGGAAATTATTTGAAGCATATGGAGGGAGAGTAAAGGCAAAATGTAAAAACTATGCCATTTTGTATAAAGTGCTTGAGTGTCCACAGACTTCACTCACTACACTAAGTGATTATTGAAACACTTACCCCCATAGATATCCAAAATGCCTGTACAATAACAACCACCACAAAATAGTAATAATTCAAAGGAAGCTTTAAAGCCTTCTATACAACAGTAGTTATTCCTAGGCCATTTGAAAACCTAAAAGGACAGAATCAAATTTCCTTTCTTCCTTATTCCTTGGAGTGGAGACTGAATGTTGCTTGTTGGAAGATGAAAGAAACTTCTAGGAAGGCTACAGGGTGAGATGGGTCTTTGATGGATTCTGGCAACTCTAGCTTCTCACTCTGGAATTTCTGGATTAGGGGCAGTTTGGGCTGTTACCCGACCTTTGCTTTCATTCCTTATCACTTTTTTCTCCATGGTCACCTCATCTGTCTGTGAGGGGAGTCTATGTTCTCCAAGTCACTGGGTGGGAAGCAAACATTAATCATTATTATTGCTTTGGATGTTTCAGACAAGAGTCTGAACTCTGACCATGGCACTGCCCTGACGGCCAAGTTTAACCATAAGAAACTACCATGAGATTTTGTGTGTATGTGTGTGTTGTTGTTGTTTTGTTTTTATTTTTGTTTTTTGAATTTTTTTCTTTTTAAACAAAAAAATTGGGACTTTCATTAATAATGTATGTTTAAATGGTGACAGAGAATTCATTTACTTTATAAGATTGCTATAAGAACTCAATAAGGAAATGAATTTTTTTGCAACATGAAAATTATAATACATGCTTAATAAGTCCTAATCATTATTAGTATACTAACTATAAAATACCTATGTACCCAGAATGATTTAAGACTTTAAAGTGAGAAGAACACAGAAGTCCTGACATTCAGCTACATATGTTGCAATAGAGACACATAGAGGAAAATAACTAAGGTTTCTGGTTATGTAGATGTCCATGGGAGGGCCCAGGCATCAAAATATTAATTGGGAAGGTGATTTGTTGGTTTGACCAGACAGTGAGGCTTGTCAGTCAAGAGTAGCTCAGTACAGGGAGGAAGGCTCTATTGTGGGCTTTTTCTAGACTAAGGAGAACGGAAGGGAAGAATCTTGTATGGATGATTATAAAATTTCACAATTAGGAGGTCAGACCTGGAAGTCCAAGTCAGTGATGATGATAATGGGTTATAGGTGTTCGGTACCTTTAATTATGCCAAATTGGAAAGACTTTGGGTACCATTAGAGTTTCTTGTCTTTCTAGGCACACAGAAGCACTATTTAAAGCATCAAGCTGTCAGTTTTGTATATGTAGTCAGTCCTTTTTATCCATTAGTCCTACAGCTGTAGACCTGGTGTTCACAAGTCAAACCCATTAAAAAACAATTGGGTCTATACAGACAGGACAGGATGCACGCACACACACACACACACACACACACACACACACACACACACACACACACACAATCTTCCCATCATCCTAAACAATACTGTATGCAGTCATCTAAATGGTATTTAGACTGTGTTGAGCATTCTTAGTCATCTAGAGGTAACTTAAGTCTATGGGAGGGTATTACTGATCATTTTATAGGAAGGTCTATGTTAAGCCTGAAACCCTGGAAAAATGGTTGAAGGTGGCTATTTCACATATCAAAGCACAACAGACCTGGCCTTCAGGCTCTCCCAGCATCCCTTAGTTTCTACCTGTTAGAAAGTATGGCTGACATACCCTTCCCTCTACCCCTAAAATTCCAGCCAGATCCTTGGTTACCCTTCCCCCAGGGGCTCTGCCCTATATAATCCAGTCATTTTGGTTACCCATCCCATTTATGTCTTTGGCTTCCTGACTGATGTACCTGGTTCCCCTCTCTTTTCCCCTCTGCCTTTCTCAGATGGTTCAGGGTCATGACAACTGTGCCACTGTGGACTCTCCCAGATGTCTCTGTGTCTGGCTGTGTTCTCCCTGTTATCTACAGTAAACTTTCTCCTCCACCATACCTAGAAACAGTCATGTGCTTTTTTCTTTTCTCTTCTTTTCTATTTTCTTTCTTTTCCTTTCCTAATCCTTTCTTTTTTCTTTCTTCCTTCCCTTCTTCCTTCCTTCCCTTCTTTCTTTCTTCCTCTCCCCCCTCTCTCTCCCTCTCTCTCTTACTCTCTTATTTCTTTCAGTTTAGAGCATCTATTGATTTGGGTATTTGTTACTTTTCTATTGCTGTGCTAAAACACCATAACCAAGGCAACTTTAATAAGAAAGAATTTATTTGAGCTTACAGTTCTAGAGAGTTAGAATCCAGATAGTGGATCGGAGACAGCAGACATCTGGAGCAGCAGTTAAAAGACTCACATCTGGAGCTGTATGCATGAAGCAGAGAGCTTGAACTAGAAATGGCTCAAGTCTTTCAACTCCAAAAGATGGCTTCCAGTGGTTAACTTCCTCCAATGATGCTGTAACTTCTAACCTCCCCAAACAATGTCATCAAGTAGGATCAAGTGTTCAAATGCCTGAGACTGTGGTGGGATTCATTTCTCATTCAAGTACCCAAAGATACATTCATGGAACCTGGAAGCAATACTCCCCTGAGACACTGAGAGCTGACTATCTACATGTATAAAGTGAGCACATAAATAAATGTTCAGCTGTATAATGTGCCATATAGAGAGAAACCTCTCAGCTGACCTGGGGCCTTCATGTGTCTATGTATCCTTTTTCTTTGTTCACAAATTACACATCAGCTCAACAAAGCTGCTTTCTATACTTAACACAATGTCAACTGTTCTGCTTTGGGGTTTTTGAGCTCTTTGTAAAAATTCATCATTTCTCCAGGGTTCTTCTGATTATTGTGGTCAGGAGTGTCTGAAGTCCTGTGACAGTTGAGACCCAGCAACATGGCTATTAAAAGTCTATGAATGTCACAATCTCATAGTTGATCACAAGACCTTTCCCAGGAAGATGAGTCACTAGACACTGTAAAGGAGAAATCTGGAGGATCTGACCATGTTCACATGAAAAACTTCAGTTTAGCAAAACACCAGAAACAAATTGCAAAGATCAAATAAACAACAGAGAGGTCCATTCTTTCAACACACTCGGCAGTTGACGTGGGGCAATTGCAGTCCAGCTTTAACAGGGAAGCATGTGTTAGGGAGTGGGCAGCATGCACTGAGAGGCAATGTGCAAGAACAAGCAGGAATGTCTAGAGTGCCAGCAATAGGACGCTTGTTTTTAATAGGGAAAGCAAAAGCTTAGTGAAGGGAGAGTTTATGGAAGATATACACAGATGTTTCTGGCCATACATAAAACTGCTGTTGTCATGGCAATGGAGTAATGGGAATGCTTCTGATGTTAATGGGCATTTGGGAAGCCTTGAACCAGTGAACCCACTGGAGGTTAGTAAGCAAGTGTCGGGTGGAATCATGACTAGATTTTGTCCAGACTTTGCCACTTATCTGAAAAGATGGAGGCTGTATCTTTTGACTTACTTGGGTGACTTATCCCAAATAACAGAATTTTTTGATGGCATTCAATTGTTAATTTGGTTGTGCTGAGTTGCTTTTCCTCTATAATTTCTAATTCTTGCTTTTTTTCCCCTGCCTCGTTCCCCGCCCCCAATTTTTTAAGACTTAAAATTTATTACCATACTTTATCATGATGCATTCCCAAATATATTAAGTTCTTTGTAATCTTACTCAGGCCTTTCTTCCCTTTAATTCCAGATTTTCACAATGCCCCTTAACTACTTTTTCTCTGTACCCATGCCTTAGGACTCAAAGACTAAAAGTCATTGTACATGTTTATTCTCTTCTTGTCCCTGAGATGTCTTGTGGATAACTGCTACTTGATTTCACAAATTCCTGTACATCAAGAAGGACATTTGGCCATTTCTAGAGGCATTCTACTGTAAGCCTAATGAATCAGGGTCAGGGGAGATACTGAACACCCTACAGTGCATGAAGCAGCCAGTCCTGCAACAATTTTCTTATCCAAAGCATCTATAGGTGCAGTGATGAGAAACCTAGTTCTAGGGTCAAGGGGTAATATGGGTGAAAGGTCTGCAATTCAAAGAGGTTGCAAATGATATGGAAGGAGCCAGAGTATCTTTGGAAAATGCAGATGTGTCCCCATATTAGTGGCATTATCCAATTCTTTTACTGATCTCAGGAACACTTGAGAATGTGTGGAGGAGACATGCATTTAGCATATCATTAAAGTGATAAGTACTATGATAAACTTTAAGCCTTGGGAATGCTCAGGGTTTATGCTAGTTGTATGAGTTAGATTTTCTTTCTTTCTTTCTTTTTTTTTTTTTTTT
>NW_022196905.1:228269390-228296518 GCF_008632895.1 Mastomys coucha | reverse complement strand
GAAATCCACCTGCCTCTGCCTCCCAAGTGCTAGGATTAAAGGCGTGCGCCACCACCGCCCGGCTTCTTTCTTTTTTTAAAAATTTTTAATTTTTAAAAATTTTTATTTATTTTTGATTAGATATTTTCTTTACTAACATTTCAAATGATATCTCCTCTCCTGGTTACCCCTCTGAAAAAAAATATCAAAAACAAAAGCAAAAAACAAACCCTGTTTACTCCCCCTAATTACCAACCTACCCTCTCCTGCTTCCTGGCCCCTGCATTGCCCTAAACTGGGGCATAAACCTTCACAGGACCAAAGACCTCTCTTCCCATTGATGACTGACTAGGCCATCCTCTGCTACATATGCAGCTGGAGCCATGAGTCCCACCGTGTGTGCTCTTTGGTTGATGGTTTAGTCCCTGGGAGCTCTGAGGGTACTAGTTAGTTCATATTGTTGTTTGTCCTAAGGGGCTGCAAACCCTTCAGCTCCTTGAGTCCTTTCTCTAGCTCCTTCATTGGGGACCCTATGGCCAGACCAATGGATGGTTGTGAGTCTCTACTTCTGTGTTTGTCAAGCACTGTCAGAGCCTCTCAGGAGACAGCTATATCAGGCTCCTTGTCAGCCAGCACTTGCTGGAGTTACATTTTCTAATGAATGGAAGGTTAATCTTTTACTATTATTATTATTACTATTATTATTGTTGTTGTTGTTGTTGTTATTTATTAACTGTTTTCTTTATTTACAATATCTCCTTTCCCAGGTTCCCTTCCAAAAGAAAAAAAGAAAAAGAAAATAAAATAAGAAAAAGCAACTAAAACAATCCCCTGTTCCCTCCCCCCTCCCCCTGCTCACCACCCCACCCTCTCCCACTTCCTGGCCCTGGCATTCCCCTACACTGGGGCATAGAACGGAAGGTTAGTCTTAAAATACATGTTTCAAAATTGTTCTACAGAAGGATGATATTTTATGGCCAAGACTCTTATAATATCTGCATTACAAAGCAAAACAAAACAAGTGGGAAAGCCATATAAATGTGGTAGGAGTGAGTGTTAACCAGTCACAATAGGTTACATTTTCTAAAAGCGATTGTGTGTGTGTGTGTGTTCTGCTAACATCTAAGTAAAATCATACCTAGATCATGTGGACATTGGTCTGAACAGTTTCAGAAAACTGAAAAACTGATGGTTTGGTATTTACCTTGTCTTGCTTCCTTGAGAAACATCAGTTTTAGTGCCTGCTCTTCTAATTGTTTACAAATTCAATTTCAAGATTTCCCTCAATATTTCATAGAGCTTAAGAATTAATGACCTGATTTCTAAGGAGAGGCACCCTGTCTCCTCCCTATCTGTGTTAAGGCTAATTTCAAGGGAGGAATCTAATTCAACAGAGTCTCATTGGTTACTCAAATTACACATACATAATGAGATCTCTGTAGGAAAGAATACTGAATGCCACCTTTGAGACTCACTCAATACTTTAAGGCAAAAACTATGCTAGACTAACTGTTAAAATAGGTAGCTAGGCACACATGAGCGGGGTGGAGAAGAATGTGTTCCTGGGCCGCCTGACCCGGCAGGTGGAGAGTTAGAAGTGAGATAGCATCTGTGTCCTGGTAACTGACTCTGCAGATGGTAAGTATCCCTGTGCTCCTATTTCCTTGAGGCTGCAGCTGAGTTCTTCCTATCAGAGTAGAAATTAAGACATCTCCTATTCTCCCAATGACCACACATGGCCATCAGCAAATATACTAATAAATGATAAAGGGAAACTCACAGGGACATCTGGACCACAGAGCATGGGCCGTAGTGGGATGAAATGAAGGCAGAACTCAAGGGAGGAGTGGAACATTACAGAGAGAGTGGACCACAGAGACAACTCGCAGCTCAATGGGCCACTGCTTCCCTTCTGGCCAGGTGGTCTCAGGCCTCTGCTGAGTGTGCTGCAGCTTTGTATAACCTTCCTTTTCAGCTCAACCTCAGGGCTGATGTCTTTCCTTAGAGAAGACAAGAGAAACCTTCATTCAGTAACATAACAAAGGTGAGCAGGCTTTCCAGAGTACAACATCAGAATGGCCAAGCCCGTAGTTGCTAGGACTTCTCCTAATTCCTAGAGGCTAGCAAGAGAAGAAAGACAAGGAAGAGAAAAAAAGGCAGGTACCATTCTTAGGAGGCAGAAGTCTGCATTGTCCTCACTGTGGTGGGTTATTTGGATGTCACAGTTTCCATAACAGGGTTCTACACATGTTGAAGTAATGTGGCAAGCTAAACTAGGACAAGGAAATTATTCTCCCCCTTGTTTCCTTTACTGCGGTCATCCCTTGATTTCCCCAAAGTCCTAAAGATGGTAGTTGAAGTAAAGATGAAAACTGACATGTCATCACTTAGAGTCAGATTGGGAGGCTGTTATCATTTCTGTCTCATTCTCTCTCTCTCTCTCTCTCTCTCTCTCTCTCTGTCTCTCTCTCTCTGTCTCTCTCTCTCTGTCTCTCTTTCTCTGTATCCTTGTTCATACAGTATGTGTGTGTATGTGCATGGTGCATGTATCCTTGTGCACATGGTGTGTATTTGTGTGTGTGTGCGTGTGTATAATGTGTATGCTTATTGTACATGGTATGTGTGTGTTGTGTATATAGTTGTGCACATGGTGTGTGTTTGTGCATAGTGTGTGTATGCTTGTGTAAATGATGTACATGTGCATGGTGTGTATATGGTTGTGCACATGGCATGTATGTGTGTGCATGTGCATGGTGTGTGAATGGTTGGCACATGGTCTGCGTATGCATGTGCATGCTGCGTGTATGCTTATGCACATGGGGTGTGTGGGTGCATGGTACATGGTGTGTGTATACTTGTGCACATGGTGTGTGTGTTACTGTATCTGTGGATGTGCATGTACATAGAGTGTGCATATTCATTGTGTGTGCATGCTTGTGCATATGATGTGTGTTGCTACTATGTCTGTGTGTGTATGGGCATGGTGTGTACATGCTTGTGTACATGGTGTGTATGTATGTGTGTACATGTACACTGACCCCTGTCTTCCTCACTCTGTCACTTTTAAAAGATTAATAGAACAATTTTAGGTATAACTTATATGTCTTCAAAGGCATTTTTAAGTTTAACAATATATTTTTGTTTGTAGAAATAGCTTACTGAGTTGTTATTCAACCCATGGTCTTTGGATTCTGCAACCCTGGAACACTGATTGGAGTATAACAAACTTGATTGGTATCTACTATGGCTTCAGCACTGAGACAGATGCTACAAGATACTGAAATAGTACCTGGTAGAATTTGCCAGTTCTGGGTATTTCTAGTACTCAGAACTCACCTACCCAGGAAATTTATCCATTTAGGAAATAGTCAAGAGATCATCCCAAATGACAGAATAATATCTCTGGCTCTGACTTAAAACCTGGCGACTAGTGCTCTGCAGGACAGTTTAGCAAATGTGGTCCCCTGATTTCCACCTTCCCCGAACTTTAGGAACAGAGAGCTAGAAGACAGCTGGAACATTCTAAACACCATCGCCTTTAAGCTTTTACAAGCAGAGATGAGAAAATCAAATGGATATAATGAAAAGGGTCCCAGGGTGTGAAACATCACAGAGAGACTGGTAATGAAAGGAGCTGTCTCTCTGCACTGGCAGGACAGAGATGCTTAAGATGACTCTTGACTCTTGGGGTATATCTCCTAACACATTTATGCTTACTAAAACGCCCAGGGCCTGAAGACAAAGACTCTCACTGTTGATGAGGCAGTACTAACAGTAAATAGCAAATGATCCTCAGATGCTAGGTTGTCTGCTCGCTTCTTTGGTGAACTCTGAAGAAAGGAAGCCACTGAAGGGTCTAAGAGTGGGAGAACAGTGAAGAATCTGTGTCTGTGATAGTTGGCTGCCAAGCAAAATACAAAGTGAGATTTTGACTTTGTCTCTTCATCCCCACCATACCTATTGGGAATGAGTACTTGCGGATAAAGGTTTGGTTGGAATGGGAGCCATACCAATGCAAATTCTTTTATCATCAGCTCCCTTTCATGGCTTACAGTGTTTTCCACCCTCCCACCATTCCAAGTTGATGTGCCATACTCCAGTGTGATGTGAAGCATACAGCAAGGCGGTAGAATCCAGTTCTGAGCTTCAAATTCCAGTCACCCTAGCTAAGCGACCTTGACTATGGACACTGAACCTGAACTCCTGGGGATGATGCCAATAGCCACAAGCCATAAGCCTTTGGGGACCAATCATGAGGACAATGGGAAAATCTTAAGAATGTTATTGTCAGTTTTATGGTGAGTGTTGAGATTCTTCAAGACTCCTCGATTCAGGCCAGAGAGATGGTTCTGTGGGCAAGAGAACTTGCCACCAAGCTTGAAGGTCCAAGTGAACGCAAACAACATGCCCACACAAAGTTGACCTCTGACCTCCACATGCATGCCTGGCCAGGAGCACACTCTCCCAGAATAAATACATTTAAAATAAATAAATATAAAGAAGGTTCTACATTTCTCTCTGGACAAAGCCCATTATTAAGTATTGATTGTGAGAGCAAACTACCTCTTAGCATGCAAACGACTCAGCATAGAAGTGTTATGGTCACTACCATATATGGAAAGCCAGCACTCACAAGACATGGTTCCTCATTCCAGCATGTGCTGTAGGCAAGTAGGTGAGAAATGGGTGTTGTTTGATTGACCACATGAAATATATTGGGAAATTATAAAAATGTAGATCAAATTACCAATGAAGAATAGATATAGACAGCGAGCTTAGTGCTGGGGAGAGTGTGGCAATGATCACTGATGGCTGTTGGAGCCATTATGGCTAGTTAGATTCAAGTTTTCAGGCTAGAAATAAGAATGAATTAGTAAGCCCGGACAGTGTGGTCATTCATATAAGATGAGCTTCTTTCCATCCCACAACCATTTTCTAAGAGCAAGACTTGCTGTGTCTCACTGAGAACTGTACTTCACTCAAGCCTTGCTCCTAATGAGAAGAGCTTGTTGTTCTAATTGGCTTGAGAGTAAATCCCACTCTGTGTCCCCTTGGGAAATCTGCAAATGCCCAAGGCTCATCTTGTCCTCCCTCATCACCATTCAGCCTCATCCCCTCGAACCTTCCTCACCACTAGAGCCAAATGAGCTATTTAAAATGTAAATCTAACCGCTATTCTTCCCTATTATTGTCTTTCAATACCTCTAGCATAAAGCTCAAATTCCTGAACCTGAACAGTGTTCCCCTATGATGTTGTCTCAGATTAGATGCACAGCCTTTCATATTGCCAGCTGACTAGATGTTTCCGCTTAAAAGCAGTAGAGCTCTCGTTACCCAAGCACACCTCCTTTGATACCCTTCTGTAGGCTCCTGACAGGTTGTTCTTCCTGAGCCTTCAAGACTTTGACACTTCCTCTAGCAAACTCCCCTTGTGGATCCAGGGTGGGCAAGGAAGATTTTTCTCTGTGCTAGCATTGGTCAATCTGCAAGGCTTCTCTTCCTCATACTTTGAAGGGATGCTAGCATGTGCCTTTCTTCCCATCACAACTGTTTGATTTCAGGGACTAAGACTGCATTGTGTGTGAAAGATCTGAGCTCTTCGCACAAGACTTCATTATTCACAGTGTTTCTAGAACCTTCTGACAATGAAGGCCATTGTAGAGTGAAAGTGGAAATCTACATTGATTTCCAAAGGTGAGAAGTGGAATGTTCATCAGGCCACTATAACTTAGCTGGCTGGATAGAAATTCCCATCTCCAAAGTCACTGTAGTATCATCTTCATTCTTGTTCTCCAGTGCAGATGATACAGGGTTGCTCCAGGAAGTTACAGAGGAGGAAGACCAGGGGTGGAGTTGGAAAAGACCCCTTAAGATAAGAGCTTCTCCATTTAGCTTTAGAAAATGGCCAAGAGCTAGAGATGGGGAAAATTCAAACGGAGAGGGAGATGGTCGTTCTAGTGAGAGGATTACCAAAAGAAGATGGAAAAATGCCTTACATGTACTGAGGTGCCAAAAGCTCAGCTAATATTTCACTATTTGACCCTAATGTGAGCCACTTACTTCACTTCCTCCACTTCTACCCTCCAACCTCCTGCATTCCTCTTTACCCCAGGGGAGGGACACAGGCCCGACTGATTAGCAGTACTGTTGGGCCAGGATGTTTGCGATTTCTGAACCTCAAGTCTGATCTAGCAAGTCAGAGGGTGCTGAGGCCAAGATCTAGAGTAATATGTTATCATAAGATCGTGTTTGAAAAAGGGAAATTATCCAGTTGACACCATCATGACGAAGACCTATAGGTTTGCCTCTCCTCTCACCTAGGATCCTGTAGGAGATTGTCCTAGAACTACTTCCTCATCCCTGAACCTTGAGTTCCTTGGACTTAGTAGGAACAGTTAGCTCTGGAAAGTACAGCCCATGTGCAACGTGGCCACCACCACTGAATTACAGAGCAGGCATTTCTTCCCAAGCATCCTGGCGAATGAAAGTCTAACTTGGGCCATCTGGTTCTCTAACACCCTCCTACACCACTGCTTAAAAGCAGGCGAACATATTTTCTCTTACGTTTTGTCAATAAAATATTGCTCCCCCAGGCTGTCGAGTTGCCACATTTGCAGCCCTTCAGCAAAGCTACAGCAGTTAGTGGTGGCAACAGCAATAAAAGCAGGGGAAGGAGAGGGTGACATTAGGAATGGGTGGCACTTCAGCCTTTTGCTCTGTGACCCATTCTTCTTGGGGAAGATGCTCTAAAGTGGGATCTTAAGATATCTTTTCAAAGTGGAACCAAAATATTTGAAGACCTTCGCTGGCCACCGTGGCCTTTCTGTCTATTAATTTTGCTGTGCTGATGGTAGAGTCTCTGTCTAGCATTTCCAGTGGCCAGGTAGAGCCTGTACACATTTATTAAGATTAATTAAAAAGGAACAAATTGTAAAGTAATAACATTAACAACCAGTGGAAAAAGTGTAGACGTTTTGACAGTCCCTTTGAATTTCATTACTCGATGGTCGTGACAAAACCCCAGAGACTATTTCTGCTTTACTAAAGAAATAGGTCACAGATTCAATTACAGTCACTGAAGCATGGACTCAATCTATCATGGCAAATTAAGTACATTTTAGCAACCTACTTTCCTTTAAAAATTTTATAGACACTTTCAGTGGAAGAAGAAAGACTATAGGCTCCAAAAGGAAGAAAAAGAAATGGTAAAAACTGAGCCCCACCTTCTCTCTCCCCCACCCCCAGCTTTGAGCAAGCATTTGGCTTATTTTGCTTTGGATATAAGACAGAAAATCATTAAGAAATACTCGGCTTGCTCACAATTATTACCTCTCTCCCGTTCATGGTTTAATGATGCAGATTTGGAAACGGGAGTGAGAAAATATTCCAAATTAGAATCTCCAGTCTTCAAAGGAAAGCTTTGTTCTGAAGGCCCAGTCCTGCCCCTTTCTTTTCAAAAGAGGCTATTTGTACTTTATAGTCTTCATGCATTTTTTTTTTTTTTTTGCCTTCTACTCTGTGCAGGCACATTGGGTTCATTTCAGGAAAGATAAATAATTAAATAAATAAGAACAGCTCCTTCAGCCGATGGATAGAGTTTATTGAGCGTAAATCCTGAGAAAATGACACAGCCTTTTGGCCCATCACAAAATGAATTGCATAACAAGTGGAACTTACCAAAGGCCACTTGTAGTAGACTGGTAGGGACTATCTTCAAGTTACAAAAGTGGCAACCTCAGCATAGAGTGCAGCCTTTAGCTTGAGCTTTGACAGTTGAGGACCTGGGTGGATGTGCTTTATGTGACCAGAAGGCTTCAGAAGACAAAGTTTAGTTTAGCTTCTAAAAGACAGCACCCCATTAACAGGTTCTCTGCTCCCCTCATTCCCATAGTTCCATCTTTTCTTCTGGTACTCTGACAGCCTTTTCCTGATGCCTTAGTACCATCACAAATAAGCTAGACAATGGTTTTTTATCTTTAGGGAAGCAATGGAGGATCTTCAGGTACCAGATTTATCCTCCTATTGTCTCTCTTCTCCTAACCCCAGGGATGATTCTGCAGGCAGAAGAGCAGTGAAATAACATGCCTAATTTTAACCAAAAATTGCATCTCCTTTCAAAATTGGGCTTAACAAAAGTTGGTAAGATTAAGATTTCATATGGTCAACACTTTTCTTCAGAATATTTCAAATCTAGGACTTGGGAGATAGCTCAACAAGAAAAGGCACTTGCCTCCAAGCTTGATGACTTCCTGAATATGAGCCTGGGAGCCATCTTTGAAAGGAGAGACCCAACTGCCACAAGTTGCCCCCCCCAACCTCCACAGGCACACATGCTCTGAGGGTGTGCTGCTAGAACTTTAAAGACTTGTAAATCTTCTGGTATTCACAGACCTTTGCTTCAGTGGTAAAGAACTAAGAGACTCTTCTCATCTTTCATTTTTCCAACCAGGGGGAATAAGTGTGATCTGGTGACTTCCCAGTGTGCTTGCAAAGTCCCAACTATGGGAGAGTGGAGATTTTTGACGTGACTCATGGGAAACAGATAGGGTTTTTTGCAGCAATCTTCCCTACCGGTTCTTCAGGTAAAGGTGAGGAACACACCTCTGAATGAGCTAGGCTAAGCCCGAGCAGGTAAGAAACAGAAAAAGGTGTGCACATATAAGGGCTCCTGATTGCCCACCATGTTTACTATGTCTTTGTGCTGGGTTTATAGAGACTTCTTTCAACTGGCTCAATGTAGCAGAGAAGCATTTTCCTTCTCTTGAGTTATAATTTGGACCATGGCTCTGCTGGGGTAGATACCATAATGACCACATCTATGTGCAAATGTGTAATATGTGCAGAAATGTATATACTAAACATTATTTATAATACAGTTTTCAAGTTAGAGGCATTAATATATGATTTCTAGACTTTTAATGATGAGAAGATGTACTCTGTTGAAGCTGTTTACATTTTGATCTTTCTGGGATAGTGATAATGTGTTATTAAAAGACTCTCCAAATGTTGGAAAGTGGCAGCTGGGAATTAATTTCTGTGTAAGTCAGCTCTTTGTCACTGTGACAAATGCCAGGTGTAAGGCAACTTAATTTTGAGAAAGGTTTATTTGGGGAAATGTTTGGGCCACTGTCTGTTGACTCCATTGTTGTTGGCTTATGGGGAGTCAGGACACAAAATGAGGTACCGCAGGATTACCCACCTCATGGCAACTGGGAAGCAGAGCAACGGAATGGTCTGGAATCCCCACATCCCTTTCAAGGGTTTGTCCTCTCCCAATAGCCAAACTCCTCCCTCAGCCAGATCTCACACCCTTCTAACAGTACCACAGGCTTGGGGCCAAGCCTTTACCACATATACCTTTAGCCAATATTCAAATCCCAACTGTACAATTGCATTTTCTTTTCCTAGCTTGAATTACAGGAGAGCAAAAATTATATTTTCAGGATAAAATATTGGCACCCTCCTCACTGTCAGTGTTTACAGCCTGTGGTTGACACTGGCCAAGGCTTTAGCACTCTGAACTGCAGTTAAGTGCAATTGCAAAGGTTCTCAAGTTTCCTCACATCCCTTGCTTGAATTCTCCTTAGAGACCAAAGGAACCCATCTCCATTTCCAATACACGTATCTCACCCAGGGCTTCTCATGTGAGCAGTTTGGGAATGATTAATTCTAATTTACAAATGGAGGAGGGATGGGGAGATGGCTTGGTGAGTAAGAGCTCATGTTGTTCTTAGAGAGGACCTGGGTTCAGTTCCCAGCACCAACACGTAGACTCTCAACAATCTATAACTCCAGTTCTAGGGGATCCAACCTTCTCTTCTGTCTTCCAAAGGAATCAGGTCCACAAAGGAAGAAGGGGAAGCCAAGACATTCCAAAACCACAATGTTGTTAATCAAGTGCCAACTACATAAGGCTCTCAGGTTCAGCAGTATTTTTCATAGGGACTTCACTCTTAGACAGGCACTGCATGGGAACACAACTAGGGACTTAGAATGTGTGACATAGATGGCATGTTGTGTTATTATTAGTTTAGAATATTCCCTTTGATACCATAAAGAGGAAGCTGTCATGGAATCAAGTATAATGGGTTAGCTTTCTATCACTTCTCAGTGGTGAAGTTGGTACCCAAGATGTATAGGATAAATAGCATAGTACTGATAGTTTTAAATAATCTACTTGACCTTTGGTCTTTGCAAATGTAAATGTCTTGGTGGTCCACTGCTGACCTCTTCAGCACTCACTTTCATCCTCTTGTAAATGAACTGACAATAGTCTCTAAGACAGCCGTAGAAGAACTCAGGCAGCACGAGGCAGCCCTCTGGGAGGCAGGCTAGGCAGAAATTCTTGGTTGAGTTATTGCTTGCATCTGAGCCTCATTCTGCCTTCCTCCGCTCCCACTCCCTGAGAAGCTCAACTGTCTCTTGATGAACTTGGCATAATATCCATACACAGCTGGACGGCAATATGGCTGGAGAAGAAGTACAGTCGTAGCCTGCGGAGCTAGATGAGCTTCAATTTGTTCCAACTACTTGCTGTGTCAGTCTGACTCAAGGCATCAGGGTGAAAAATGGGAAATTTAGTTACTTATATAGATAGTAATAGCAACAGTCATACCTTGAAATTCTGTAATATCTTTCAAGTTACTATACACATGCACATACAATCCAGGCAATTCGTGTAACAGTTTGGAGAAATAGGCAGGATGATTATTCTTAGCACAAGAGTAAATAAGCAGGAGACTCAGGGGAGTTTGGGCTGGTCCTATTCCACTAGAAATCAGTTCTTTTATTTTGGTAACTCCTTTTAACTACAACTATTTCTTTTCAGCAACAATGATTTAATAGGCTGCATTTGCCTGGTTATACTCGAGTGATAGAGAGTTGGAGATGTGACTCAGTGTCAGCAAATGCTTCCTAGAATACTTTGAATTCGAAATGGAAAAAGAAACAGGAAGCTCCAGTGGTAGTGGTTTAGGGAGGAAGCCCACCCTCCTCCGTGTGTGTGTGTGTGTGTGTGTGTGTGTGTGTGTGTGTGTGTCTGTGTGTGAGTGTGTGCATACGCACGCACATGCAAGGACATGCACTACACGTGCATGTGAGTTTATGTTGGGAAAGCTGGCTTTCAAGAAAATTGAAGTTGACAAGGAGCTAGAGGGAAGACAGAATCTTAGTGGCATTACAGTCCCCCAATCCCTGCTGTTCCTAAGACCTCATCCATTGTGCAAATGAGTCTTGGATATATTCCCTTTATCTCCTACAGTTTCTGTTGCATAAAACAGAAAGTGTTCAAACGAGCACACATTCTCTTGTATTTCTAGATAAACTAACACATTTTTACCTTAAAAATCATCCTGCATGTATATATGAAAAAGAACTCAGATTTTCACTTTTTTTTTTACTCTCAGCAGCTATTTAATTCATCTTTGCAGTTGTGGGGATCATTAAATGTGACTCAAAAGAATGAATAAACTTGCTAGTTAATTAACTTGATCATATATACTTCAGGCTTTACTGTAGACATTGGTTTGGATCTAGATAAGAGTTCATTCTACTCTTCACACCCACATAATTATGACACAAGCAGATAATCATATTTTAACAAATCAAGATGATAGTTTATTTCTCTGCCTTACTAATCATGACTGTAATATTTTACTATCATAGCATTTTTTTTTTTTTTACTGTTTAGAACCCAGAATATGGAGAAAAATTGATAGGTTAAAAATATCAGCTGTAGGGCCAGAGAGAGGGCCCAGAGAGAAAAAAAATACTTGCTACCAATCCTGATAACCAGTGTAGGATCTTTGGAACCCTGTGATGGAAAGAGAGAAGCTGATTCCCACAAGTTGTCCTTTGACTTCCAAATATGAGACACATTGCATACAAACACACACATACAAACATGTACATGCATATGCACATATGTGCACACACATATGCACATACATATCAATAAAAATGTAATCTATAAAATGGCCTAATTACAGAATCATTTGTCACATATAAATGTCACACATATACATACATATATATACACATATATACATACATGTATATATATATATATAGAGAGAGAGAGAGACATATATAGGACACATATAAATGAGAACTGAGTTAGTATCTGAAAAGTGTTTAAAATTGTGTGGTAGGTCAGAGGGAACATGGCTCAGTGGCTATGTAGGCACAGAGACATGCACTCACATCAGTAGTATCCATGTAAGAAGTCAGTGACAGAAGCACATCTCTATAACTCCAGCACTGAAGGTGAAGGGATGCAGACTGGCAGATTGCTGGGGTCCTCTATCCAATCATTCCAGCCAAAATGGCAAGTTCCAGGTTCACTAAGAAACCCTGCCACCAAAACAAACATGGAGAGCTATAGAGGAAGACACCTTTTTTCAACTTCTGCCTGAAATGTGCAAACATGGGCAAACATGTGTGCACACACACATACAACACACACAATTGTGTTTATGACATAATGCATGTTCTGTATAAGCACAAGCTATATTTGGTGGATTTTTATCTTGTAATCATTGCAAATTAATCTGTTCAAATTCTTAAGTGTCAAGAGAAAAAGCATGGCATATAAGCATAACATTTGAGCATCCTTCTTAGGAGCTAAAAACAAAAGATATTGAAATTCATAGTGGATAATTCTCATTGGTTTTCTGTAAAGAACATTTACAGTACTACTGAGCACAAGAATACTGGAAGACGAGGTAGGTGATGAATTCCTGGAATGCATGTGCTTATATTTCTAAGGCTTGCAATCTTTCATCACAGAAAGATTCAGAGATAATTTCTCTTTAGTTTGAGCTATGTTGAGAGCAAAGGTCACCACCTGGTAGACAAGAAATGATATATAACTGTATCCCAACCACCAGCAAAATACACAAAGAACACGACTCTATAAAAAATGAAAAACACTTTTTCTTTTGGTGAATCATATTTTTGCCACAAGATAGGAGTGGCTGAATGGCAGGAATGTTGTCTAGATGGTGACGGCTGTAAACAAAGATGTTCAGACCTGGAAAGAAAAAAGGTGACTTTCATGGAGGTTTTTCTGTATAGTTGAGAAGTATTATAGGAGTACAAGACTAACATTTTGTAGAGCTTCAAACATTAAGGAAAGAATCAGAATAGGTTATATTTGACATATAGAAATGATAACCACTGAGATTTAAAGACATTTCATACACATACACGGCATGGGCCCACTTTCCCAAGTGCTACAGCCTTGAAAGAGCGGAGCCAGCTTTCCCATTCTCACTCACTTAGGGCTGGCTCACCCATGCTTTGCCATCCAAGCACACTCCACTGCTCGTGTCCAAGTCTTTGCCCAGGCCAGGTGAAGCACCAGTTCTTCTGAGTTCTACAATCAGTGAGGAGGGAGGGCTAACTCTCAGGATATCTCATGCTCAAGGGGCCAGCTCTCCAGACTACTCTACATGGAGAGCAGGGAGGGCATCACCTCCTCACCCATACCACCTCACAGAAGACAAGTGGTGATGCCGCATCTCCCATGTATTTGCCCTGGGCTTGTTCACCAGGGCCAGCTCTACTTTGCTACCAAGGTAAGATGCAAGGCTTGCTTTCCTGTGTGCTGCAGCTAGGGAGGGGCAGGGCCAGCTCACCTGTTCTCATGACCCCAGGGCCAGCTCTCTTGACTGTGGCAGGGATCGAGGTGAATGGGGGAGGGCATCACTTCCATACCCATCCTACTCTCATTTACACCATTGAGGACAGCTCATCTGTGCCCCCTTAATCAGGACCAGTCCTCCTGTGCTGCCCAGGCAAGGTGCAGAGCCTGCTCTCTGGAGTGCTGCAGCTGGTGAAGGGCAGGGCTAGCTCTCCATACTCATGACCCCTTCAGGAGCTTTTCTGACTGTGACTGCCAGAGTCAGCTCTCCCACACTCATGACCATGAGGCTGGCTCACCCACACCTGGCACCAGGGCTCTGCTGTACTGCCTGAGTGAGGTGCAGAGCCTGCTCTCCCCGAACTCTGTTGTTCCTCACATGTGGTGTTATATCTAATAGCACATAACGGTCACTTACATCATGCTTTCCTCAGGCCAGTGATAGCATGCTTCTGAGCATATCCACTAGATGCGCGTACATACTAAGGGTATTTACAACTGTTTGGTGACATAGGCAGGATGACTCCTCTTAGTATAGAGTAAGTAAGCTGAGACTCAGGGGAGCTTTGTCTGGTCTTATCCTACAGTGGATCCAGGGCACACTTATGTCTATGTCAACCCTGCCTTTTTGTGTGGTTGCTCTTTTACCTGCTCACAATTCCTACTATTTTCCAGTCACAAAAATGAATCTCTAAGTGTTCTGTCCTATACCATTCTTCTGATTCAGCTCTTTTTCATAATTTTTATGCTGAAAAATTAGCAATAATTTCCTCTATAAGTGGAGCTGGTGAGTCCAATCCTGAAGCAGGCGTGCTGACCCATGCCTGATACTCAGTGTGTACATAAACTTCAGCACACATAGTGTGGGACACATTGGTTGTACTTCTGGGAGTGCAGCTAGTGAAAGACTGTCGCCTATGGGATACATGTTACTGATGCCTACTCATTTGGGGGGAGTCCGTGTAAAATCTGCCTACTAAAGGTGTATCCTGCTTACATAGCAACTCAAAACTGTACATAGAATTCTCATATGTGTGTGGGGGTTAAATTAAGAAAGGCTTCTGCACATGTCTTTGCCTTTAATTCTCATAAAGGTCAGTGAGAGAAAAAGTCTTAGCAGCCAATCCCTTGCTCTAAGGAGGAAGATGGCTCTGAGGAATGAGTGGCTGCAGACACAGAATAAGCTCAGGTGCCTGGTGGATAAGAGTTCCTTTCTGTGTGGATATCTTAATGAAGGATCTACCAAGTTTCCAGGCCAGGTGAGTTTTCTGGAACAAGCTGTTTTCCCTCTTGTATCATCTTAACACCTGCTCTAGAGGTCTGGAACTCTCTGGAACTACACAGTATTCTTCTGTTTTGGGGATACTGGGAACTTTCAAATACTATCTATGAATTTGGCTTTTAAATTTTGAAAAGCTAATGCCTACGACTTTCTGCAGAATATTTTACAATGGCGTGTGTTGTCTTTTTCAGACTTGTGCATCAACCAAGATAAGTCTGGAAGGCTGAAAGAGATTTATTTATTAAAATGGCAATTCTTTGTGACAAAATTAGGACCTTGAGGACTAGACCTGTGATGTTTCTTAATCAACTTCTGTTGTTTTGTATCTTGTGAGCCAACAAATATTTATTACACAAGCTTTTTGGCTTTGAGTCTGATCTTCTGTGTTCTGTGCTTTCGCATAGGTTATCTCCCTTGGTAAACCTTTTTTTCCTCTTGATTTCTTACCCTTGGAGTTTGGGAACTGGGGTTCAAACACCTGTGTCCATGCCATTCTGCTTTTTTCTTCCTTGCTGACTTGAATAAGTAAGTATCTGGTAATGTGTAATTGTGATAGATTAGCACTAAAAGCAACAATATTTAGGCTACAGGGTAGTCAGTCTGCCAAGTAAGTAACAAAAACAAAAAAACCCACACAAGTAATATTTCCAAAGAGCATGAATTTAATCTACAACCCATTGCTAATCCCATTTTCTCAAGTTCTTTCTAGATATGAATTTATAATGGTCAGCTAACAGATCTACAGTCAGGTAGAGGCAGGGAAGATTCTATACAAATAGGTCAGAGGTAGGCTAGTAAAATTGGAATATCATAATTATTTTATGTTGGGTCTGATTTGATGCACTGTGGAAAATTCCACTGAAGGAAATCTTTGCAGGTTTCAAGTAGCAGATTAAGATAGTGAGAGACAGAGTTCATTCACTGTGATTGGGCATATTAAAATATCCTAGTTCAAAATAGGAATCATCATATTATATATTATGAGGATTGGTAATAATATTTCCGAATGGTAAATCTATCTCTTTTACTTCACTATGGAATGGGCAGGGGCTCCCAGACTCTCCTGCACATTCTCTGCTCTCTCTTTTGCTTTACCTGTTATACACATGGGGCTAATACTTCCAGGAAAAGCTGGACAGTCCTATAAGCAAATCCAAAATCAGCACCATTTTTCTGGTCTGACAGAATCAGGCTGCCTAACATAGAAAAGACAAGCACTAACACTGTGTTCTTTGTAGTTCAACTCATTCCCAGTGCTCCACCTTGTGGAAGAAAGAAAAATAGTCCACATTTCCCCGCTCCTGTTACATATTCCAAAAGAAACCCACCTCATTGGTCTCTCTCCATTGTTGCCTATAATCACTTCTCTTTTATGTAATACATTTCAAATAAATTACTGATATTCAGCTTCTACTCTGATTATTAGTAAAAGAGGTCCACAATGTCTGCATCTCCAAATGCTGGGTGGAAGCCTATGGCAACACCAGAGCAAACAGCCTATCATTATCCAGGGGCTTAGGAGATTGCATTTTGCAAGTCTCAGCCTATTTAGTTATCAGAACACAGTGAAGTAGGAAGCACTGTCGGTTCCTCAGACAAGGCTAACTTAGAGTTACCTCCCTCTGCAGAAACAGGGGTGGCAAAGGAGTTACCCAGTGCTTTCTAGATGGCACCATGTCTTCCTGTCCACCAAAATTTAACAGGGTCTACTCTTTATTCTGAGATCTTCTATCTCAGCTCATAATTCACAGCTTCATTTTTAGAAAGGGATGCATAACTCTTCAAATGCATGTATGCAGGTGTGTGCGCATGCATATGTGTGTGCATGTGTTGAGTGTGTGCATGGGTGAGTGTGTGCATGGGTGAGTGTGTGCATGTGTTGAGTGTGTGCATGTGTGAGTGTGTGCATGCATATGTGTGTGCATGTGTGAGTGTGTGCATGTGTGAGTGTGTGCATGGGTGAATGTGTGCATATGTTGAGTGTGTGCATGTGTGAGTGTGTGCATGTGTGTGTGTATATGTGTTACATTCAGGGTTTTCTCAGGACTGTTATATTTGTATTTATAAAATCACTGTCAAGGCTGTTTCCAAGCAACAAGGATGGCTTGCCTCTTGAGCATTCAGCCTGAAACTTGCACAACACTGACATCTGCTGCTTGTGTGTGGTTTGAGATTGGACCAGATCAGCAGTTCACAGTGTGCAAAGCTAAATGTTTGGCAACACTATGTATCTACAAAAGCTAAAGTCTTTTATCAGAAACTAGTGGCTTTATTTTCAATTTTTTAATACTGTACATGAATAGAATCCACTTTTAATGTAATATTTCCTTAGTATTTGCATCATCTATCAAAAAAGTGAAGGCTTCTTTGGTGTTATAGGAAGACAACTGATAACAAAATAATGAGTGTTTTTATTTTATATATGTTACCATAGGGCATAGAGTTAAATGGTGAAGTGTATCTCTGCATCATAAAACAACTTAAAAATAAGTGATTTTTATGGATAAAATATCTGAAAATATTTTATAATTTTCAAGTGTATTTGCATATTTTTCATTCATTCAACCACTAATTTATCCACATAACGCAGTCTCTGTGTGAGTCATTGGTCCAGGCTACAAGGAGTAGTTTGATCTTGTACCAATAATTAAGAGCAAGTGCCATGTAGCTCTGAGTTAAATGTGCTGTGGATTTAGGCTTTCTGCTCTGGCTGTTTCTACTCTGGTATGTTAAATAACAGGTGACATTTGCACAGTCTGTCTCATGGAGATGTTGTGTACCCTAGATTTTAAAAAGAAACAAAATACTTCACAGTATCCTGAGTATCACATGCTACCAGTGAACCACACCTTCAGAGTATCAGGATGATTTTATTCAAGGTTTCCAATTTAGGAAATGGATAGTTTTCATCTCAAACATGCTTAATAATGGGAAACTAAAACCCATGTAGTTCGTGGTTTGTCAGCCTGGAAGAGTTGATGGAAAGGAGTCAGAGGGAAAGGTTAAGAGGGAGGTGCTGGTCCTGTTGTTAAGGAGCTCTAGAGTGCATGAAGGTTTGTCTTCATTCTGCAAAGCAGCTGAAGGACACACTGTTTTCTGTGTAATGCTCCAGAAACAGAGGTTCCTGAGGTTGTATAACAGGGATTGTTAGAGATGGAAAGCAGAGCCATCAGCCATGGGGTCTTATAGGGATCCTGGACCGAAGTGGGTCTTGGAGTGGGCCAGGGAGGATGGTGGGGATGTCATGAGGGTGATGGCAATTATTGTGAGGAATGACTTCAGAGGACAGGCTGCCAGTGCAGGTTGCTGGCTTTCAATGGATGACAATACTATTACCTATAGGAATGTCACCTTGGACACTCAAAGGAAAGTGTTCCTTTTCCTGGTTATTTTTTTTTATATTAAGTGGAGATCAAACTTCACCTCAGAAAATTCAGTGTGTGTCAGCAGTGCAGTTGTGTAGATCATGTTAATCTATGTGGCCTCTCCTGCTGTGAGATACTTAGCCTCATGCCTAGGTACTCTAGGCTTAAGCTTCATTAAAAAGACTCATTCAAAGGTGCTTCTGGAACTTGAAGAACATTTAATCTCTGAATGTAGTAAAATTAAGGAGAAAGCAAATTAAGAGATGACAGCTTTAAAAACTAACTCCTTTAATACATATGTATAAAGTTTTATGATCTACAGAAAATACTGCTTTCTTTTGACTGTAACTTTTGCTGATTCTTATCATACAACTACAAAGGAAGTGTAATGAATTCTAAAATACAGAGGCCTCAGAAAAACCTCAGACCCACAATCACCCACAATCAATTAGTTAAGTAGCCTCTGTGTAGCTATGTTAGATAATATACAACTAAGAGATGGTAAAAAGATGTGCTAAGGGAGGCAGAGAGGAAAAAACAACACCTGGGACATTGAAGTTAAGAGGATATGTTTGGGGAAGCTAAAGGTAGAAGAAGGGAATTGGGATGGGGAAGGAGAAAGGAGAGGAGGACCAACTAGAACATAAAATGCCTTAGAGATGTCTAATGCCCATTTCTCCCTCTGTGTGTGGATGTGTGGTGTGTGTGTGTGGCCATGTTCAAATGCATGTGTGTGTCCGTGACTAAGTGTGTGTATGTGTTCATATGTATGTGCATGTGTGGATGTGCATGAATGAGCATGTGTATATGTTCATGTGGATGTATGTGCATGCAAGTGTACACACATACATGTGTGTCTATATATGTGAGTGTGCGCATGTGCTTATTTGTGTACTTACACTGGCACACACAAAAAGATCAAAGAACACCCTTGAGATATTGTATTTAACCCCATTTGAAACTGTGTTTCTTGTTTGGTGTCATGTGAACCAACAAATGGCTCTGGGTTCCTGTAGGAACACAGATTATATGTTCTAGGGATTCAAACTCAGGTCCTTAAGTTTGTGTAGTTAAATGTTTTACCCAGTGGGTCATCAACCCAGTCTGGTAGGTTAATTTTAAAGGAAATAAATTTAAGATTAACTGAAGAAACTTAAGATTATGCTAAAAATAACCCAAGTACAAGCACGAGAAAATGAGACTAAAAGGTGTATTACTAAACTAGCAAATCAAATATAATTAATAAGGAAAATATATCTTCAGAGCCTTGAAGGTTTACCTCCTTCCCTAAAATTTAGGAGAAAAGAAGGTATGGGATAAGTGAGGAATAAAACAGATGATAAAGCTATGCATGTTGAGAAGGTACAAGCAGAAGGAGTATTTTGTGCACTAGGCCAAGAGCTTTCAACTCTACATTAAGAAGACGAATTCCTAAAAACATGAATCACTAAAACTGGCTCCACCAAGATAAATATCAGTTCTATTTAAATAGCTAAAAGATGTAAAAATGCTTATGAAAAGCTGAAATGCTGATAAAAGATCGAATGGCCCAACTCCTTGAATGATATAACCCACTAAAGTTCACTCAAGAAAAAGGGTTTCTTTGGCTAAGTCAACTCAACAAGCAGAGTTGATTACCAATTGCCTTCTAGAACATGCTCAGATTGGATCAGACAGTCAAGCTGATTCCCAGTCTACATTCTTGAAAAATAGAAGCAGAAGGAATACCTCCTAATGCATACTGTGTGCCCAAAGTTACCCTAATATCAAAACTAAGGAATGATTTTCCAAGGGAGGAGGGAAGACCACTATATCCTGTGAATATGGCTCCAAAAATCTACAATCAAATATATTCAGATCAAAGCCAGTAGTGATGGAGCCACAGATTCTGGCTTGGGATAAGGATATGACATTCAGATCTGTTCCTTACGTAGCATCCCACAGTACTGTATTTTCCCTTAAGAGTTAACCCCATTGGACCTGTCAACCATCTGGCTTGGACACAAGCCTTTCATGTAAAAGCAGATTCACTTGAAAATGTGCTAAGGATGCGGGAAGAATAGAATTGCCCCACAATGAGATAGTGTACTTCTCAGAAATCCCTCCATCAGTACAGTTCCTTACAGTTCTTCCCCTGTGTGATCCTGCCCATTTCACTGAGTTCTAACTCGAAGATAGACCTTTTCCTTTTTCTTCCTTCTATTCACTTTAGAGTTCTTTCCCTAACTCTCTGGGATTTCTCAGTCATTCTTTGAACTTCCCATACAACTGCTTGCTGAGCATGCCAGCTTCCTTGGACTCTAACCCATAAGGTTGTAGCTTCATGTCTTCCTCTTTTCCTTTTCCCTCCTCTCGAGGCTACTTAGCTTTATAGCTTGACTATTCTATTGTTTTTGTTTCAAATTCCAATGAAAATGATACTTGAGCTTTTTTGAACCTAAGAACCCATGTTTTGATACTTGGTTCTTTTTGAACCTAAGAATCCATGAAAGAGAACCCCCAATTCCCTGGCATCAATAGATGAAGCAAACTCATATGTCAAAATCCAACACTCATTCATCATAAAAACTCTGAGCAAGCTAGGATGACAAGAGGACTTCTTTAACTCTATAGAAAACTGTAGAAAGCCTACAGCTGCTGCCATCAACTTGTGTTGAGAACTAAATAGCTTCTTTCTAATATCAGGATCAAGGTAGTGATGCCATCTTCGTTTCCATGTTGCATTCCAGAAGTCCCAGATAAAGCAGATGAAGAAAAGGAGTAGAATTTATACAGACAGGGAGAAAGAGAAATAATCCTCATCTGTAGATGAAATGGTTCTTTATGTAGAAAACCTCAAAGAATCAACAACAAAAGATTCTAGAGTTATTAAGAAGTCACAGCAAGATCTCAGGATACAGACCCTTGATGTGGATCCATAGTTCCCCTAGATCCTTCATTCTGGTCTCCGCAGACTTATTCTTAGTCCAGCTGCAGCCAGCCTATAGGAGCTCTTCCTATCTCCTCATCCTCATTCCCTAGGGACACTGCCTCTTTCTTTATACCCCATTCAGAATGGCCAAGATCATTCAATCAATTAATCAATCCATCAAAACCACAGCATATGCTGGTGAGGATATGGGATAAGGGAAACACTCATTCATTGCTGAAGGGAGTGAAAAACTGTACAGCCACTATGGAAATCAGTATGAAAGTCCCTCATGTAGCTGAGAGGAGATCTACCACAAAATTGATGCTTACCACTCTTGGACACAGGCACAAAGGACTCAGGATTAAACTTCAGTGAGACTTGTTCATCCATGATCATTACTGTTCTATACACCGCCACCAGAAACTTGAATCAGCCTAGATGCCCATCAACTAATTAATGGATGACACAATGTGATACATTTACACAATGGACTATTATTCAGTTATTAGGAAAAATGAAGTCATGAAATTTGAAGGTAAATTGGTAGAGTTAGAAAAAATCATACTGTATGATATAAACCATGCCCCTAAAAGATGAATATAGCAAGTTCTCTCATATATATGAATGTTAGCTTTTAAGATTTTGATATGTGTGCTACCATATTAATAACCACAGAATTTAGATTTCTACTAAGGGATTAAGGATGTGGATGGTATGGTAGAGGATATTCCAAGGTAGAAAAAAATAGAAAATAGTGTTACAGAGAGACAAAGAGGAAGCTAGAATAAGAAGATTAAATAGGGAGGGAAATGGGAGTGAGGGAAAAGGAGAGGATGTGGGGAGGGATAACTACAACTAGAACTAAAGGCATTTTGAAGAGCCATATGGAGACCCACTACTATACAAAATTAACAAAATACATAAATATGTGAAAGGAATAGAAATTGAACCACCAAATAGTGGCAAAGAAAATGCCACAACTAGACAACTTATGACGGCCAAGCGAAACCTCCACTGTTAGGAATGGCTCACATCTTCTTGAGTAATGAGATAAATTGGTCAAATGTAAATCAATAGCCAAGGCTATTGATGGTTCCCTACAACCTGATGGTAGGACCCTATTGCTGATGGCAACATCTATGCATCTCATTGAACATGAAGAAGTTGAGCTGGTGACTAACTAGAAGCTTCACTGCTAATGACTAGCATTTATGGTACTAAAAGGTGCGTTGCACAGTCCTAGAGACATGTAATCATCAATATTACCTAGCTAAAAATGCTGTGGCCTACAACAGCAAGATATACTGGAGCAGTCATTGCACAAATGTTATGGAAGTAACTACGCACTTTTTGATCAATTTAAGGCCTGCTCCATGAGAGGGAGCCTCTGTCTGATACTGCTAAAGTGTCCAAGAACTTGAGACTGGATAGGTTGTGGGCCTAGGGGAAAATCTAATACTGTTATTCTACTTAAGGAAAAAAGAAATAAAATGACACCTACCAACATTCTGCTTTGTCTTAAAATAGATGGAAATTAACAGATACCCACAACCAGACAATTTACAGAGAGAGACATTTTGGAATATTCAGTCCTGAATGGAATGTATTCATCAAGCCTTTTCCCTCAAAGCTCAGGGATCTGTGTAAAAGGAGAGGCACAAAGGTAAAGATGGATGGCTCCACAAAAGCAATGTCTTCGAGACATAGTGCACATCTGGACTCATAGAGACTGTGGCAAGTATGCACAAGACTGTACGAATTCGATCTGCACTGAGTTCCAGCACTGAGAGAGAAAGTGCACATGAGCTCCCACTCCTAATCAAGAAGCTATCTGCAATTGATACATGGTGGCAAGGAAAAATTAATTTTCTGTAATGGGTCTTTCTAGGAAAATAAACCACACTTGAGAGTAGGTATCATGTTCAGAAGTAGTAGTCAACAGAAAATGAGCTTCACAGTATTTTTTTGTAGACTTGTTTTGTTTTGACCTCTCTTGTCTTATTTGCCTGTTTTGTTTGACTTTAATTTTTGCGTTTTGTGGGTTTTGTTATTGTTGTTTCAGGGTGTGTTTTTGTTTTTGTTGATAGAAAGAAGATGGGGTAGAGCAGGTAGGGAAGTGAGGAGCATCTGGGAGGAGCTAGAGGGAGGAGTTAGAGGGAGGGGAAAACATGGCTAAACGATAGAAAAAAATTAAAAATAATGATATAAAATAGCAAACATTGCTATCCTGTAGATGTCAGGAGTATTTAACTGAAAAAAAAGAGAAATTATATTCAAGAAGATAAAGATGTCAGTCCTCAAAGCATGTCCACAGGAGAAATACTGGCAGCAGGCAGCACAGGTGCAAGCAGTTTCTTAGCTGTTTGTCTAACAGTGTGTATCTGTGTGTTCTGTATCACACACACACACACACACACACACACACACATACACACACACACGTGTACATGTTTCTACCAAAGATTTTGGGATACAAAGTGAGGTCCATAATCTTCACTGTCACCTTCAACTGTACTTGGAGTCAACAAGGAAGAGGAGGCACACCTCTAGGTTCAGGTTCCTAAACATTCAGGGGATGGTAGATTACATAACAGGGGAAAGAGGCTCTTGCAGTGTGGGCAGCAGCATACTGCTGGCTGGAACCCAAATAGAAGAAAAGCGGAGAAAGTAAAAAGGGAGCCTTGCACCACCCTCTTTCTTTCTTCTGGTTGTCAGAGCATGAACTCTTAGGCTCTAATCCACTTCCCCAGTGTGACAAACAGACACCCCTGAAACTGTGAGAAGAATTAATCTTTTCATCTTGTTGTCTGTGTCAGGCATTTTGGTGAAAATAATGAAAAGCTAATCCACAAGACTGTCATACAAAGTCAATTGCTTTTTGCATGCCAGCAATGAGTACTTGAGTGTTGAAATTCAAAACTTAACACCATTTGTAGAAGCACCCAGAAGACAAACAGGCACACATATAAAACAGTATGTTCAGAATCCATGCAAAGGAAAACTGTAAACTGTGTTGAGAGAAAACAGAGAAGTTTAATGTAAGTGGAGAGAAAGTCTGTGGAGATGAGTAGGGAGACAGTATGTCAAGATGTATCATTCCCCTTGGATTTACTTAGATATGTACTGAAATCCTAATCAAAACATTATTGTATTATTCCATGGCTAGTAACAGATTCTAAAATATAAGCAAAGGCAGAAGCCCTAGAAAAATGTACACAGTATTGAAGAACAACAAAACTTAAGGGTTGCCTCCACCCAGCCTCAAGTTTAGCCAAAAAGCAACAGTTACGAAGACAGTGTTATTGTTGAATCAAGAGACAAATCAATCTATAGAGCAGAAGAGAAGGCTTAGAAAATACCCTAAGAAGCACAGTCAATGGGCCTGACAAGGGAAAAGGAAATTCAGGTAAAAGCAAAGTTGTCTTAACAAGTTGTCTACAAGAAATTCAGGGACAAAGATGGAGCAAAAACTGAGGGAATGGCCAATCAATATCTACCCCAACTCGAGAGCCATCCCATGGGCAAGCTCCAATCCCTGACACTATTAATGATACTCTGCTATGTTTGCAGACAGGAGCCTAGCACAATTGTCTTCTGAGACAAAAACAAAAAGCTGACTGAAACAGATACACACACCCACAGTCAAACATTGGACAGAGCTCAGGAAGTTGTATGGAAGAGTTGGATGAAGACCAACAGAGTCAACTAACCTGGGCCCTTGGGGGCTCCCAAAGACTGAACCACCAATCAAAGAGCATACAGGGACAGGCTTGACCTAGGCCTTTCTGCATATGTAGCAGATATGCAGTACAGTCTCTGTGTGGTTCCCACAACTGGAGTGGGAACTGTCTCTAATACTGCTGTCATTCTGTGTTCCCAATCTTCTATCTTACTAGTCTGGCATTTTTGGAAGATGCACCTAGCCTTGTGGAAACTTGATGTGTCAAGGTGGAAGGGGTAACCTTGGGGGCCTCTACCTTTTCAGAGGAGATGGGGTGTGGGGGAGGAATACTGTGAGGGAGAGACTGGGAAGAAGAGGGCAACCATCCAGATGCAAATTGAATACATGAATAATAAAAAAAGTGTTATTGTAAGAATGGGGAATTTGACAAAATCTCAAAGATTTGTAAGGATTACATTGACTTCAAGCAATTGCTTAAATAAACATTTTTCTACAATTAGTTACAAATAAATTACAAAGGAAAAACTTGATATAAAATATTTTAAAAAGAATCTAGACACACCACACCCTTTTCACACACAAAAAATGTTATAATCATAATCAAAACCATAGATTTCTCAGGGAGGTGAGGGAAGTGTCCTCATGGACACTCATGGGTAAAGTACTCATTGTGCAAGCATGAGGACCTGTGTTCAGATCCCCAGCGCCCACAATCGAACCTTGGCCTCCATGTGCACCCACCCACCCAAATACATACACACTTAGAAGAAAACATAGGATAAGTTTAGGTGACTTTGGGTCTGGCACTGAGTTTTTAGAAGTATCAAGTACATTATGATCTATAGAAAAGGAAAGTTTGATACTTTGGCCTTTATTAAAATTAAAAACTGCTTTACAGAAGATATTGTTGAAATAATGAAAAAATTACACAATGGGAGGTATGTTACCTCAGGTATAAAAGTCTTTTAAAATTCAACACAAGCAGAACAGTCTAATAAATAAACGGGCAAAAGATCTGACCAAACTATTCACAAGAGGAGATACAGATGCTAAATAAGCCCTCAGGCATATCAAATACCTCCACAGTGAGGTGTCACAGCACACTGATTAGAATGGCTAAATTCTCAACCTTGACAGCACCAAATGCTGCTGAAGACATGGAGCAGCAGGAACTACTCTTCATTCCTGGCAGGGATGCAAAATGACAAGATTGTCTGGAAGTCGATGAGCAGCACTTTCTTACTAAGGCAAGCACAGTATTCCCGTGTGATCTGCATTTGATCTTGGTAGTTTTCAAATGAATCAAAATGTATGGCCACATAAAACAACAGATTCTCAATCTTTATACAGACTTATTTATAACTAACAAAATATGGAAGCAGTAGAGATGTCCTTCACTGGGGATGGGGATGGGAAGATGATACAGCAAGTGCACCAAGACTGTACATTGCTATATCATTGCCTAGGTGTGAAATGAAAGAGCTTCCCAAACATGGAAAGAGCCATTTACATGTGTCTACATAGCAGGAAGCAAGCCCATGAGGACTAGATGTTGTATGACTTAACTCTAGACTGTTTTGAAAAAGTTAGTAAGTACAATCAAGGCCAATAAAAAGATTGGTATTTTCTTGTGGCTGGGGCTGAGGGGAGAGAGTCAAGAAGGGATAGTTAAATGCTGGGTAGGATTTAAAAGGTGAATCTATTTCATATACTGTTGTAATGATGGATACATAGCACCATGTAGTTGACAAGTGTATCAAATGTGCATCTCAGGATCAAAGTCTGATATGAATAATCAAATTCCGTTAATAATAATGAGTCATCAGTGGCTCATCAATGCCAATAAAAATACCACAGTGATGCACAAACATCCATGGACCTATCGACACTGTAGCATACAGCTCAGAAAAGGGGGAACTCAGCTCAAGTCAGCTTCTCTGTAAACATAAAAGTGCTCTATAAATGAAGCCCATTAATTTTTAAAAGTTTATATAAGAAAATATGACTAAAAATTGAAAAGCTATACCAGGACTGACTGGTTTTATGAGGTTTTTAAATGCTTGGGAGCAGCTAACACTTACATTACTCAAATAGTGCTAGAATATGGAAAATTGAAAATCTGTTCAATTCTTTTTTAAAATGATTAGGAATAAATGAAAATCCTACTTAGAAATAAGCCAGAAATAAACAAAGATGCCAGTAAAAATGACCATCTTCATGAAGGGAATACAGTTGTGTGATAAAATAATAAAACCCCAAGTTACAAA
>NW_022196905.1:228176671-228264171 GCF_008632895.1 Mastomys coucha | reverse complement strand
TGTGCTAGGCCACATGGCACTCTCCATTTCTTGGTATTCCCAGCTCTTCTGGACTGTGCAGCCTAAGGGTGAATCATGTCTCCTGGAGGACAGAAGATCATGCTGCCTCTCATATCCAGAAGGGATAGAATGCACATATTCTTTTCCACAAACTCAAACTAGTCTGTTTTTCTGCTCTCTTATTGGAACTCAGATATGGCAGGAAAGCTATGGGCTGACATGGGAAGGGAGTAGCAATTACCAGGTGTTTAGTTACCAGTTAAATATAAGATGCATGAAGTGGAAATTTCTGGTTTCTTTGGAGACTCAGTTGTATTCTGTGATATTTTTCTGGAAACTGTGCTATGGGAGGAACTTTTGCTGAAGCAGACACTTGAGAGGGTGTTTTGCTGAGGGAGACACTTGAGAGGGTGTTTTGCTGAGGGAGACATTTAAGAGGACATGTGATGTTTGGAAAGAGTGTAAGTAAAACCTAAAAGACAGTGAGTAGTTGCTTTTGCATTGGTTTGCCTTGCAACATTTCACTGGTTTTCTCTGACAACACTTTCACATTAGGTAGCCTTGCAAGACTTTGCTGGTCTCAATTGATTTTGCTTGTGGTGACTTGGTACAGATAAATGTGTCAAAGAACTTCTCATGGTATTCTGGCTGCTTTTTGCTGCTTTTGTGGACTTGTGACAATTCGGCAGAGCCTTGAGATGTCTTGTGGATTGAGCTACTGCTATTGAATCGTATTTGGTGTTTGCCTATTGGACTTGACTGTCAATACTGATTTGTGTTTGGAATCATACTAAAGATCTATTTCTAAACAGGTCCACATCCCATGTTTTCTATTAACCTTTCTTCTCTCACTCATATCTTTGGTTGGTGGGTTAGAAGGGAGGCTGAAACATTTAAGAACCCTTATTAAAGTAGGTTTTGAAAAAAATCTAAGCCTACAGATACTTAGCTTTGAATTTCAGAAAAAAAATCACAAGTAAATACTTACTTTGGGTATTTTAATTTGTTTACCATTAGCACTGGTGGTTGGCCCCTGGAACTTTCTCGAAACCAATGCATCAGTGCTGGGTTTTAAACAGTCAGAAGGAAGTTCTAGGAAGGACTGTTGTTACTGCTGTATGGCACAAGGCTGCCTACATTCCACAGATGATGCAGAAACCCTGGTAAAGCTGTACTTAAACTGATGAAACCAAAGAACACTAATAGGCATCCAAAGATGATCTGCCACCTGTGTGCATATCAATGAAATTCTATGCAGTTAGAAAGGCCAATCCAAAGTCGTGAAGATTTGCTTAGCATCTTACACATACTGTCAATGAGTTTTAATGTATCTATTCACCACAAAAAAAGAGGGGGGAAAGGGGATGAAAGAGAAACTAGAAAACCTACCTTTAGCTTCATTTTCACAACTCTAGTCCATTTGCCTGAATTCCACTAGCCTTCCTCATCAAGGGATATTACTACTTCTTGGTCCTTTCTTTAAATGTTATACTGCACCCACATTTCAGCTGTTCATATATAAACTTGTATATATATGTCAGAGTCCACATGTGAGGGAGATCATGGTTTCTCTCTTTCTGAGACTGAGTTGACTTCACTTAATATTACAAGTTACAAGTCCATCATTCTCTTGAAAATTTCATGATTTCATTTTTTTTCTTTCAAGCTGAATAATGTTACATTTTGGTGCTCATTTTGTGACCTACAGAGGTGGTAGCAGATCAATGTGTGTCCATCCTATGCTCCCTCAGCAAACAGTCATTTTTTAGTAGAATTCTGGCCGGCAGGCTAAAATCTATAGTTTCTTTTTACTGTCTGTACCCCCTTTTGATGTGTGTGGTTAAATTCACATTGAGTGCATAGTTGGTGCCGCCCCACCAGAAGAACTCTGCATGTGATCAGCTTTTCATGGTGTATCAGACATTACTACTGCCATAAATGTCTTACTCAGAGTATCTGGACTACTTTGAACAATAATTGTAAAAAGAAGTGGGCAACTTCCAATGCTTGCATACAGCCTGTGGAAAGCCAGCTAGGACAATAATCATGCTCAACCCTCAGTCATGGGCAATTTGACCAAAGTTGTTTCTCCCAGAAACTGAGCTAGGAGAGGCAAAGCTGGCAGTCTTGTGGGGAGACCTTGGAGTAGCAGAACAGTCAATGCAGGGACAGTGGTGGCTAGCTGACTCCAGCCACTTGCAAGGTGAACAGCTGGGTGGTAGAGGGGTCTGAGAGCAGAGAGGAGCAAGACCATTCCCAGAGACAGAGAAGCTACTGTTACTGAGAACAGAAAAAGTCCCATGAAACCTAGATGGACTTTGGCATTTATACTCAACGTGATTCCCCTTGTACATATGCATCTTTCTCTTACTCTGCTAGTTTGAGAGAGTTCTATTTTATCCAGCCTTGGTGAGGTACCAGGCCCATGTTATTAAAACTCTAGTTACATTCACAAACATCAGATATATATTGTCACAGAAAAGAGAACTTCATGAAGTAGAAACACCAGAGAGCCTGGAATCTTGAGCTTCCCCCATTCCCTCATTCTGTGACCATGGGCAAAGTTTGCACCCACCCTGGATCTCACTTTCTTGATTCACAAGATAAGGATAATTTTGCTTGCAGTGTCCATTTCAAGGGAGGAAAAAAGGTACAAGTTATATATCAGAGTGTTTTAGAAGATTTAATAGCATATCAATACAAGTCATCATTATTAACTTTTAACACTTGACCAGAATCAAAACAGACTTATAGTCTGGTCTTTGTACCATTTCCAAGGGCTGCTTGAGAGATTCAATTGGACATCCTTGGACATGCTCTGGCTGACATGGGACCAGAGGCCGCATGCAGTTTTCCACATTTTATGACCTTATATCTTGTCTCTCACTTAGCTTTTACAGTGTCTGTGGGCAGGAATTCTGTGATACATATATGTGCTTCTTGCTTAAGCTCAACACAATACTGGTGCTATCAAATAATTATTGAGAATATATCTGTCTGGAAGGGAGGAATATTGGAGGGGGATTGATCATCCTGGAAAACGTCAGCTCCTGTAGGTTGGCGTTCTAGATATTTCAGTTCTCTGTGGCTAGTCTCAGGATAACAACAGGAGATGTATTCCTTTGCTTATGGATATATTGGATGCAGTGGATGAGTGTGTCACTGAAACCTTTCACAGTCACAAAACAAGCAAAGTGACTGTAACTGATGCTTCCAGCTGGGTTAGTGGTTGTCTTGAAGTCTCAGTGCTCACGTGTTAACCAGTGTGACTATAACCAGGGTGCCTACACAGTACTGGTCAGGAGAAAACAAAATTCCACAGTGGTTCTGTTGTTTTGTTTTGTTTTGTTTTGTTTGTTTGTTTGTTTGTTTGTGAGGGGAGCAGAGTAGAAGGTCTAAATTTCATTATTTAGAAATTTAAAATATATTGTTCCATTATGGAAGCAAACTGAAATATAACAGCAAACATACCATCACGCATACCCTCTGCCCTTTGACCAGGACAGCTGGCCTGTTCAGGAAGACTTTCTAGGATTTTGAGCTGTGGAATGTGAACCATCTTGAAAGGGGGTTGTTTTTGAGAAGGGTAGAGGTTGGTTTTTACTGTTTCTCCCTTACATGGCTTCTAAAGAATGACACATCCATCAGGGACTTGCTGTATATCTCCATAGATGTGCTGGAGTGACATGTAACCTCAGGAAACCTGTAAACTCTGGCCATCAGTCAAATTTGCCTGTCAACTTATTGTCCAGATAAAGTTTTATTGATCATTCATTTGCTTACTGTTTATGCCTGCTGCTGTTAGCAACAGCAGAGCTAGTTATGGCAGAGACTGTCTAAACTGCAAGCCTGAAATATTCACCATGAGGTCCTTTATGGAAAAAAAGTGCTAGTGCCCATAAGAAGTAGAATGTGAATTCAAATGTGCGATTTCCTCTCAGGTTATTAAGTGTCTTAGGATTTCACATAGATCTACTTTTATCTTCATCTTCTTTTCTCTTGTGGTCAGAGTCTCACTGTGTACTCCAGGCAGGCCTGGAACTCTTCATCCTCCTGCCTCAGTCTCACAAAGAGTCATTACTCCTGACTCTTGATTTCATTATTACTTTTGATTGTTTATAATCAAGCCTTAGTTCTCTCTTCTAGAGTGTGAAATTAGTGGTACCTAGTTCACTGGGTCAGGGTGAAGAAGAAAGCAATGAGCCAATGAAATGGCCTGCACCCAAGTCCCTAACCAATGCCCTGTGCCCTCTCCAGCGGGGGGTGGGGGGGGAGATGCAGGTATTAGAGGATGCTAAGGTGGGCAGTGGCTGGGAAAGTAGCAGGGCTTCTTGTTGGGGGAGTCACTGCAGCATGTTTTGAAGAGAGTGTAAGGGCTCCCAGATTAGGATGCTGTCATCCACAGCCACAGGGAGGTGCTTAGCCAACCCCCACTCTTCCCATCAAAAACCCCCACCCCCACCTTGAGCTACATCTCCTCCATGTGTTGACAGGCCAGAGCGGGTTTTGCTTGCTAGTTATTCACTTGACCCAGAGAGGTAAGTGCCTCTAATTTCAATCTGTGCTTTCTATCACTAAGATAAACTTGTAATGATCTGCCAATAAGATGCAATTATAGCACCTGCGGAGGTCAATATTCAATCAGCAGCCCCATTCTGAGTGCTGCTTCGATCATTTGGTCAAAAATTTCCTTTCTTCAGATGCTTTGTAAACCTGTGATTGATCTGGAGGTTTAAGGGTTTACAATTGGGATGTGATTTCATTTTTAATTCAATTTTTAAGTGGCACTTCACACTCTGGCCACATAGGAGTCTCCCTCGGGAAACTCCCAGGCACAGGAGACCAGAGCTGGCCTTTCTTTACAGGCCTCCTGGCCTCCTGTATCCATCCAGGCAGAGTCAGACTCTAAAGCCTGATGGATAGGTAGGAGAAGAGTATACGCACAGGGGTTTGAGGGAGATCAAGAAGTCACCATGGCAAGTCCCTAAGGAATGTGTTTGTCTGATCAAACATTTCAGTTCTTGGGAGTGAGATGGGGTTTAGTGGAGGATAGCTTGCCTCATGTGTGCAAGGGTCCCTACCCCACACTGAAATAGACAGGTCAAGGAAATGCTGTTCCTTTTCTAGTCCTTTCATGTGTGCTTACCCTGTCTGCTTTTGTCTTTCCCCTCTTGCTCTCTTAGTGTTTCCTCTGGAAACTAGAAAGGCTGGTCTTTTCTCCCTTTCTTGGGCATTTTAAAGCAAACTAGTGAAGCCCTTGTAGATAACCAAATCAAACCGTTGACTTTTGCTTCAGCTGTGTCCTTGGGAGTAGCAGCCCTGATCACCACACTAGGGCTCTGTCTGGTTCCTAGGAGTGACGCTTGGCTAAGAAGAAGATGAATGACTTGTCAAGACTGCAGCCCATCGACATGAAGAACAGTGAGCATGGGTGTCTAGCTGGTTCCTAATCATGGTAGAAGGGTACATATTTGGATTCCCTCCCTCTTCTCCCTCTCCACCTCTCCTCTTCTTACCTCTCTCTCTCTTTCTCTCTCTCTCTCACCCGTTCTCTCTCTCTTCATGTCTTTCCCTGTGAAACTGAATTTACTTATACATTTAACTTAAGGTATGTTCAAAGATAAATGTTCTTATTGGTTTTGATCTAGATTCATGAATCAAAATTTACATCGAGAGAGTTGGAGAGTACCTGTTGCAGGCTCTTCTGTGTAATCAATATTTTCTTATTTTTATGTCTAAATTTTAAATCTTGAAATTTGGTATGGTGGCACATGCCTTTAATCTCAATACTCAGGTTGAGGCAGGGAGGTCCCTGTGAGTTCAAGGAAAGCCTGGTCTATACAGTAAGCTCAAAGACAGCCAAGACTATACAGAGAGACCCTGTCTTTACACTATATGTATAAAACACAATATATAAAACATTTTATATTATTTTAAATAAAATTATCATGGACTTTAGTTTCATAAATTACATTGTATCTTTAACTTAGAACACATATAGCTCTGTGTCCCAGAAGCCCCTACTTATAGGATTCTATCTAATGTAGTCTAATATATGTAGATCCCATTAATAAGGGATTGATTGAATGACCTCATCTCAGTGTTTTTCTTTTTAATGCAATGTGAGTAGAAACACCAGGTGCTATAGAGCATGCTTGTGCAGCATATGAGAGATGATTGACAAGTTCCCTGCACTCCTTCCAATTTGTTGAGTTCAGATGTACACATGCAAACTCTGTAAATTAATAAAGATTGCTTATGAGAAAGGAATTTCTAAAACTACAAATAGAAACCCTGGAGACATTTAGGGTGGAGAAATACTGCAAAAACAGAGATCTGATTTGAAATCGTCTACACCCTTGTAAGATCTAGGCCAGCACAGTAGACTGTACTTACAATGCCAGGCTGGGGTACTGGAGGCAGGAGGGCCTTTAGGGCTCACTGGACTGAAATGATGCACTCCAGGATCCGTAAGAGACTCCGACTCAAAATATAAGCTAGAGAGTGGCTGAGGAAAACACACAAGGTTGATCTCTGTCCTTCAAGCACACATGCATGAGCTCAACTCACACGCAGACCCACGTACACACCACACTCATATGCAAAATACAACTAAAACAATCTGTACCTACACTCTACAAGAACTGTACAGACGTACAGAGAAGCATCTGGCATTGGATCCTCCCCAGGGCCAGATTCTCTCATGGGGAGAGCTAGGATGATGCATGTTTTTGGTGGGAGTTGGTGACAGGAAATTTCTAGAGCCATTGCTTGTGGTCACAATGGCTTTGTCTTTATTTCTCTTGAGATAAAGTCTTACTAGGACTCTTTTGTCTGGTCACTCTTCTTTCAATAAACAAATGGGTTAGATTGTGCTCATCAGAGAAGTTTACAGCAGATGATTAATCTACCTTGTTTCTGATACTTTCTGAGCATGCATGGTTTTTGTTTGCTCTCTGTTGCCTTAAAAAGCACCAGAACAAAAAGCAACTTGGGAAGGAAAGAATTTATTTTGGCTTAAGCTTTTCTTATACTTTTCAGTTCTTCACCAAAGGAAGTCAGGTCAGGAGCTCAAGCTGCGCAGGGACCAGAAGGCAGGAACTGAAACAGAGACAACAGAGGGAAGCTGCTTAGTGGCTTGCGCCCCAAGGCTTTCTCACCCTGCTTTCTTATACAATATGGGCTCATCTGCAAAGGGATGGCACAAATCAGAATAGGTTGAGCCCTTCCGCATCAATCATTAATCAAGAAAATAGCCCACAAACTTGCCCAGGTGATATCTAATAAATTGCAATTGAAGTTTCCTCTTCCCAGATGTATCTAGCTTGAGCTAAGTTGACAAAACTAATCAGCACCTTAAGTTATTGCTTAGACTTTTAAAAAAATTAGTAGCAAAGGAGGTTAGACTTGGAGGTCCAAGGCAGGGTCTATGTTGAGCCTCCTGGTACAGTCTACATGATGGAGAATGAAGGACCCTAGCTTCAGCTTCTGAGCTCCAGGATGAGAACGGGAATGTCTCGTGAGCTCATCTCACTCTGGACAATGGGAGGTGTAAGGCAAGGATCCTATGGGCAAAAACACACATGGCTTATTGTTTGCAAATTTTAAAACACTCTCTCCTTTCTGTGCAGTTATCCTTCTCTTGAAAGGAAAATGACCCATGATCTTCCCATGTAAAGATCCCTGGGTGGAGTTAGGAGACAATGTCTTTCTGCTTTGTTCAAGGTCTACAACCCCACTGCTCCCCCACACCTCATAAAGAATCTTCAGACTTCTGGTCTGCTGGTCACAGAGTAAATGCTCCCACAGGCTTCTGCCATTGCAAGTGATGAGTCCCTAAGAAAATAAATGAGGGATTCGACATCTCTGGAGTTGTTTTTGTTGTCCTCAATGTTCACTGGGGAACAAACAAGTAATCCATTTTCAGAGTATCTTTCCTTTAAACTTGTATGTTCAGTTTGATGTTTTTCCCATCTTGTTCATACACCCCAACTCACACAGTCTCTCCCTCTCTAAAGGGCAGAGCCATTGCCTAATGAACTTTAAAGAACACAAAGAGAACCCACTCAAAGTCAACATTGGGGTGTCATCTGGCTCTACACATATTCTCTCTTGAAATGCTCAGAGCTGAGGTTCAGTACAAAGATCCACCTTGTCCAGGGTGATATTGCTAGTGAATAGCTCACTCAATATTTTTATTCGCGTCACCAATTACTAGATTTAGCACAAAGTTAAAGGGTCTTTCTTTGAATCAAAAAGCATATCAAATGGATTGAAGGGACAAGCCTGGTCAATTTTTGTCCCGTGTAGCCTAAAGACTTCTTCTATGTAAGATGCTGCAGACAGACCGGCAAGCAATCTCACTACCATCTCATTCAGCTATAAAACTCTTCTGAATCTTACTGCGGGGGAATGGATTCTAAAATATAAGCTGCTTTAGCCACTGTTAGCCTCTGGGGCCAGCACTGTCACCCCTCTTTCTGCATGCTTTTGTTAGAGACCCTTGGTTAGCTTCTAGAAGAAGCTGCATTTGAACAGGCCTTCTTGTTTCCTTTCAGATGCATGGGCTATCAATTACTTTTTGTTGTAAAGAAATGGGAACTCTCATGCATTCATTGTCCTCGTACTGTGGTATTCTTTTGTCAGAGAGCACTGGGGACCATTGTTCAAACTCCTTTCTTGTTCACATTGAATTCATCATGACGATGCATATTTATTATATGCCATCCACATTTTGAGTCCTGTTTACTGGGATTGGGAGCAGTTGCAGAGGACAGTGGTTCCACAACAACATACACAAACAAGGTGGCTTCAAATGAGCCTTGTGTGTCTGAGTGGGATTTTCTAGTGCAGATGCTAAGGGCGGGGAAGAGTGTTCCCCACAAGGATATTAATCTTCTCTCTCAGGGAAAAGCAGCCACGAGATGGATCACTGGGTGTTTACCTAGCACAGAGCATGTAGTCCACACTCATCTGTCTTCTATTCAGCCTCCTTTCAGAGAGACATTATGGGCTAGCCCTACTCTTGTGATGGCAAATATCACCAGTGACAGCTTTGCAAGTGGCCTTAAGAGCTTGTCAGGAAACTAATCAATGTAACTCTTCACAAAGGAATCTACTTGATCAATAGCACCAAGAAACCCCAGACCTAACAAACAGATCACATAAGAGCTGTCATGATCAATAGAAGTCACAGGGAAAATAAATTCTTAGGGCTTTTTCAATGAATATATCATAAGTGCTTTGTGCTGATAGCCTTTTCTCTGAGAGTTTCCCAAACACACCAAAGAAGTAATGGGAGAGATTGCATATAGGCAGCCGCAGGTTATCTCACACAAGGACTTGACACAGGACACACATGCAGGGCTCACTGAGAAGAAATAACTCTGACTTTGAAGGAAATTTACTCAAATGTGTCCTATTTTTTCTTTACCAACTAGATTTTGAATGTGTTCTTGGGTGGTGTTTGTTTTGGCATAGCAGAACCAGGGCCTGGCTCCAGCATGAGAACACCAATAAATTAATTTCGAGCTCATCACCACTCCTTAAGTTTCTCCTGGGACACATGCTATTAAGTAGATTTCAAACATTCAAACATCTGACTCCCCTAACCCTCAGAGTTCTTAGAAAAACTCTGCATTTAAATGTAGGAAACTTTCCTTGAAAATAGTTTGATATGTAGAGATCAGGAGACATTGAAATTACTACAAATTCAAATTTACTCATGGAAGTAACAGTAACACTTTGAGACATTGTTTATCTTTTCTGGATTCTGAAGTGTATGTCAGTTATCTTGCTTCTTAACAAATTGCTCCACAGTGTAATGACTTATAGCAATTATTACTTTACTTATAATTGAATCTATCAGTCATCAATTGGGCAGGGATCAGAGGTGGGATGGTTTTCTTTTTCTGCATTTGACTGGGGTAATGTGTCTTCCCTGATGTGATGGCCCCAACAGTACTCATGTCAAAAATGGTCACTGTTCACACCTGGGAATTGGCCCTGGACTCTGGGTTTCCTTCTTTGCATATATTCTTTAGATGGGCTACTTTGGCACTTTTTGGATTATGACACTTTACTGCAATAGGACTGAAGCAAAATCTACTATGACTTTGAAGGCTCATGTAGAGGGATTTTAATCTAGCTACATCACTGATCTGGCTGAAATACAGACATGCCCTTAGCACACATATTTAATCCCAAACAATGAAGGTAAAAATTAGTTTGTAGAAGGAAGCACCCATGTTTGAATGTGATGTCTAATTTAGAGGCAGACAAAGTGATGAATCAGAGAAATATTTGACAGAATAGGATCTGCCCAACTCCCATGAGAGGGGAGGGGAAAGAGAAGATACTTAAGAGAGAGCTGCACTGAAAGAGGGAAGAGAAAGGGCAGTTTTACCAAGACAATCATACAGAGAGAGGTTACAGAGAGAGAACAAGCTAGACTCAGGGGAAGACAGAATGAAACAGAGAATGAGAAGGAGCCATAAGACTAGAACATATTGCCAAAGGTAGTATGAGGCCAAGCAGAGCATTTTAGACAGAAGCTGAATGAATCTAGTTTGAATCAGTTTGTGTGGAAAGGAGTTTTGAGCCAAAATATCTAAATTGACAAACCAGCCAGGAGTTCAGAAAGAGTTAGGAAAGGTGAGTTTACTCAGCAGTAAGTCTCATAGGCTTAAAATATTCTAGGCCTAGATAAAAGATTATATAGAGGTTAGAAGCTTCCAGTGTAGGCCTAGGTTAGCAGATGGAGGCACTAAGCCCCTGCAACAAACAATTATATCAGAGGAATAAAAGATTTAGTTACAGCTTACCTCAAGAGTCGCACAATGCTACAGCACTATATTTTAGTGGGCAGAATGAGACACAGGATGAACCCACATGGAAGGGGAGGGGATAGGCTCCAGTTCTGACTGAAGCAGCAGCAAAAATCACATTATAAAGAACAGAGCAGAAGAGTCTTTACAAAACTCCTCTGACACTCCTTTCTTCTAACCCCTCTCCCATGACTCACCTAAATCAAAGAACCTGGCTTTCTCTGTTCCCCAGATGAGCTTTCATGGAAGGCAATGAGTAAGAGGAGCACAAGTGAATCTTTCTTCTGTTTAGAGGGCCCTGACTTCAGAGGCAGGAAGAAACTAGGCACAGTTAAGAGGCTGGAATGAAACCTTCAGTCAGCTCTTCCACAGGCTGTATCTGGGTTCACTTTGGGAGAAGAAGCAGAGAGATGGATTCAGATCACTAGAAGAGGGGCCTGCAACAGGTTCTCAGATGGTCAAAGTCCATTGTCATGAAAGAGACAAAACAAACCCCCTACTGTACAACATAAAACCCCAAACTGCAGGTACCATGAATCAGATGGGAGGCAGAGACCTAGGTGGAGCAATGGCAGACTAGATTTCGGCATGGTTAGGAAATGCAGAGGACAGGAGGATCCTTCCCACCGTGCTCCTAAACCTTGTGTCTACTTCCTCTCAGCCAAAACCTATAAGTGTCCCTGGGGAGACCATAAGAGCCACTGGGGCTGAGCTATATTCTTATTACCTTGCTGAGACAGAGATAGATGTTTGCGTATCTTGGTGGATTAGTTATTTTTGCATTGCTGTGAAAGGTTTATTTTGGCTCTTGTTACACAGCACTGTCTCATTTCACAATGGTGGGGAAGACATGGAGGAGTCCATGATGGCAGGAGCCTGTGAGAGAGGCTTCTTCCATCACAGTAGATCAGGAAGCAGAGATAGAGAGGCCTAAATCACAGGCAAGGCCTTCAGTGGTTCATCCCTAGGGATTTTTTTCTACCAGCTAGGCCCCACCTCCTAAGGTTTCCAGAATCTACCAAAACAGCACCACTGACGGGCAACTACATGGTGTGGGAAATATTTCAGATTCAAACTACAATGTTTGGTTAATTTCATAATGAGATCTCTCAGGCTGTGCAGTTGAAGGGTCTCGTTAAAGATGATGCCAGAGGAAATCTGGATAAAAAGCAGTAGACAAAACTTCTTCAGAGAAGAACGGCTTGGTTTCATAAGTACCTGGAATTTTGTGTGTGCTTGTTCTTCTCATTTAGCTGAAGAAGGATTAGATTCTTCTAGAACCCAAGTGTGAATATTCACCTTTCCACTCCGCACACAGGGTGACAAAGCAGGCAATGTTCATCTTGTGATAACTGGCCCAGAAGTTCAGGTCATGTGTTCTCCATGCTCATTACTTAAATTGAACAAATAATTTTGAGCATTTGTTATGGACCAGGTACTGTGGAAATACAATGACATTGAAAATACAGCAACATATACTTGACATTTCAGTGTTCAATGGTCTAAGATTTCCTTAATGAAATCTCTCATAATTTCCATTCTAGGAGATGTGGTCTTAAATGGGTCTGAGCAACCTATGGGGGTGAGTTACCGTAGGGAACCTTTGAACAGCACTCACTATGTCCTTCCCAGGATGAATCCGAGCCAAGTGGCTCACTTCAGGCAAGCACTTCCAATTTTTATCTGAAAAGTAAGCAAATAAACAAGCACCAGAAAATAAAAACCAGAACAAATTACAATACTGAGAATGTTCTATATTTTTTTAATCCCTTAAAACACACCCAGTGTCTGGTGTCTTCTGATTCTGTGCCCATCTTACTTTCCAAGTGAGGGTCCACTTGGACATTGGCCAATGTCAAAACATTTCTCATCCACTTCACTCACTTGATTTTTGTAGTCCTGTTCAAAAGTTTCAAAACTTTATAATCTCTAGTATAATAGAGGATGATCTGATAACATTGTGACAATGGGTAATTATGACTCAATCATGAAAACAACGACATTTTCACATTTTGTTGGGATGTGAGGCATGCCTTAGTCATTTATAATAATTCACGAATGGAAATGGTGTGCTACAGAGCTTGTGGACTTTAGCATCAACCGCATCAGTATATTTTATGACCTTTGTTTAACCCCACTCCAAGCCTGATGAGAACTTGTAATTCTTCTTCCTTTTAACTTTCAGAGAAACCCAGCAGTCAGCTGGAAAGAACAGGAGCACTGACATTTGTGAATGAGCACACAGCCCTCTCTCATTGATCATTTCTCCCTGAGCATCCTCTGAGAGCTATACATATACAATTCTCAGGGCAAAAATCTTTTCTCTGACAATGAACAATCTGTAGTTATATCCTGGATAAGCCCAGCTAGACTCAAGAATTGGTTACATGTCAGATAAGAGCTCAGAGGGCAACTTGGAATTTCTCAGGGATGTAAAATATCCCTTAGATCTAGACCAAAACAAAACAAGCAGGAGAAAACCAATCCATTAATCTGCTTGCTTGTCCTCAGAAAAGCAACCTTTGAAAGTCTACAATATTTTGATTTTTCAAATAGTAAATCAAGAACAGAAGTCCTTGAAAGAGTCAGCTTACAGATTTGTGTGTGTTATTAACCTGGGGGTAGGCACCTGTGGGGAAAGCTTCCCACACTGAAATGCTCTTGGCTTTTATTTCTCTTGGCATTGAACTGCTAAATGCAGTCAAGTGCTAACTCTGAGGCTGGCAAAGGGGGAGGTGATGCTCTTAGGAGGTGTTAGTCCCCAAGAACCATTCTTAAACACTTCACAGACCTTCAGCATTTGTGTAGTCCTGAAACATTAAGTAACTTGAGAAATTGGTAGACTGAACTCTCCTGCCTCTGTGTTATCTACAATGAGGTCATTACAAAAGCAATGGACCAGGGTCTGGCCAGCTGATGAATGTGTAGAATGGAAGCTGTTACTGAATTCCATGGTGCAGAGATTTGTGTTCATACAAACATGGTTCCTAGTCTCAAGAGCAGCTCTTTCTGGATGCTTGATCTAGTCCAGATCTTTCTAGTAAGCTGAAGCACAATGAGGATGCTCACCTCATAAGATCTCTCTCAGAATAAAAATGACTAACCCCAGTAAGGTAACGTCAATAAGATGTCAGAATAGGAGGTTTTAGCATCATCTCTGTAGAGAAGCATCTCTTTTAACATCTGTCCACAGAGAAAACCTCTTGTGTGAGAATGGAGTAGAGAAATCCTTGTGTACTGCCAGAGCCAAGTATGCAGCAACAGACACATTGAGGCCTGTGGGGCAGTGTATGAAGGACTGTTTGTGTACATCCCCATACCCTCCAAGCTATCACAGCTGAATGCTAAGAAAGAGCACAAAGGTCTCATTTTTTTCCCATAACAGAAAGTAAGAGTCTGGCAAGGAAATATTTGACTTCCACAGCTACATGTGCATTGCCCTAAAGCCAGCTATTTTTTCCATTCCATACAAAATACCGAGGTAGTCAGCATGGATAAAGGGCAAGCAAAGATTTGGAACAGGGAAGAAAGGACTGGGAACTCGAATCCTGCTCACCACTTAATGGAAAGCCACCTATGACAGACCAGTAGAAATCCTCCAAGATGAATGTATTTACACATGTCATCCTGTATAGTTCGCTCCTTGAACATTTTCCTGTGGACAAAGAAACAGCAGGCTTCTATAGATGGCTGGTGAGTACACATACAGAGCCATCTTGCACAGCACTTGGAGGAGGAACACAATGAGCATTTCAGGACATAACTCTGGATAAAACCAATTCAAGGGACTTAACATTTGTCTTGGCCATGCAGGATCAAGAGAAAGCATACAAATTTAACAGATTCCCTCATAGGTCTGAGAGAGAACAAGCTGCAGAGCATGTGTGTCAATACAAAAGGCCCATAAGAGCCTCAGAACCACTAACTGCACTGCCTAGTGATGACATTTCTATTCCAGGAGTTCTCAGTGGAAAATGAAGGGTAAGCCACTTTTTTTTTCTGAGACAGAATTTCTTTATATAGCCCTGGCTGTCCTGGAACTCACTCTGTAGACCAGGCCAGTCTCGAACTTAGAAACCCACCTATCTCTGCCTCCCAAGAGCTGGGATTAAAGGCATGAGCCACCACTGCCTGGCTGGTAGACTATTTCTTTATGTGAGCTGATAACAACAGAAGACTTCAAGAAACTTGAAAAATCAAGAATATGACATTACAAAGGAACATAATAGTCAAATACTGGACATCAACTGATGAACAGATAGACAAAATGTGTTATGCCCAAAATAAATGAAATATTGACACATTTCAACACGTGTTAGTCTTGCCAACCCTGTGCTAAGTGAAAGAAGTTGTCACACAAGACCACATAACACATAAGTCCATTTATATGAATTGCCTGAATGGGGCAAATCTGTAAACTAGTGGATGTGTAGGGATAGGAGGACTGTAGGGACCTGGGGAGTGACTACTAATAGGTACAACATTTCTTTGTAGGTGATGAAATGTTCTGAAATTGTGACAAGTACATGACTTCCTCTATATACTAAGTCCACTTCAAGAATTTGAACTACAGGCATGTGACATACATCTCAATAAGGTTGTTACATTAAAATGACCCCAATAGCACTTGACATTGAGTCGTGCCAGCAATAAGTGACCCTTAAATGATATATACAGTGATATTTTGTGACCCACCTTGTTCTAGCAACAGGAGATTGCATCTATCCACTTAAGGTCCTTCTCTCTAGGATGGTTACATGGATGGAAACTGGGATATAAGAGGTGAGGGGGTAAGGATGAACTCAAATGTAAAAAATGATGCTTCTGACAATTTCTATATAGCCTTCAAGTATGAATGTTTGTGTTATTTTCATATTACATCCTACTTTTCCCAAGGATCTAGAAATATGATTTATGCTCAGCAGTGCTTCAAACAATAGTACTTATGAATTGGCAAGTAGATGTTTTTAGTGGGTACCATTGACCATGTATGTGTAAGGGCATGAGCAGGCTTCCTCTGTTTAAGGATGATGAGAAATGCAATTTTCCCCTTGCGTGGCCTGTTGGTACATCTAGGAAGACCCAGCCTCAACACCAGTACTATCTGTCTCCCATGCTCTTTCCCTTCTCAATGAGTACTGAGCACCAAAAGCTTGGGAGCCAAATCTTCCACTCAATTTTCTGGAGTATATGACCTACCTTAGACTTTTCCATGGAGGACATGATACAGGATGTGTAAGTTATCTCCAGATCCTTGTATTTAGAACACTTAGGATGGGTTGGAAAAGAGAGTTAGATAGGCTGCACCACGTGTCAGATCTCTGCAGCAAAACCCTATCAATGTCTCTATTCCATGAACTCTGTCAAAGGAGCCATTTAGTGAGCACCCAGTGTATCTCCAACCATCTGCATATTCCACATAGTCTTCCCTGACAGGTAATGTGGAGGGACAGGTATCAATACCATGGCTATACAGATGAAAGGATTCAGGCTTAAAGAAGCTAAGTTTGTTCACTGTCATCCAGCAGGTCAATAGAAAGTTGGGATTAAAACACACCCTTCTTTGACTATGAACTTCAGTGGTTCTATGGCTCACAAAGACAAATAGCGGGACTGATTTTGCTTTCATATTTTCTTTCTCAGCAATATATGTGTAAGTGTATCATAATGCATTGTGGGAAAGAAACTCTACTGACAAAAATGACACGGGAGATATACTTTGTAGATGGTTCTTCTTCAGTCAGTCTGTGGTGAGGTGACTCTTTCCCGGAAGCAAAGTTATTTGCTATTCCCATGTCTCTATTCCTTGAACTTCCATGGTAAAATGTTTGAATTACGTGTGTGTGTGTGTGTGTGTGTGTGTGTGTGTGTGTGTGTGTGTGCTCTCCATCTTATAGAATTAAATCCTGTTGATGGTTATAGAGAATGAACATATGTATAAGCATTTTGCTAAGGCGTTCTTGAAACTTCAATAATTTTTTCTTTTGCTAATTAAAAGCCTAATTTGGGATTTCATCACTGGTGGTAGTAAACTCTCCATTATTTATTATGAGAAAGTTCCTGGGATGATGAATCCTAAAAAGAGAAATGTTTATTTTAGTTCATAGTTTTGGTGGTTTCTGCCTGCAGGTGTTGATTGGCTTGCAGCACGTCATAACGACAGCATGCGACAGTGAAAGCTAGGACAGAGGAAAGGATTGGTATCTCTGCATCTTCCCCAAAAGCACACCCCAGTGATCTGACATCCTTTTGCTGGGCTTCAGCACTTCCCAATAGCACCACAGATTAGAGAGCAAGCCTGGAATTTAAGGGAGAACTTACCCAAAGGACAGAAGCACTCACCCCAGTCCAAAACCCCGTTACCACTCCAGGTGGATGGCTTCACTACCTAAAGGTTATCTCTTTTCTATTTAATCTTCAAGATCATCCCAACAGTAAAGTTTCATCTTTTCTAACTTCTCTAAGAGGGAGTTTCCCATATGTCATCACTACAAAGACAAAATGTTCATTCTTAAATTTATTTTTTAAATAAAAAGTTTTATGTTCTGTGCATGTATGTATGCCTGCGTGTATGAATGTGAACTCTGTGTGCCTGGTGCCTGCAGAGGCCACAAGAATGTATGGGATATCCTAGAACTGGAGATAAACATGATTGTAAGTTACCATGGGGGTGCTGGGTAATGAACCTAGGTCTTTCAGAAGAGTAGTGAGTGCTCCTAAACTCTGAGCCATCTCCTGCCCTGACTATGATCTCTTGATGCACAGACTCTCAGCTGCTCTGTCAATTTATCCTCTCTTCCTGATTTCCCCCATACTCAAGTCCTTTGTTATTTTATTTCCCAAGATTTTCACTCACTTTTCTCTCCTGTTACTTTGGTAACAGTATTCCTTAGCTTGGCCTGCAAAGTTCTTAGCTATCTGCTTCTAATTGCTCCCTGTCTCATTCCACTCTTCTCCTGATTTTTTTTCTGTTACTCAAACTGATCTCCCCCATCAGACAGGTCGGGCTGGAACAGTATATACAACCCCTTACATCTCAGTAGTTTAGAAGCAGCGTCTCAGATATTGCTCAGGGTATGTATACAGGGTATAACAGCAATGGTAGACTGGGAATTCCCAATGAACAGTGCATAACAGCTGAAGAGAATCCCACTCAAGCATCACACACCTACACACACACATGCTCACACACTATCTTAGCTAAAGTCACAAATACATGCCCATGTTCCAGGAGGCAGGGAAGTAGAGCCACGGCACCCTCTAACATTCAGCACTGAACATAGTGCTGGCTGCTCTCCTACATAAGTCATGGTTCTATAGCTGAAAAGACACTATGACCAAGCCAACACTTATAAAACAAATTATTTAATTGGGTCTGACTTACAGTTTCAGAGCCTCAGACCACTATCATCATGACAGGCATCATAGGTGCTGAAGAAGTAGCTGAGAGATACATTACATTCTGATCTGAAGAGAGATGGGGTGTTTGAGTATTTTACAAGGCTACACCTCCTAACCCTTCTTAAAAAGTGCTACTCCCTGGTGACTAAGCATTCAGATATTTGAGCCTTTGAGGGGCATTCTTATCCATCTCCTTTTGTTTTATATCTCTTGGTCTTTATTTAGGAAACCTTGTCCTCTTCAGGGTATTCACCCCATTCACCATTTCTAAGCTTAACAGTATAACTGGTTTAAATACCCATTACAAGCAATTAGAGCAACATATACATACGTAAAGTTTGCCATCATTTCAATTCAATCTTTGAGTGTTGGTTAATATCTATCTCCCACACAAGACTGTAAGCTCTATGAAGACGATGAAGATGTTGGTTTTGCTTATCAGTGTAAAGACACAGCAATTTAGCATCTTTTCCTTGTTAGGCACAGCCTCCATTATTTCACAAAGTATCATTCATAGTGCTGACAAAGGCCATTTCCATAGGTGCCATCATGGCCACATTTTATAAGGGGGAAAAATGAAAGCATAGACCCTTTCTAAATTCATGTAGCTGGTAAATACTGGAAAAAGCCAGGATTTATCCCAAAGCCTTCTGCCACCAGAAACATGCTGCCTTCAAGGACTGGTGTTGTTCATAGCATTTTAAGGACTAATTCCTCCCTAGTACCAGAATAGGTGCTCAGGAAATACTTCCTGAAGTAAACCTGAGTTGAACAGAGCACACTCGGGGAAAGACTCTTATGAAATCATTATCTGGCGTGTTAAAGATGGAGGAGTCTTCAACAAGCCAGGCTCACATGGTTCCACTGCCGTTACCTATCAAGTGGTAAAGTACAGCTCCAGGTCAGATTGGTATAGAGTCCCTTCCTGTGTCATCTTTGGCAATGAGTGGCATGTAGTTTTCATATCTCAGAGTCATCTGTCATTCCCTTAATAGGTTATTAAGCAATGAGGTAAGAAATCGGGCCCACGAGGATTCCTATCCATAGGCAAATGGGGGCTTACTTATGTGAAGAGCTAAGTCCTGGGAATGAGTGCGGTATCTCTTCCAGTCCTCTCTCTGTTCTGAAATTAGCTTTCCTGGGTCAGAAAGAAATGCCAAAGGTGCTAAAATCCCCACAGTTACATACTTGAAATTAGCAGTGAGTCATTGTTTGGAATGGAAATGGAAGCAGAAGTTGACATCGGGAGAGCAAATGACTCACGGAATTGTATACACCCTGCTGTCAGTTAAGATTTCCTTGAAGGATTGCAATCAGAGACCCACACAAAAACCCAGAAGGTGGTGGGAAATTATGAATCCATCTACTAGGGTGGCTGGCTCATTGGGATTTGCAAGAAGGGCTGCAGGTTGAGTGCCACATGCCATATGCTCATCATCCAGAGATGTGATGTACCTCACATAGAAGAAAACACACCAGCCATCACCTTGATAATTCTTTTGTACCCATGACTACTGAGAGTAATATCAATTGCCCAAACTCTCTGAAAAAGAATGGGATGGACAAGAAGTTTTGTTCAAATGCTTCTGAATGGCAGAACCATATGGACACAATGTGGGAGGAAATACCTTCCAGGCTGAGACTCTTCTTTCGCTCAAGGAGAAAAAATCTAGCGCACAAGAGGCAGCCTGTAATTACCCAGATGAGCAAGAAGAGTTGTGCCTGTGGTAGCCAAGCATCCTTTCACACAAATGGGAATTTACTGAACCAAAGCCTGATGGGAATTGTGGGGAGGAAATGGGTCCCGGGGCATCTGGGGACACATCTGGAAGAGGGCCTCCCTGGAGGCTAGGAGCCTATCTCCTCCAAAAGGCCCATTTCTATTGACTTTCCATGTTGACTTCTGTAGACTTCAGTGTAAAGTGATTTGAGACCTGGAAATTTGGTAGAGTTCAGTTCTTCCTGCAGCAATAGAAACTGGTTGTCAAAGAAGAAAGCTATGGCTTGAGGCTGGAAAATATTAACCTTCACCTCATCCTGTGCCCTTTGTCCCTACCCCTAACATCTCTTTTAGTCTCTTATTCTGAATACCTGAGTGTTTGGAGACCATGCAGTGGGTGGCTGCAGTGGGTGGCTGCAGGAGTGGTAGAAACAGTGAAGCAAAATACAGCAGGGTTCATTGTGGGGAGCCTACTGTATGATGAGTATTACAGGACGACTGTCTGTGGGTGCAGGCTCTCGACACACCTTCTTCATTTCCCATTGCCTAGTACACAGAGATCCCATTGCCCAACTTCCCAATTTCTGGCACATTTGTGAATTCCTTCAATATACAAGCACTTGCTTTATGCATATTGGCCAGATACTGTGTATTGTGCTTCAGAGGACACCGTGGTGAGTGTCCCAGACTCTGCTCCTCAGAGGCGCCTAAGCTTGGCCTAGAATGGATCAAGAAATGTTGGAAAATGCCTCAGTTGTCTTGAGCATCTATGAAATACCTAACTTCTGGCACCCCAAAGCTTAAAGCTGAGGCTCGTTCAGGGTCTCTCTTCGGGTCTGTGTCATAGTTTAAATATAAATGAACCCCTGTTTCACATGTTGAATAATTGGTGGTGCTACTCTAAGAGGTTTGAAAGCTTTAAGAAATGGGATCAGACAGGAAGCACTAACTTAAAGAAGAGGGCGGGTCTTTAGAGTCTATTTCCTGTCCCTACTTGTCCTTTTCTGGACCTTCTGAAACCATGAGCCCAAACAAATTACTCCTCCCTTTACTTGTTTTTCTCATATATTTTAATCATAGCAATGAAAAGTAACCAATACAGTCTTGCTAGGGCTTCTTTCTCTTACTTGCAGAGCCATGGCTGATAACTGAGTCTGTTCGTAAGCAGCTCAACACAGTAACACCTCCCACTTGCTGCTCCCTCCTCAGCCTGGAACAGGACAGTCTTTCTCCCAGGACACATCAGTTTTTACCTTGTCCTTCCTAAGACCTGAGGATTCTTTCCTCCAGGAAAAAATAAATGGTTCTCTTAATATCAGAAAATGGCTGCATAACTAGAAAGTTAGCTTAGCAGTTAGGATTACTTACTGCTCTTTCACAGGACCCAACTTCAGCCCTCAGCCCTCACATTGCTAGGCTCACAACTACCTGGAACCAGCTTCATGAGACCTAACCCTCTTCTGGACTCTGGTAGCACTCACATACCCACAAGAAGGTATCTATATCTGCACATAATTAACACAACCAAATTAGGAAATTATAAAGAAATGGAAGCATGGGAAACTGTCATCGTCAACAAAGGTGAGGCCTAGTGATTAGTTTCTATGACTTGAGCAATAACCACAGCAAGGACAAGGGTAAATTAAAAAGCATACATGTTGTCCCTTGGCAGAGTTTGGACAACAGGAAGTTGAAGTATAATCTTTTAGATACATCCAAAATCTGGTGCAAAACGGCCATTCTTTGAGACTTAAATGTGAGTTCAACCTCTGAAAGGCTTTGTCTCAGGTCTGGGAAATGGAGCAAAATTAAACCATCCTATTAAAGCAATAATACCAAAATTGAAGGAGTGATAACAACCTACATTTTCTGAGTGAGTGCTCTCTCTTCATCTGTTTCTACACAGAACTGGCCAGGCACTCAGATCACCAAACTCTGAAAATGCCTCAAACCACTTTCTTTGCAGACAAGAAAACTGAAGTCTAGGAAGCACAAGCCATTTTCTAAACAATGAAAGAGAGGGTGGTAATGCTAAGTTTCCAGACCAGGGTTTGGTGATGATGCCAGGTTTACACTCTAAAGAATTTGGGCTGTAACATCATGAAGAACCCTCATAGTGGGTGTGGGAGAAACCTAGTACCTGACTCCAACTCTGCTCTTCTCTCTCTGCTTTGGTTTTTCTCATTACAGTCTCCACCTTTCCAATTCTACCCTAGGAGAGAAAATAGAATCTGGAAAGGCCTCTCCTCTAATGAGGCTGGGTGATGGGTGTGACATCTAAGTCACTCTCCATCAACTTAGAAGGGAATTGTTGGGCTAAGAACTTGACATTCATAGGTAAGACCCTCATTTACTTGAATTTTCTGGTCTCATCTAAGAATAAGGAAGTTCACTGGGCAAAGACCGTACATTTTAAGATGCAGGTTCTGAGCTGGAGGAATAATAGCTCATTGGTGAAGTGCCATTAGCATCGTAATACAAGCAATTAAATAAACATGTACATTCTTCCATAACCAGAGAGGGGGTCCTTAAGTACTCTGCTGAAGAATCAATAAATATCAACATTAAGGAATTGTGAGGTACCCAGGCCAATAAAGTACATTGCCAGCACCAGGTTAAGTATTCTGTTTTTCACCTACGAGATAAAGACATTGAGGTACAAAAAGAATAGTTGGTAAGCCATGGGTCACACAGCTAAGGAAGTCCTCTGGGTTTTTCACTTTCATTTGTATGGTGACTGGAATCCTTTTGCCATTTGTTACCTGCTGTGTGTGCCAGAATTTGAAAGAGAGCTTCTCACTCTAGCTCAGAGTCCTGAACAAGCAACAAGAGAAGAAAGGCAGGGAGGATGTGGATGTGAAGCAAGTCAGCTCTGGGATGCTGATGTTGGTGGCATCTGATGCTCATTCCCAACCAGAATCAGAAATGAACCAGATGCATTTGTGGAGGGGCTAGCAAGTCTAGAGAGTTACTTCTCTATTGGTGAACCATCTGCTCTCAGAATGGGCACTTTATGACTCACTTTTAATTTGAATGTTGCAGGTCAAAAAGGCACAATTTCTTGAAAGTTGCCCTATTAATGATTAGATCTATGTAAATATGTACATATCAATGCATTTTTGCTAGTTCCATGTGAGTGCTTCAATTCTGTTTGATTTTTCTAATTGCCAGAATGTCTCCCTTCTACTAAGAGATCAATAATAATAAAGATGAAAGGCCTAAAAATGCGTAATCACTTTCTGCTTCTAGCTTCTATTTTACGAATAAAACATTGATGCTCTTTTTAAGTTGGCCATCACTCATCTGGTAGATTTTGCAGACAATAACAGTTCATTAGTAATATCTGGTGGGGAAGATGTATGATGCTGTAAATATTTAAAATCAAATTTGAAAAAGAAGACAGAGATGAATGCACGGGGTGGTGTGGGAGGGTTAACACAGTGCCCAGGGCTATGCTTTTCACAGCCACTTCCACTAGGGTCCTGTAGCTATTTTCTCATGTATGTCTCATGGAAGGAGAACTAGTCATATAGCTGCCCAGATGGACCTAGATCATTGTCTTAGTTAAGGTTTCTATTGCTGTGAAGAGACATCATAACCATGGCAACTCTCATAAAGGAAGACATTTTATTGAGGCTGGCTTACAGTTTCAGAGGCTTAGTCCACTATCATCATGGTAGGAAGCATGGTGGCACATAGGTAGACATGGTGCTGGGGAAGTAGCTGAGAGTTCTACATCCAGATAATTAGTCAGTAGAGAGTGTAACACTATAACTGTATCAGAGTAACCTAGCTTGAGAACTTCTAACCTCAAAGCCCAACCCCAGTCTCTTCATTGGGGTTTTACTTCTGTCAACAGACACCATGACCAAGGCAACTCTTACAAAAGACAATATTTAATTGGGGCTGGCTTATAGGTTTGGAGGTTCAGTCCATTATCATCAAGGTGGGGAACATGGAAGACAGATAAGATGAGAGTTCCACTTCTTGTTCTGAAGGCAGCTAGGAGAAGATTGATTCCAGGCAGCTAGGAGAAGGGTCATCCACAGTGACACACCTACTCCACCAAGGCCATACCTCCTAATAGGTGACAGAACTCAGTCAAGGAAGAAATTGTTGTTAGAGATGGTATCCACCTGTGATTGTGATGGTGTGGCCAGGAAAAGCCTTCAAGATGTTCCTTTTCTATTCACTTCCTTTTGGATGTCTTTGAAAGACTCTGAGCTTTGGAGGAATTGTCTGTGAAATGTCCTACCCAATCCTTTGTTTCTCAGAGTTGGCCCAGTTCTCTAGCTCAGGCTAGCCCCTACCCCCTTTCTATTCTAAACTTTGTCTGAATACATTTTACTTCCTGGAAACCTTACATTCTACCAAATATGAATCTGTGCCCTATGTTATTAACCAAAAATGGTGGGAGAAAATATATTTTTGATGGAGGATTCCTGATGTCAAATTGTTTTAGCTAAAGGGATAAACTTTTATACTGTCCTCTAGCTCCAACTACTCAGTCTACAAAGTCACACAATGTCAGTCCCTGAGGAGGTCAGGCCATCTAATTCAATGTTCTTGACTGATGCAGTTTCAAATCATGTCTCAGAGATAGAAACCAGTTTCCTTGAGATTGTAACTATGTGGACTTGTTATAGGCTGCTAAAAGGTGAGGGTGGCATAGTTTCTAAAGGATGTCAGAGTTGTACAGAACCTGCGGCTATTTGCTTGATACAGGGTACCAGATTGGGAACTTCTGGGACACACACACTCCCAGCCAGGCAAAGCAGAGACAGTATGGGCATAGTTAGTACAGTGACCTTTGTTAGAGGGCCTGAACAAGTTTCCATTAGCTCATAAACACACTGCTGGCAGCATTGGCTCCATCCTTCTCCTATGCCAAAACATGCTTAAAAACATGAGGCATAAGCAGTCATCATCTCCTTTTAAATGTTCCTAGTGGTGAGATGTTTATGAGTGTGAAAGACAGATCATCCAGTTTCTCATGGTTCTGACTCTGTTATCTTTTTATCTGTTTGTGGATAAACCCCCTGACTTTGTCCTTACTGCTGAGGTTAGAGACAATTCTCATGATGAACTATCACATTTGATGTTTCCTGGCCTATGCCTCTCACAATATGGCCTATGCCTCTCACACAGGATTGTGGGTATTCTGTTGCCCTTACCTTCCTCTATTAGGGTGGTCACGTGACATGTTAGAATACAGAACTCAGAAACGATTATGGGATTCTGACAAACAATGAATGACTATCAGAAAGTTATTTAACCTTTGTATATCTTCTCATATAAACTCATCTGTCTTAGTGACATCATAACACAAACTTGCTTTAACTCAGAGGTCAAGCATAATCTTTTCATCTGTTATTTTGAAGAGAATTTCTTGACACTTCTCAGACTTGGGTTCTGAGAACAGGAGTCCCATTTTTTAATTTCTTTATCCATCTATTTTACATAATAGATTATTATATAATAGCTTTATAACTATGCTCTTACTATTTGTAGACATCTGATAGGTTTGAAAGACAAGACTTGTTGAATCATCATATAATCAAAATAAAAAAATAGTAGAGGAGTTATATTGGCCATTCAGAAGCCTCCAGAACACACTGAGGATGATCAATAAGTAGGGTGGAGTAGAAGGGTTGGAAACTCACTTTCCTCCTGTGTGATGGAAATCAGGTCACCCAAGTGTGTACACTAAAAGCCTCAATGGAGACTTTGCATGAATGATGAAATAAATCTGTAAAGAGTCAAACAGGAGTATTGAAAATGCCAGGTCTGAAGATGACCTCTGAAGAGGAGGTTCCTTAGTCACTATTCTGTTGTTATGAAGAGAAACGAAACCATGAAAGGCAACTATTACAAGAGAAAGCATTTAATTGAGGCTTTTTTAGAGTTTTAGAGTTTTAGTGTAACACCATGGCAGAGAGTATGCAGGCAGGTGCTGGAACATTCTGACCTGTAGATAAAAAGAAAGACACTTGGCTTGGCATGAGCTATTGAAATCTCAAAGCCCACATCCTGTGACACACTTCCTCCAACAAGGCCACACTTCCTAATCCTTATAATCCTTTCAAATAGCACCATTCCTTGGTGACTAGGCATTCAAATATATGAGGCTATGGGAGCCATTTTTATTCAAACTACCACATTCCACTCTCTTGCTTTTGGAGGCTTGTAGCCATATCATAATGCAAAAATGTATTCGGTCCAAATTCAAATTTCCCCATAGTTTACTACAGTCTTGATACAGTTTAAATATCCAAAGTTCAAACTTTTTTTCTGAGATATATAGCTATCTCTTAATTATTACTGCCTATAAAATAAAAATAAAAAGCAAATCACATATTTTCAATATACAATGACACAGATTATATATTAACATTCTAAAATGGAAGAAAGGGAGCAAAATAAGGAAATATTATATCAAAGTAAGACCGAAAACCAGAAGGTCACATCTTCACCTCTGATGTCAAACAATTCTTTAGAATTTCCAACTGCTTCCAGTTTTGTTGGCTGCTATCTCTCCCTCTCCTCCCCATCTCCTCTCTCTCTTTCTGTGTGTGTGTGTGTGTGTGTGTGTGTGTGTGTGTGTGTGTGTGTGAGAGAGAGAGAGAGAGAGAGAGAGAGAGAGAGAGAGAGAGAGAGATCCTTGAATCTAAAGGCAGAATCATGGCAAAGCTACTGCTTGATAGGGCTGGAACATGGTCCCTTCCTTAAATTATATTTGCATCAGATTTCTGTTACTGATTCTTTCTTTCACTGCTTAAGTTTTTCTTAATTCCCTTTTACAAGTTGGAAACTTAGCTGGGTAGGGTCTTGCCCTGAGGCTACCTCTCTTTTTATTCCATTTAGTATCAGGCTTTTCTTTAAACTTTTATCTCCTTGAGCATAGGACTTAGCTCCATTATACTTCTGGTGCTCTTTTTTCCCTCAAAATGTACAGTTTATATTTCTCTTTGTCTAGCTTGCTTCTTTTTAATGTAGATATGCATAAGAGTGATTATTAATAACCACACAACAGAATCAATATTGACTGTCTTGAAATATCCTCTCCCAAATTCTATTAATTCAAAACTCTTCAATTTAGCCTCAGGAATATTTTGATTCAGGAGCAAAAATCAGCCATATGGTCTATTTCTATGGAAAGAAATAATGAACAAGGCAACTATTATAAGAGAAAGCATTTAATTGGGGTCTTGTTTAAAGTTTCAGAGGTTTAGTCCATTATTATCATGGCAAGAAGCATGGTGACCTGCAGACAAGCTCTGTAGCATTAACTGACCTCCAAGCCCACCTGTAGTGACACACTTCCTCCAACAAGGCCACACCCCCTAACCCTTCCAATCCTTTCAAATAGTGCCACTCTCTGGTAACTAAGCATTCAAATATATGAGCCTACAGGAGCTATTCTTAGTCAAACTACCCCAAGCAGTTAGGTAAAGAGTAATTGGCTAAGTCTGGGAATAATGCACATTAGATTCACACACACAAAAACACACACGCACACCACTTACACACAGAACTTGTGGTTTCTCTGGCAACATCTTCATATAATCACTTAAACCTCTTCCTTTATAAATGACCCCAACCACATGTGGTAAATATTACTTTAGACTGCTCATTTCTCCATTTACCTTCTTTTTCTAATATAAAGTTTATCATTCACTGACTTTGCTATTCTCTATGGGCTATTTAGAAATGACAACAAACTTGTGCTTACAGGAGTGTCTCCTTTGAAGACATTGCTTACCAGAATTGAGCCAAATCTGGTGACACCCAAATGAAGTATTCCTGTTCTGAAACTATGGCTGGGTTGAAACTTTTCTCTAAAAATATAGCCGTTGCCTAAAAACTTCATTATTGAGTTCAAAACCACTAAAGAAAATGGGTATTGCTTTTCTTCATCCCTGTGGAGAATTTTTTGTTGTTGTTGACTACATTACAGCATATAAATATTTCCTGAGCCCAGTGTACGTACTCAGGATGATTCTAGAACTGGGATTGGGTATATATGGAAATTAATAGCCTGTCATTACTCAAGGCATGGAGTGCATAAGCAGAGTAACTGCAGTGGGAGAAATGATCCAAACCATGTTGCCTATAACGCAGCCCAGAGGACACAAGCAAGAAGAAGAAAGTGTGGGGTAGAATACATGGGGACAGTTTCATGGAGATTGTGAGACTTACAGGTGAATGGGAAGAGGTTAAAAAAAAAAAAGGCAACTCTTGATCAAGGGCTTCTGAAAAATTCTTTTCCCAAGAGCCTGAACTATAGAAAGAAATAGCAGTAAATATGAAGATAGCTTTGTTCACTAGACTCATTGAAAATAGATGAAGCTTGACATGTAAATATAATCCTCATTGATGCAACTAGATTTTAGGTCAGAGCACTGAGTTCATATAATCACATCTAAATTCAACACAATATTTGAAAGGTAAATAAATAGTGGGATTTTGTTGTTGTTGTTTTTGTTGCTGCTTCTGTTGGTGTTGGTGGTGGTTGTGGGGGTGCATGTGGGGAGGCAGGGTATAATTGTGTATTGTACACTAGTGTATGTTCATACACCATATTGCATGAGTGGGGATTAGAGGAAGACTTCAGGTATCATTCTTCATCTTTCACCTTGTTTGACCCAAGGTCTCTCTTGTTTGCTGAGCCTGGCTGTCTCAGGAGCTTCTGGAGATCTTCTGTCTTAATCTTCCATCTTACCATAGTAGTACATGATACTATGTGAACATACTCTATGTAGCATAGTGATTATAGACTGGTGGTACCATGCTCAGCTTAACCTGGGTTGAGGAAATGAAAACTTAGCTCCTCCCAGTTGAAGAACAAGCACACTACTCACTGACCTATATCAACAGTTGCCATGGGAAATTCAATCTTAACTGTCATCTTAGTCACTGTGAATAGACACCATGACCAAGGCAATTATTATAAAAGAAATCATTTAATTGGGGGCTTGTTTACAATTTCAGGGGCTTAGATGATTGTCACCATGGTGGAGAGCATGGTGGCATACATGGTGCTGGAACAGTAGCTGAGAGCTACATCCTGATTCTCAGGCATCAGATAGAGGCGGGACTTAATGTGGGCTTTTTGGAACCTTAAATTATACTCTAGTTACATACTTCCTTCAACAAAGCTATACTTCTTCCAAAAAAGGGCCTTCTCTATCCTTCTAACCCTTTCAAACAGCTCCACTTTTCATTCAAATATATGAGCCTATGGGGCTATTCTTATTCAAACCACCATGATGGTCAAGACTTCCTGGCATAAGAGTCAACTGGGTGCCCTAAAGGCTATTCTGTGCTTAAGTCAGTATGAATGGCTTTTTGCCTGGATTATTAGAAAACTATAACTCCAGCTTCCTTCCTTTTGGTTGTGAGACCAGCCTTAAAGGGCTGAGCTATCTATTCAGTCCTGGACTTCCCTCTTAACAGTGATCTTTCATTTCTTCCACACTGGATTGGAGAAAAGAACAGATCCTAAGGTATATTTACTTTTTGTCCATGCTTCTGTTTGCTTGTGTTTCTGGGTAAAATATTACTCACTGAGAAAGAAAATAGATCTTGGTTCTTAGCTTTTCCCTTGGAACTAGAAGTAAACTAAGTAAATATTGTGATCTTCCCTATTCCTTTTGAATATATCTTTGAGGGGTATCAACTCAAGTGTTTCCCTACTTAAATCATTAAGTTTCAACTCCCCACTTACCACCCATCTTCTATCAATCTGCTTTGTCACTTTGAGGGCTGTATCTCAGCAGGAAGAAATGAGTAATCTGAGATGGGTAGGTCCTGTTGAAGACTGGTATATGACACAGTGAATGCATATTAGAATATGAAACTCTCTGGAGGGTCAAGAAATACTTCTTGGCAAGGAGGCAGGGCTATTGATGCTCAAAGTCATTTCTAAGGAGGCAGAGCAAGGAATTAAGAGCCAGAAAGAAGGTACAGGAAGTTACCTACATAGGGTTGAGAACAATGTTGGAGTTCATTGAATGCTCATTTTATTTTTGTCACTATTTTAGAGTCCCATTGTTATATTGATCCATCCAGAAACAGGACTCACCCTCGAATGACAAACTCCACTAACTTCATGAAGTAAAATTAAAATATAAGTATGCATTTGTAAACAAATCATGATCCTTCACTTCTATACAGCAGTTAAGATAGGATGAGGTAGGAATGTGGACACCATTGATGAAGGAGCAAAAGCAAGCCATACAGTACAGAAAGAAATAAATATTTCAATCCATGATCACGTTAGCTTCTCTTACACACCAAAGTTCCATACAAGATGGAGCTACCAGGATTGTGCGAAGAACTTGTAGCCCCTTTCCTGCATTCACTCTTCTGTTATGTGAGAGATGACATGAAAGCACTTCACAGCACAAAAACTGAGGTTTTGGGAAGTCACACAATTCCCATTGTCATTCCAGAGTGTATTCTAGCAACCAGTTCATAGGTCAACAGTTCATACCTGGAAAATCCTAGTCTCCTCACACAGCTTTACACATAGGGAGTGGAGACACAGGTAAGGGAGAGGGGAATAGATGGGTGGGTAGGAGGATTAGTATTTATTGTAAACTTACATATTCTTTTATGTACTTGAAACAAAGTATATGTGTAGCTCTGTTCATAATTTTGTAAATATAAAGATGTCCCTGACATAAAAGGGAGGATATTAAATGGTCACACCTAAGAAATAACTGAAGTAGACAGTTCATTGAGACTGGAAGTAGAATAGAGGCTTGAGGGCTGATGTGAGATGGGCATTTATTGCACACTTGGTATGAAGTTCCTCTTTTGGACTGTTGAGAAAGTTAGTGTGAGGATTACATGGTAGTTAGAATATAATTAAATCTCTAAATTTTAAAAAGATTTATTTATTTTTTTATTTTATGTGCATGAGTGTTTTGCCTGCATGTATGAATGTGCACCATGTGTGTTCCTGTCACCCTCAGAAGCCAGAGGAGGGTGCTGGATTCCTTAGAACTAGAAATAAGAATGGATCTAAGTCCCTGTGTAAGTGTGACCTGAGGTTCTCTACAAGAACAGCAAGTGCTCCTAGCCACTGTACTGTCTCTACAGCCCCAGGTTTCTGAACTCTTAGAACGGATTAAAGTGGCAAACTTTATGAAAATGTTACTAGTGGTTAGAGGAAGGAGGGAATGAAAGAGGAAGAAGGGAAGGAGGAGGAGTTATATTAATTAAATTGGTTTGGTATCTGATAAACTAACATTTCTATTCTTCCTTCTCTTGGGTTGGCCAGAGGCCACCCTGCTATTTAAAGTGCCCAAGGATGATCTGAGGTTCTAAGAAGTAGCAGGAAGAAATCATAAAAATTATGGAAGGTATCTTACATCTTCCAAAAGGTGGGAATGAGATGTGGTCTGAGGGCTAATTTACATAGAGCAGACCTTCAGATAAAGAATTAGAGACCTAGTCAACTACTTTATCCATCCATGTGTCCATTCACCCATTCATACCTGTGCCTATTCTGTTCATCTTTAAGAAGCATCAACAGTGAGCCAGACAAATTGAAGGAGTCACATTTCTCATTAGACTCAACCAGCATGGGTTCCTGTCATTCTATAAAAAGTTAGAATAAGGCATGGATAATCATGGCTACTTCTTACATCATTTTTACCATGTGACTTTGGATATGTTTCTATCTTTCTCTGAGTTTGTAACATGACTGCAAAGATGACCCTTACTCAAATTTACTCATTTCATCCATAGAATTACTATCTGAATACCAATAAACATTTTCAAATATGCCTGAAAGCCTGTGGAAGACACAGAACTTTCACAAATTGCAGGGATCTGTCCTCATGTTTGCACCAACAGAAAGGAGTGGAGTTGTACCTGTCTCAGCCAGCATCTGGTGCTGAATGTCAGTGAGGACCATGATGGCAAGGGGCATCAAGGGAGCATGTGATGATGATTCATGGAAGTGAAACAAAGCATCGTTGTTTGCCAGCAAAAAGACTTTATAAGCACCAATAGGAAGCCACCTCCACCCTGGCACCATGAAAGAGTGCCTAATAAAGGGGAGACAGGCTTGTCTGCAGTGTGTGTATCTTTAACAAATATTGACCTGTCCATTAGTGCTTTCTTTAACATGTGAGTAAATCAAAATAAGGTGTCTGTTATGGGACTCTCTTGTTTTATTATCTGTCATTTAATTTTTAATACCTAAGAGACACCTGATGAATTACCTAATCAAAAGAAGAGAATTATACATTGCACACAATCAGTTATTTTTGCCATATCACCAAAATTAGACTAACAGATGAGGAAAATAAATAAGATGAACTTTAAAAATGAAAATGCTTAGCCTTTGGAATTTTAGTTGACAGCTTTTGAAAATTAAATTATAAGTCAAGTTCTGATAGGTTTGATATCTTCCTTGCAGCTTTGCCTGTGATGTATGGCAGTCCTAATGGAATATCATTTATCATCTGATAATAACAGATGTAGTATTTCTGAGCTTGTCATCTCTTCTGTGATGACAAATAGTCCAACTTGTAGCGGTGATAATGGAATTTTATAATGATCTGTCCTAAACTGACTCTGCTGCAGCCTAGCTATTTTTCTTAAATCTCATAATGCCGATTACACAAAGATTATAACACTCTGCACCTCCCGCTGAAGCATGAGAGCTGATCAATGAATCCAGATTTTAGGCAAACAGCCTGAAAAGATAAAACAATATTTACTTGTTTATTAAAATTACCCCTCTTAAGCTAATAAGAGAGCTGCCAGGAATGAAGGACTATAATCCTAGAGGAGAAACAGGAAAGGGAAACTGTTTATCGCTTAACTAATGGGCAGAGCATTTGGCCTGCAATCCCACTCATCCAATCTATCATTTTATAGTGACTTGTTTAATGAAGGCCAGTGTTCAGAACACAAGTCAGAGAGCACAGTCACCCTTCCACTTTATCTCCAGGCAGGATTTATTTAACGATGTAATCTGTGCTTGTCTGATAGGATCACCTTGTTGCATCTATCCATTCCACGGTCCAAATCATTTCCCCTGGTGTTTGTTTTTTTTTTTTCTCAAATTCTCTCAACAAGTTGAGGCATCACAAAAAGGGTGGGTTTGGAGGACAGGAGTTGTTTTTAAATCTCCCACCGGGTGTGGGCATTCCTATTGCAGCCATGACACTCTCCCTGTACAGTCAGGAGTCAGTGCCAGAGTGCAAAATTCCCATCACAAATTGGATTTTCTCTTCATCACCACAGCAGGCCAGTATGGAGCAAAGAGACAAGCCTTATTGTGAAGACATCAGTTTTGACATAACAGGCATCAGAATTTACCAGAATAAAGGATGTAGTATATTCTATTAATGACAGAAACTCATGCAAATTGAGACCTGCCAAGCCCAAAGTATTCCCTGGTAGGGATGCAGAATGTAATGGGAGGCATGCTGTTAAGATGCCTCTGAAGTCACAGCCAATCAGTGCTGTGTTTTAGTGTTACCTTGTAGTCCATGTCTTGCTTTTCCTTCTTCAAAGGAGTTGCACTCTAGGTCCAACTAGAACATCTGCTTCCTTCTTTCATAGTCACAGTTTTATGCAGAACTTCATTCTGCTGTGAAAGGACTCAGTGTCATCCTCTGCGAAACTGAGGATGCCTTCTGCTCTTGGCTGGCTGTGGGGATATGCAAAGAAGGTCTGTGAGTTTAGATGCAACTGGAGAGTACCATGAAGCTTAAGGTCCAGACCTTATCCCAGGAACTTCCTAACCAACCATCAGTCAGTGGCCAAGGTAATCACTGGCTTCAGTTCAATCAGAAGATTTCTGTACCAACCCATGCTTTAGCCAATCATTATCCAGATCTGGTCCCTGGTTGACTTAGTTAAGGTGAATCCAAGATGTCACACAATCTAGCTGGTAGTTTGATTGCATTAGACCTAAGCAAATCAGTGTTTGATCAGATCTGCTGTTCGTTCTAATCCACAACCTTTTTTTTGATCAGTGACTCACCTAAACCACTATTGGAGTCCACCATGACTGATCTAACCAGTCAATAGAGATTCTAGTCAGAGTCTTTTATCTTTGCAGTCATTGACCTACTTGGCAACAAGCTGATTAGCATTTAATCTGAGCAGCAGTTAGCTCAGACAGGAAACAATAGGTACAATCAGGAGCTTTAAAGCAGTCAGGAGGATCTGAGGTGGGATTTAAGAGTACACACTGAAATTGTTAGATGATGATGATGGATGATGGGAGTGGCAGTGGCTGGTGACAGCATCTTGAGGTGTACTTGGAGGAATGCATGAATGACACCATATAAGATGCTTGACCCATGGCTCCTCAAGGGCTCAGTAACAAACATCCCCCTATACACAACAAAGATGCTCTGTCCTCATCCATGATTCCCTGAGTCCATAATTGCTGATATCGTTCCTTACTTCTTACCCTTCCTTTGTACCACCCCTTCCACTGGACAATTGGGTTCCTACAAGATGAAAGGTCATCTACCTTCTCCGTAAGATGTTACTTAAGAGCAGGCAGTCTGCCCTGCTCAAGGGCAGAGTATACTCCCTAGCTGGCTTAGCATTCTTCCCCTGAGTCAGAAACTATCCTGGTTTCAGAAGAAGCTCAAAGGTTAGTTTTGACATCCACTAAACTCTCAATGTGACATGTCCCTTAGATATGGGGAAGAACCCTACCTGTTGGCCCTACCTTCAGGAGACCTATTGCTTTGCGTGTTTTGATGGAAACAAACAAAAACAACAAAAACAAACCCCTGTTGCCTCCCCCTTCCCATGCCTGCCACCCCACCCTCTCCCACTTATTGGCCCTGGCATTCCCCTACACTGGGGCACAGAACCTTCACAGGGCCGAGGTCCTCTCCTCCTACTGATGATCGAATTTGCAATCCTCTACTATACACATGCTGTCAGAATAATTAGACCCCTCCATGTGCAGTCCTTGGTTGGTGGTTGGGACCCTGGGAGCTCTGAGGGTACTAGTTAGTTCATATTGTTGTTCGTCCTAAGGGGCTGCAAACCCCTCAGCTCCATTGGTCCTTTCTCTAACTCCTTCACTGGGGACCCTGTATTCAGTTCAATGGGTGGCTGTGAGCCTCTACATCTGTATTAGTCAGGTACTGTCAGAGCCTCTCAGGAGATAGCTGAAGCAGAGACTGAAGAATATGCCATTTTTAAGCAACCTTAGAAAAGAAATGGCCATGCTTTGTGATGAACTGACTTCTCATGTTCCTTGCTCTAGCATGGACATTCACCTTCTATCATGATCTGAATACGTGTACCACACCAAACTTCTCACTATGCTATGCCTTCTATCACCTTAAAATCAACAATCACCTTCAATCAACAAGAAGACCCTCGCCAGATGCAGTCCCTTGAATTCAAACCAGAATCATAACTACAAACACGTCTATGTAGGCTACCTACAAAATCATTTGATACACGTAGCCTCCATGAGGGAGTGGTGGAAGACCCTGGTAGAGGGAGTTGATATCAAAAAGTACTCACAGTAACAATCTGTGAAGTTCCTAAGAAGACAAGGAACTTGTTCTTTATCTATACAACTGAGAACAGAAAGGTTACAAGGTTAGAACAGTAATCACAGCAGACTTTCTGAGTATTTTGGTAAGATTAACATTGGTGGTAGCTGTTAACCAACACCAGGAAGACTAGCTGGAAGCCAGCATTTGGGGGGTGGGGGGCACATGGACGGTGCAATCTCACCATTGTACTGTTGCAAGTAGTGTTAACAGGTGGTGTGAGAAGACAGTAGCCAGGCAAAGATGCATAATCTTTCATCTCAACAAGAAATGGAAGGAACCGTTGTACTGTGAGCGATGCCACAGACATTCACCTTCTATAGCCCCTAAACATGGATGCATTGTTTCTGCTTAATTTCAAACCTCTGTTTCAAGGACAAGGTCACAACACAAGTTGTGAACAACTAAGCAGAAACAGTGCATCCATGTGGAAGGACCACAGACAGCTTCTAAATGGGAAGAAAATCATAACCGGAAGAGCTGGTGCTTCTTACTACTGCAGAAGATCACATGCACAGACCTCAGGAATCCCTTTCCTGCTGACTGGTTATGGGTCTTCCTAAACACGTCACTGTGGTGGTATTCTCTTACCTACTACTGATAGAGTCTAAGTGGACATCCGAAACAACAGATAGCACTGGCTCCCCTACACTACTTTTCCCCCTGGTACACAATAACAAAACAGAATAATTATAAAATACAATATGTTGCAATGCAAAAACTATCTAAAGGTTACATCTATTTTTGGAATTTTCATTTAATATACTTGGGTAGTGGTTGACTCAATCTCCTGAAAGTCAAAACACATGCATATTTCACAAGAGCCTACAAAATTTATAGAATTTGTTTTAAAAAAAATCAAATGAATTTTATGGAGACCCTGAGAAGAAATTTGTCTGATTTCATGAACACCTTAGAAGTGGGGCCTGTCATGGGACAAACACCAGCAGCTCATGCCAACTGGTCTTCTTGACAAATGAAGAGACCTCCTATCACTAAAGGATTTTCCTCTGTTCAAATGGTGTTGACATGTTTCCCAAATGGATCTTTCCTGGCTATACCCAGTAAAGGATTGTACCACAATGAAACACCCTGAGGTTGGCAATGCTGCCACTTGACTTAATGTCAGCTAACTGCGAGGTCAAGTTCTCATAGTAATCTTTGTTAATGGAGGCAGAAATCCTAAGGATCTGTGTGGATAAGAGACTATGTACGGCCAAGCTCAGGAAGAAGTAGGTTTCTATAGGTTTTATGACTAATAGGGCCAAAGTCAGGTTTAACATTTCTTCCCCCAGACCTCAGTGCCTGTGAGTCCCAGAGGAGAGAATATGGTCCAGCTTCAGAATTCTCTACACAATGTCAATCCACAGAAGAGAATTAGCATCATAGCCAGGGGTCATTAGACCTGCTCATCTCAGGTGCCTCTCAGATTGCATTTTAACCTATCTGAAGGAATTTTTACAAGTTGATTAAAGGAAGGATACTAGTGTCCAGGGAAAGGATTAGATATAAGTACAAAGGCCCAGGTCTTCACCCTGCCTGCACTATTTGTCAGACGGGGGTGTTCTGAAACTTAATTTGTTTGGCAATCAGCACCACTGCTCTCTGCTGTTTTAGTGATTCACTGGAAAGTATTTAACAAGCTGAAAACCATCACTGAAGAGTCAGTTAAGAAGTCTGGAACACAAAAGCTGAAGGACTTTGTGATTTTCAATACACCCTAGCTTGTCTGGAACAGATATTTAATAGGTATGGATGGAATGAACAGACCTGACCAAAACCTTGAGAGCTGGTTTATTTCATTCATTGAGTAATCACTAGAGGTCTAACTAAAGGAGCAACAGTTAGCCATTCACTGAACCCCCTATCCTACATGCTTCCCCTGTGTTTTCAGGCATGGTGCTTTATGGTGACTCAGATAGACAAGGTCTTTTACTTGGTCAAGCCTTCCTCATTGCTGTCTAGTTTACCCAAGGTAGGCTTGACTCGTATAGGTGTAGTTCTGGGCACGAGGAGGTTCAATGACATGGAACTCTGGATTTTTTCAAATCATCCATTGACTCATTGACTAAAGAGTCACAAAGATCCAATATTCTTCTTCTTTTTCTTGGTTTTGAGCTATTAAAAAAGAAAACATGAGTATGTTTTGCTGAAGCTGCTTCTACAGGATGCCACTGCCTGACCCACAATTCTGGCACTTGGCTTTGTGGCCACTGTCTTGATATAGAGGGAACTTGACCTTCCTTGCTTTAGGCCTGTTGGACCTAGAATATCTCTTCCCTAGTCCCTGCTGGAGTCTGTAGTTTACACCATGAGCACTGTATCTTATTACCTGGTGAAGCAGCTCTTGGCCTTCCAATGGGTATGCCTGACCATGGTGATGGTGAACATATTGAGCCAAGGCAGTCTGAACATCTTGCTTTGTACTTCCTAAGAGTAAGCTATGTCATGGGTGATGGTTAAGGACATTCAGGGCCTAGGGCCTTGGGAGTTAAGGCAGAGGTTAAGAGAGGGAAGTCAAACACCTACCATTTACATCCATAGTCTGAAACTTCCCGGCTTTAATAGTATGACATTTGCTCATGCGTTATATCATAATAGAGTTGTATCTCACTGATATGCATTTTATCATATACATTTAGTGCTTAAACTAAAGCTCATATTCATTAGTTTTAATTAAATATTGATATTCACTGAGCTTTGATTCTGCCAATATGAGCTGTGCTATTTTTCCAGTGCTGTCATGAGAGCTTTGAGTGTTTTAATAGGTATGAATAATAAAAATGTCATGCACATATAAATCATTGGAAACATGAGTTAAGGAATAACCACATCTAAATTGGTTTTAAATTAAACTCAATTTATGATTCAGCTCTGATGTAAGCACTAACATTCACAAAGCTCCTGGGTTCAGTACTTTCTGTCTCCAAATCACAAGTGGAATAGTTACTTTTCTGTTGATGATGGAAAATATGAACAAGAAAACTTAAAGAAGAAAGGGATTAGGAAGAATAAAAGTCCATCATGGTAGGAAAATATGGCACCAAGCATCAGGCATAATTAGTCAGAGCCAAGCTAAGAGGTCACATCTTCAACAGCACACATCAAGCAAAGGAAGCACTGGGAGTGACAGGAGGCTTCAGGCCCTCAAAGTCCACCCCCAGTGACCAACTTCCTCCAGGAAGGCTGTGCCTTCTAAACCTCTCTAAACTGTGTCACCAACTGGAAACCAACTGTTCAGATATGTGAGCCAATAGGGGTAGATTCTCATTCAGTACACCACAGCAACCTAGGCATATGATTTATAATGCACTAAAACCAAATACTTAAGCCAGAGAGATGCCCCAGTGGATAAAAGCTCCAGCCATGCAAATTCCAGGGGAGAGTCCAGTTCAATCCCAAGAACCCACATAAAAACTCATTGGCTCACATCTATAATTCCGGCCCTCCTACCCTAACACAGAAGGCAGAGGCAGGGAGACAACCAGCTAGACTAGAACAAACCACCCTGCAGCTGAAATAATTGGGACCCTGCCTTAACAATGTATAAGACAAAAACTGAGCCTTGAAAGATTTATTCTGACCTGAATATATATGTGACAGTATGTGTGAGTGCGGATGCTCATATATACAGAATACATACATATTTGTTTATATAACTCCTTACATGTAGCATGTAGCGTGCAGCACGAGGGCATTGCTGTAATACCTAGGAAATACAGTCTTCAGAAAGGTACGCTCTTGGAAGTTGAATTCTTTTTAAAAATGTATGTGCATAGAAGAATACTGTAATGGTAATGGAGATTATCATTAGGTGCAAGAGATGGACTGGGAGTCTAAGAAACTTGGGCTCTGTTCCAAGCTCTGCTAAAGATCTGTGTGACTTTGGTTAGATCCCTTCCCTGGGCCTCAGTTTCTCTACTTGCTCATTGCAGGCGGGGGTGGAGACCTTAAGACGTTGAATCTGTGCTCCAGCTTGCTTGTTCCCCTGCAGTTGACTCAAGTGTGTTTAAGTAAGCAAGCCACCTCCTGCTGGCCTCATCGGCCTCTTATCTTAATAAGTAATGAGTGTGCCAAAGGCTGACAATGACATATTTTGAAAATAGTTTTAATGCATAGCTGGCAGAGGAGCTGTTGGGCGTTGACAAATTACACAAACAGAGAGGATGAGGAGCGCATCAAATATTAACAGCTCTGGGCCCAGGCGGTAATGGAGAGCCTACCTGTGTCTTACATAAGCCTGTTCATGTTCGACCCAGACAGGCATTTTTTCAGCCTACACAGGCAACCACATGTATAGCTTTCAGTGAATTGAAGCAACCCAACTTATGTCTTCTTGGTGACTTTTGCCTTCAGTTCAGTTTATTCTGGGAGGATATTTGAGAGCCAAGTTCCTTTAAATGGGCCCCTTAATTTCTTGTATAAATAATGCAAATTGGAGTTCCTTTCTTGGGTGCTGATTCCCATCTCGAGGGTTCAAGTGTTGCTAGGAAAAGTATTAAAATGAATACAGTCTCACACATGCTTATGCAACCATGTGCCTGTAATATGTTCCTCAATGTTTTAATGCACAACAGGAAAGCAACTTGTGTGGGATTTTTCCAACCCAGGATTGATGAATATCAACTCCTTAAATATTAGTACTGTAAAATTCAAGTCATTTTCCCAATGACTATTTAATTAGTCTTTGTCACTCCAAGTTCCTTTCAACTGAGTTCAAATTTAAAGTGAAGTTTTCTAGACTGATCTCTGTTGATTTGATTTGTAGTGAAAGAAATACTTTGCTTTAATCTGTATCTCTTGCTCTTCCATGTTAATGAGATATTGATGGGTTTTTACTGTGAGTAAATGATTGTACTTTAATTTAAATAGGGTGGCCAGATTTGCCAATAAGAATACAGGATTCTGGCAAAGGCCCTGTCACGAAGCTCCAGACCTGCGTTCTATTCTGAAACCCACACAGTGGAAGACAAGAATTCCTTCAAGCTGTCCTCTGATCACAAGTGTCCCAGACACACTCACACAGACACACAGACATACACACTCATCTACTTACACACTCACACACACACTCACATACACTCACACACACACATACACACATACAGATATATAATTAATTTTTAAAAGGACATGATGCCTAGTTAGCTCTGCTTTTCCAAAGTATAATTTGAATTAGTTTTAGTTTAAGAATACCCTACACTACTCCTTCTTAATTAGGTAGTTAATAAAGTCTGTGTTCTGTGGCACATTTGTGGTGGTCAGAAAACAAATTGCTGGGGTCAAGTCTTTCCTACTTTCTTGGTTCTAGAGATCAAACTCAGGCCAAGGGTCTCAGCAGCAGGTGCCATCCCTACTGAACTATCTCCATGACTGTGTTTTTCCTTTTTATATTTTTTTCTTAAAATTTTGGAGACATACTAAAATACTTGTTAGTTATTTAATGTAAAAATTCGATTGGGTTTCTTGTATTTTATCAAGAAACCCTGACTCCAAGCATTGCAGCTTTTTCTTTAACTAACATATAATTTAGTCTTTTCAGGCTAGAAGTACATGCCTAGCTGTAGTGCACTCTGTCACTTTGGGTTTGGTATCAGGTAAACAAGTAGGTGGTGGCCACCTTTCAGAATGTCAAAATCAAATTCCATGCCATTTTCATGTATATGAAACAAGCTTTAAAAATCCATCTAATTATTCAAAAATGTGAAAGTATCATGGTTTGAAGTCTCTATAAAAAAATGCTCAGTGGCCTGGCTTTGGTCTAGGGCACTGGTTGGTCACTCTTCTGAAACATCTCAAGACACAGCCCACTTGGAGAAAGGCTACTCACCCTTCAGAACCCTCTGCTCCAGGGAGGACGGGGTTGGCCAACCAGTCTTTGGCTGCTGAGCATCTGAAGTGTGATTGGTCAGAATTGAGAAGTGCTGTCTTCTCACCAGATAGCAAAGACTTCGAGTTCAGAAGAACAAAGGAAGTGACAAGGCCACATCACTAATCTTTGTTTTACACTGATTGCTGCTGCGGTGACAACATTGTGGGGATATAGCCACAGGCACAAAAATGTTCAAGTCCGTTGACTGAAATGAATTTCCTTTTTCTTCTTTTTAAATGTGTTTGCTAGAAGATATGGGCTAGCATGCACAGCTGCCTTTCATATGCCTTTCACACTGCTACTGTCTAAAGCTGGTCAGAACCTTCTCGGTAAAAACCATAGTCTGATCCTCTCTTGTTCAAGCCAACCCTGACCCAGGCACTCCTGTCACCGAGGACATGAGAAAAAGAAAGAGAGGGTTTATACTCTCTGGTCATTTGTCCTCTAGTATCAACTGACCACATAAGCTAAGTGAAAACTCCAACTATGAGAATCAAGGGAGGAAAGTAACTTAATGCTCTTAGAGTTTTAAGTAGGAGACCGACCTGGCTGTCAGGGAGGGCTGCAAGGAGAAAGTCACCAATGGTCTAATTCCTGAAAGAGCAGCAGTGGACGGAAGGGCAAACTTAAGGGAAGGAAAAGTTCCAAAGAGGCAATAATGGGGAAGGGAGGTAGAAGGGGGCAGGGCAGAGTTGGAGGAAGGCTGTGAAGCTACAACATTGGGGTGGAGGGGAAGCTTGCTGGAAGCTAGAGCAGCCCCGCTTTTTTTTTTTTTTTTTTTTTTTTTTTTTTTGCTATTGCAGAGGACCAATGAGAAGCCACTGAGGATTTCAGCCACTGAATGGAGATGGTAGTGGAGAAGATTTGCATTCCATAAGCTTCTCTCTGCAAGATTCTCTGACTCATGGGAAGGTGGATTGCAGACAGGCTGCTGTGTGTGTGACTCCTCAAATCAATAAACCCCCTCATCTTTAGGGGATGGCAAGATGAAGGCAATGCTTGCTGAAGAACTGTGTCCACTTTTCCAAGTGCATCTGAGTTCTCACCCTTGAGTGTGTGGTCTGTGAAGCCTTGGTTGTAGATATGATGGAATCACATCAGAAAACTTTAGAAGTATGAAAAGGGGTTGGGTGGGGGGAACCAAAACAGAATGCCAACAAAGAAATATGACAGGGTCACTTTATGATGGCCATGGTTGCTTCATGATGGCCTTGTCAGAGCTGAGAGGGAAGCAGGAATTCTAGGAGTTGGAAGCCTTAGATAACTGTAGACTAGAAGAGTATGAAGGAGCTCAAATGCTATTCTGGAAGTTTCCGCCGTAAGCAAGCCCAGGAGGGAACTTCAAATGGTAGATTAACCATATCACAACATCACCATCTACATGAATGCATACATATGTGTACATGCACATATATGCTATGGTACCCACCCTCTACAATTATGAGTTTGTATTATGCCATGATCAAGGTCAGCCACATGGATCTTTCATTTTTATGTTTTGCTGTAAGTTTTAGTGTTGACATGGTCATAGAGTGATGAGGATTGTGGCTCTTGTCACTGTACAGAGGCAGCTGTCTCTTCTCACAATGCTTAGAGAAGGTCAAGGCCAAGAGAAACAGATGCTAGATGGAGCCTGCCATGGTGGCCTACCACTCCTGAAGGAAGCTAAGTTCCCATTCATTGAGGCCCATTTTAGAGGTTCAGAAATGGTTTCTCCTTAGACACTGTGGCAGTTTGAATGAAAATGGCCCTGTAGACTCACAGGGAGTGACATTTTTGAAGGTGTGGCTTTACCGAAGTAGATGTGTTGTTGATGGAAAAGATGTGGCCTTGTTGGAGTTAATATAATAGGAGGTCACCTTTGAGGTTTCAGAAGCCTAGTGTCTCCACTAACCATGTCTACCTGTGTGCCTCCATGCTTCCTGCCATAATGATAACAGACTAAACTTCCTTTGTAAGAGTTGCTGTGGTCATTGTGTCTCTTCCCAGCAATAGAAACCCCAACTAAGGCAGACACTGCGTTGCTGCTGTCTTGCACTTCTTTCATTTGAATGAGGTCCTGCTTCTGCTCGCTTCCTTCCCTCTGACCACCCTCAGGGATCTGAATTAGTTTATCTGGGGCACTTTCCTGTGCAGGTAATGTGCAGAACAATGACGGAAGCATCCTAGAGAGGCCTGAGTGCATTTGCTAGCTTACGTTTAGCGAGCAGCTTAATTTTGTCTCAAATAGATGTGCAGTTCTTGTGTTGTGGTGGTGGTGGTCTATGCCTGGCTTGTAAGACAGTAAGGAGTTGGGCAGTTTGTGCTGTGCCTCTGCTCCTTATACTCCCAACAGTCCTGATAAAAGACTTCAATCTGAGCAACTCTCTTCATGCCTGCAGTGTTGCCAAAGCCAATTGGGTTGACCTAAGTTGGACCCATCAGTCCATCTCTTTTTCAAATGTGAAAGACTGTGCAGCTGAGCATCCTGATCTTGGGCTGTAAGGCCAGGAAACTTGGAATCACGAATAGCAATTGAATAGTTTCTGAGAAGAGAGACGGGGTGACTTAGAGAGAAAGAGAGCTCATGGGAGATGCAGGAAGAGAAGATCCCATGGGAGATGCATGGGGTCGAGTTAGGAAGAGAAGCAACAATAAAAGCAAAATCATCCCCAAATAAAAGGACAAAGAGACAGTTGCTGTTGCTGAAGCTTATGGTGAGCCACTACACTTCCTCAAGTATGGGTCATAAGATTGCTCTGCATCTCTCAATAAAGTCCTAATTGCCAACACTACCACAAGTTAAGCTTAGCAACACTGAGTTATCAAATCTGATATCACAGGGGAAAGATGGCCCACTGGACTGTGTCCTAGACATCTTGCTGTCTTTCAGCACATGGTGAAAAGGGAGCCTAGGTACAAACTCTCTCCTCTGAGACCTCCCTACCATTCAAGACAATTTTAGGAGTTCATTCCTTTTTTTAAGGATAGGCCTCTCAAGGAGCTGAACCAAACATAACTTACCACTCAAAAAATCAGCTACTCCAGGATAATTATCTTGGAGTGTGTTCAAATAGAAGGCGGTAAGTTCAGGGCCCTGCAAGGAGGACTCATGGCCAAGTCTAAGCACCTCTGTATTTCCCTGTCTTACTCTAGAAGACCTCTAGTTTCACTCATATCTGATATTGCTCCAAACAAGGGACTTTTCTTACATATATCCATGTGTATATACACAGTCACTTCTTTAGAGGTGGGATACAAGCTGAAAAATATATAGTTGGTAATAAAAGACTACATCTTTTGTGAACATACAGGATGTAGTCACAAGAACAGAAGAACCTATGCAATCATTAGGTGATGTAACCAGATAGGACCATTATCTCATGTGCAGTTTGTTCTTGATGGGAATGCCATCATGTAGGACATAACTGTACATGTATATGTATTTGCTCCATACAGGTATATATATACATGTCCCACTCTGAGGTCATAAGTAAACTGATTTTGAAAGACAGAACTGAGTTCATAAATAAAATTTCTCCCTCCCTTTCCATCTCTCTTTGTAGCAAGTTATCTAATTCCTGCACACACACACCCCCATATCACCTGGGACATTCCCCTAGTTTGTGGGCAAGGCCTGTACCTTGTGTTCAGTGACACTTCAGGTTTTTGGTAAATGAAGGTAAGCACCCACTTGCCCAGATGCCTACTTGAGGTCTCCTTCTGAATATCCAAAAGACTTTCCAAAAGAAATATGGTGAAAACCTAACTTCCCCTACCCTCCCAAACTTGCTTGTTTACAAAGTGGCATCCTTCCTAATAACAGATGACATCACCATTCATTCAAACACTTTCTGGGTGTCTCTGAGCTTTTTGACATCTCACATCCACATTCATACCACCAACTCTTCCTTCAGGTTAACCAGCCTCCATGACCTCCTCATGGGAGCTCACTCTGATCCTGGCCACTTCGTATCTTAGTAGAAAATTCTAGCAGATTTCAAACTCTCCCCCTTGTTCTCAGTTCTCTCCTGCAGTATAATACCTTCACAAGTCAGGCCAGGTTGCTGTCTTGCCCACATGTTCCATGGCCCATATGCTGTGTGCCCAGGACACTTCTGCAGCACTACGCTTGCTGCCTGCTAGCTTCCTGCTCCCAGACACTGAGATTGTTTGGCTGTCCCTCAGATACACCTTTCTTAAAGAATATGAATGTGGGGCCTTGGCTGTCTGTACATTTTGGGAGATGGTTAGATCCTGAGAGTCTGACCTAGTCAATCGGTTAATCCCTTGATGGTATCATAATAAAATGGCATTATTTGTAGTTGTGAAAAGTAGGACATATTCTTGATTGGAAGAAGTGTGTTTTGGGGAGGAGAGCATGTCTTTGACAGGTATTTTCTTCTGGCTTCCTCTTATTTGTCCCTTTCTCTACCTCCTGCTCATCTTGAGGCAAGCCACTTCACTCCCCCCACATCACCCTACCAGGACTTATATTTCATCATGCACAGGCTCAGAAGCAATAGAGCCAAATGGCTATAGGAGGAAACCTCTGAAATCATGACCCCAAATAAATTCTTCCTCTTTAAGTTGACTCTGTGACAATTATGAAAAATGGAAAACACAGCAAGCCATAGAGTAGGTAGAAGTCAGGGAGGTTGTTAAGCCTCCTGCAGTGCACAGGGAAGCTCTCACTTCTTAAAAAAAAAAAAAAAAAAACACATGACCCCACTGTCAACAGTACAGAGGGTGGGGAGCCCCAAATTAGCATGAAAGTTCCTTGTGGCTATATATTTGAATGATTCGTCTCTAGCTGGTAAAATTGTTAGAGTGTGGTCTTGTCAGAGAATGTGTGTCATAGGGAGTGGATTTTGAGGCCATAAAAGCCGGGCTGAGTCCCAGCCTCTCTTTTTAAGCCTCCTGCTTGTGGATAAGATGTAAACTCTCAGCTGTCACTCCAGCACCATGCCTGCCTGGATGCTGCCATGCCTCCCACCATGATGATCATGGACCTGCCTTCTGAAGCTGGAAGTAACCTCTAATCAATTAAATGTTTTCTTTTATAAGCTGCCTTGGTCATGATGTTTCTCCATAGCAATAAAAGAGTGGCTAAGACAGTAGTTCTGCAGAATTATATGTTTGTTTGTATGAACACACACAATATTAAGTGGCTTACTGTCAAGATTGGCCTTTGCGATTTACAGGAACTGACAGTTTCAAAATCTGTAGGGCAAAATGACAGACAGAAGCTAAACCTGCCATCTTTGAGCATTCGTTTCTTCTTTGCTGGGGGAATGTGCTTTCCTCCAAGGCCTTTGCCTGATCAGTCTGAGACCCTCTTAGCTTATGAAGGGGAGCCTCCACTGAGTAAAATTAAATGACCGCCCATTGCCACAACTACAAAAATGTCTTCACAGGAGTACCTACATTTGTGTTTCATCAAATAACTAGTTACTCTGGACTAGCTGAGTTCTGCATGAAGTTATCACATTTAGTAAACGGCAGATTCAGAATTTAAGCCATGTTTTCTCCCACTTATACATCTACTTCTTAGCAGCTGGCAGATGCCAACCTTCCACAGAGAGTGAGAGCAGGTCTCCAGTAGGCAAGGCCGCCCTGACATACACCCCGTGCTGAGCACCTGATTTCTAAAGGCCTGAGTCATGGAGTCGGTGCTTCAGGGTGGAACTGAAGCAGTTTCTAGAACAAGCTTCGAAAGGCACACTGTCACAGCTCAGAGAGCACATCGTCTGACCCCTCACCTTCAAAGAAGGGATGCTTGAGGCCCAAGCTCCACACAGTGTGACTCTGATCCAGAAAACATGAGAGACAACTGTTGCTCTGTAAGTTGGTCCCAGCTGTCCACCCTCCCTTGAGGTCATTCCTCCAAAGCCAGCTGCTGTGAGAGAGAAGAAGAAAGGTGTCAGTTCTACGTACTGCTAACTTCCAGGAGGCAGCATGGGTCTTCTTTTGTTTTCTCTCTTCCAGAGAAACTGCTATGCTGACAGGAGGCACCATCTTTCCAGTCCCTGGGTAGAGAGAAGAGATTCCTTAGTGAGAAGAGAACTGGTCTGCCGCAGGTTCCCAGGGGAGGCTGGTCTGCTTTGCACAGGTTCGTTTGCTGAGGGTATTCCCCATGGAGGGCTTGAAAAACGGCATGAAGTCATCCTGAAGACCCATTAGAGGTTCACTGAGTCACCAAAGAAACCTGCTGAAGCTGCAGAAGGAGAACATAAGAGGAGTGCCAGAAGGGAAGTGATGGCTTCTGTTTGGAATCCCAGCAGCTTTTACTACTGGTGTGTCTGACCTGCCCTACAGGGCCGCCTTCTTTAAGTTCATCTGGGGGGTGGGTAATTTAAGATAACTCCAAACACTGTGTTTCGTGCCCGACATTTTTTCATCCAGATTCTGAGTCCATCACCTCTTCTGCCTAACCGAGGTAGGGGAAGCATCGTCTATAAAGTATGCATTTGTCTCCTTCCAAGGAAGCGGGAGAATGGGGACATCGACCTCCTCGAGCTAGTGTTGACCCAAAGCCCCATAGCATGGAGGCATAGGCGCTTTTAGAAGAAAGTTCGTAGTAGTGTATTATTAATAATAAAGCAGAGATTGCAGGCACTGAGGATCTAAACAGATTTTTAAAAAGCAGTAAATGCATGTGTGCGCGTTTATCTGCCTGTAGGGAGGGAACAAACCATTGGACTTAACAGCAACTTAACAGCCATTATCAATGGCTCTGCATACTTCCTCTTCTTAGGAAAATACTTAAACACATGTACCAACGATGAATGGAAGCTCCAGGTTAATCATGCGAGAACACAACATAGCAACTTTATAACATTGTGTATCATTATACTCCTGGACAAAATGAAAATTTTGAAGGCTCAGGTTAGCAAGAAAGATAATCTGTCTCAGGAAGAAAAAAAAAAATAGTCACCAATCCCAGACTCCAGTCGTCAATCCACAGGAGGCTTACATTTTAAGATACACCTGACAGGAAAGCCTGCTTGTGTTCCTTCTGTGATTAATTGGCAAACATTACATTTGTTCATTTCCTTAATGAGCATGTTTTGAACACTTACTGTGAGCCAGGCAACGTCTGGCAGCTGGGGATTGGGGGAAGCCAAGCCACTAAACCCAAAGCAAGCAACACGGAAGGGCTTAGAATCCTAAGCTTAGGTGTATTCTTTTAGATTCAAGCCTGGAGCTTTCCGAGAGAAAGGAGCATGCGCACTGCCTTCAACTCTGGAGTCCAGTGGATCAGGACGGGAAAGGAAATCATTAGAGGCAGGGGAGGAGTGTGGAGGAGCACTTGACTAGAATATTCCACTCACAGAGGATTATGAGAAGAATTTTCAGGAGGCTTGGTGGTGACGCTGGTTAGGTTCCTAGAACTGAAAGAAAACACGTACACACCCACCACTAACACATATTTGTACTCTGCAGGACGCAACGCTTGTTGAGTCAAAGGTCAGAGCACCAGGACTTGAAAGGATCTCGTCACTGATTCGGTTTCCAAATTCAGGGTTTGTCAAACTCTGTGAATTTGAAGGAGGGGTGAAGGCCCTCACCTAGTGAGGTGAGAGGGCACTTGAGACGGACATACCAGTCAGTTCAGGCTGAGCTGTGCTCTAACAAGTGAGCCCAGTTCTTTCCGGCTTACTGAACAGCGAAAATGTTTTTCCTGCTCATATGACATAGCTGTCCTGGAACGGCTTTGTTTTTGCTTTACAGCTTCTTCATTTTAGAATCTGCTGAACAAGAGGCTCTTGTCCGGAACACGCTGGGTCCTTTGGCAGGAAAAGGAAAGGCTAGCGGACCGTAGCTTTCAAAGCTCTCGCTTGGCACTGTTTCTGCCTATGCTTGTTGGTCAAGACCAAGACAGGCATCCAGATTGGTATCAGTGCGCTAGGAAGGCATTTCCTTCCTCCAAGAAATAGAAATAAGAATTAATGAATGACGTCACATTTATTCAAGGGGTTCAGCAGTACCCCACCCCAGCTTTAATCAGTGCAGCCTCGTCGTAAGAGACTGCTTTACAGGTTGGGACTTGGCACCACACTTGGCTTGGTGCAGTGGTGGCAAAGGCTAGCATTTCTTCACTGGGGTCTGTTCTGCGTACCCTTGGCCCTACATCTAGGTGTAGGGCCACAGGTCTAACCCCTACCAACTGTCCTCCTCACTTTCTCGCCATGACTTTGGAACACTCTGCATTAGCTTTCTCCACTGTACACAGCAAGGTGTGGAGAGTGTAGGAGTCCAGACAGTGGCAGGTTGGAGTGAGCCATGGAGGTCTGGTCTAATTAACTTGTAAAAAAATAATAATGACTTCATAAAGGCCATGGTGGGCTCTCAGTTAGTGGGCTACTTGCTGATGACATTGCAAATTATTATGAAAGGGTACCCCAGAGCTCTTGCTATAACAAACAAAAAATAATAGTAATTTTTAATTCTTATTTTAACACTGTACTGGGATGGGGGGCTGACAAGACAGCTCAGTGGGCAGAGGGGCTTGCCGCCAAGCTTTTCAACCTGAGGTGGAGTGCCAGGACCTATAATAGTGGGAGAAGAGAACTCACAAAAGTTGTCCTCTGACCTCCACGCATGAGCCATGGCACCCTGAACCCACCAGGAACACAGATAAAACTAACCAAATGCCACCCTACCCCCTCATCATAACTATTAGGGGATTGGCTTGTGACTTACAGATGCCGGGAACTGGTCGCCTTTGCTATTTAGTAACTGCGGGTGCCTGGTCTTGGGCCCACCAGTACAGAGCTTTAAGACTATCTGCTCCCTTGCTTTAGGCCTGAAGCAAGGCAGACATTGTGAAGATGGCTGGGTGTCATATAAGGAGACTGCTGAATTCTGAACAGCTGGGGAGCAGAGAGGAACAGGCAGGGATCAGAGGCAAGATGGCCTTCGAAGACATCGAAGCTCAATGGTTAGTGCTGACTGTCTTCCTCCAACCAATGGGGTAGCTCATTGAGGAAGTCCGAGGCTCCGTGAGCCAGTTGTCTCTCAGTGATGACCCACTAGCTTTAACCCTTGAGCCTTTGGGAAGACTCTTCGTGGTTAAACCTTTCAGCTACCTTCTCGACACGTGAGGGATGAGTCTGCATGTCAACGGAAAGCCATAGTCACACTGCAGACCTGTTGTGGTGCTGCGCATTCAGTAATCTTTCCCTAACGCGACTAAAACTTTTGCATATTTTTGTTGTCACTTCAAATCATTCCCTTGCAGCTAAGACACATAGATTCTTAAATGTCTCCCGTTCTGGTTTTGACATTCTGGAACATGACATTCTTATAGCTCTAAAGAAAGTAGTCTGAGCCATCGCCTAAATTCCTATGGGCACCGTCTCCTCAACACAGCCTTTGAACCCTGGACAAGCCAGCAGCTTTTGTCTCAAAGGTAACTTAGTGGCTGTAAGTTGATTCTTAGGCAAATTCTTTGAAAATTGTTGAAAACTGTGCCGCAGTGACTACTCCTCCCGGGGGTCTGACCTGGGTTCCTGCTTCCTTGTTATTCATATTTACAACTTCTAATGTTCTATTTACCTTTGCGGCATGATACAAGTCTGAATGTCTTATACAGCATGCTCGGGGACTGAAAAAGAAACGAAGGCAAGGTTTTCGAATTGGCCACTAGAGGGCAGCAGAGTAATGGGAATCGGGATGTTCCTGGGCTTCGCAGTAGACGTGTTGACATGTGATTTGGCAATTGAATAATTTTTGATACTGTCCTGACACATAAACACCTAGAAGCAGGTTTTCAAAGGTTATTTGCACACTAAAAGAGGAATTAAGAAAACGAACTTGCATGCCAACAGTCATTTTCAATATTCTACAAAGAACTGCGGCCTCATTATGAGATTGCTTACAGAGAATACTCAACTACGTTAAGCCCGACTGGCAAACACGCGTTCAAAATAAAGTAGGCTGAATGGACCTGAGAAAATAGATCCAATGACAAATAAAACTTTCTTCTGGGGCTTGAGGACCAGCCAAATTGCTCAAAAGAAGAAACTGGGTTTATGTGATTTTGTTTACCCCCCAGTATTCCAGACCTTGGGATCCCCAGACTCAGGAATGATTAGGGTAAAACCACTGTCCATGTGCTCTCTGGTTGAAGTTACTTTCGTGGCAATTTATTTTTAAGCTATTGCCATACACTGGCCATGAACAGTCAGCAGAAGATCCAAGTTTATTCTGTTGACATCCTTGAACCTTGAGAAATAGCCTATTTGTATTATCACGATTTGATGTATTTCCCATTTGTGAAGCTTCTTTGGTGAGTTGGCATTTTAATTTAATTATACTTTTTTACTAATGGTCTTTATATTTTCAGTTTCTGAGTGTAAAACGCCTGTAGGTTTGATTATCTGCCCCCTCTTCCTGGTGCAGAGGCGCCATGCAAATTTATAAACTGACAAAATGCAGTGTAAAACTCGGGGAGGTGAAGTTAGGAATCTGTATAGAAATCCTGTTTGAAAGATGAGGCACTTCTTTGCTTGCAGAGTGTACACCCCCTTACATAGCTCAGTCTCTGGTCTGGGTGTCCCTAATAATAATGGCAACAGAGTTGTAGTTCAGGGAGCGTCAAGGACCATAAAGAACTCAGGTGCTCAGTGCGTCTCTTCTGAGCCTCTGTAGGCACAAAGTCATAGTCACCACCGTATTTATTTTTTCTTCCTCCATGCCCTCTGTGCAGTGAGGATCAAACCAGATTCTTGAGCTTGCTTGTCTAGGCAAGTCCTCTACCACTGAGCCACCGCTCCCCCAAGCAAAAGTAGCATTTTCTTGACATGAGCTATAGTTGTGTTTTTTTCTTTAGACTAGTCCTTGAGTGTTGTAGGGAGCTGACTTTCTGAGAACATTGTCAGAGTCTGCCCCAAAGGCTCTCCCAGGACCTTGGAGCTGAGTTGCTGTGCATTCCGTAGTCAAAGAGGAGCCAATGAATGGCGATCCCCAGAGACACAGCTGTACGCACCCACGGTCACATTTCATGCCAGTGTGCTCCCTCGTGCCTTGATCCTAAGACATCACTGGCTGTAAGACACACAGTTGATTCAATAACAGCCTTTTAAGAAGAAAAAAAAAGGGGATAGGGAAGAAAACTTCCAGGTCAAATCCAGTTTCAGAAGGCTGAAAGGCGAAAAAGCAGAGCCTCATTTTAAAATCTTGGAAATGTGATTGATTTGCAAGATTTTTTTCAGAGATGTATTTAAGGTCAGTCCAGCTTTTGAAACGTGTTTTAGTGTAAAGCTCAGCATCTATAAGTGCTAAAGGTCAAGTTCACAAATCCTGATCCTTCCTGCTCATTCTTAGGGATGGGGCACGATAGTGGTGTGTACGGTGGCATTCTGGAAGAATGGGGGACTGTTTTTAAAACCCGCAGGCATGAGCTGCCTTTTTCTTGCTTTACTTAGCCTGATGTCCACCTGTCCTTATTACCCTTGTCTCTCTGTCCCTGTTCCATTAGCATGGATGGTTTGCCTAATGGCAGTGAAGCAAAGGCCAGGCCCCCTGTTATTTGCTTGTACTCTGGGTAAGGATGTGGCAGACAGGGAGAGAGGAGCTGGTGGAACGGTGGAGGGAATCTCCTAGACCAGAAAGCTGGGCTACGGGAGAGGGGATTCAAGTGAGGAAAGCAGTCATTTTCTAGGCGACAGAAACTGAGGCCCAGGGATTTGCCAGTTACATACCTGGGAGTGCAAGCAAGTTCCTAGCCATGGGACACACGCTGGCTCCATCTCCAGCAGGAAGGACAGTAAGGAACACCGGGCGGCGAAGAACAGTGTGCTAATTACCTTCCTCCGGGATCTTATAAACTGGGATGTGTATGGAAATCACCACGATGAATATGATTACTGCAAGATCTAATTTTCCTACCAAGAAGCAAAGGGAAGACGGCAAGGGCACTGAAGCTGGACTCTTTGATCTTCTTCCCTTCTGCCGCCTGAAGTCCCCATCCTACCTAACTGCCTGCCTTCTGCACGGCTAGCCTGCATAGGGATAAAGCTATCTCTCCCCTGTCTGTATATACCTTTTCTGCTCAGTTACTTGAATGCATCGTGAGAGCGAGGGTGTTAAGTCAGAGTACAAACAGGAACTGGATCTTTGGGGGAGGGTCTGGGGTCTCTCTAATTACCCTGGCAATGTGAGTTAGGGGCACAGGAAGGCACAGGAAGGCAGTGAGAAATTGAAAAAGTTAGGGATAGGGTTTGGGGAGGGTATATATATCAAAGGCTTAGGAGAGAAGAAGAGGGCTTCTAAATAAGAGGCTTGATTTGATGCTGACAGTCGCAGCTGAAGAGGATTGACCTGAGATTTTGCCCTGAGCAGACAGAAAAAAAAGTGAAGCTGTGATTTTAAAAAAAATATGATAAGGATATTTATTTTACATTAATAATTTGCTTAGCAGAGCTGGGTGTGGAGTTCAGGGCCTCGTGCACACTGAGCAAGAGCCACTTCTCAGGTACACACTTAGCGGGTTCGCTTTTTTTTTCTTTTTATGCCTGTGCTTAATTTTGTACTAATCAAAGGAGGGAAGAAGGAATGCCTTGACAGAATAAGGCTGAGCCACCGCAAAAAGCCAACCAGAATTGAAGAAAAGATGCAGGGAGATAAATCGAAAAGAAGAAACAAATACCGAGAGATTCAAATCCTCTAACAGATTCCAGTCTGACCAGCAGGTTGGATTAATGCTAACCAGGAAGGACATGTGTGCTTAATTACCTAATTGTTTTTACGCTTGCATTGTCTTCCTGAACTGGAAGCTTCTTTCAGAACTCTAACACGAATTGCCTTTTCAGGGAACACTCCCTACGTGGCTAGATAGAAGATGCTTGGCAGCAGAAAACCGGCTCTCCCACTTCAGTACCGGCATGCGCAGACAGAAGGTGCGCGCCCCGATGTGGGAGGAAGCATGGATAGAACCTTTTACATTTGTTCACACCCCTCTGCCTTTTCAGCGTCTGAGGGACACATCTCTCCAATTCATATGGCATCCCGGCTTCCCACTTACCTGGCTGGTCTGGTGCAGAGGGTCTCAGGGACAAGAGAGTGGTACAGGTTTCCCAGTAAACAGCTTAGCATTGGGTTAGGGATGCACCTTGGTGGAAATGCACGCGTCAGGTTCCCAGGTTCAGTCCCACCCACTGCAAAGAGAAACAAACTAGAGCAAAGCAAATGAACAAAACCGAGGCAGGCAATGACAGTGGGGGCAGCCGAGGACACTAGATTCTTTCGTGGTATCTGAGGGAGCTGCATTCAGGAACTTATAGGTGGCAGATGGGCTGGTTAGGATTTGCTGTCTCGTGAGACACTGGAATAGTTTGCAAACTAAGATAAAGTCCATGTCACACACACACCCACACAACCTCCCCCCATCCCCTTGTTCCCTCTCACAAATCCACGAGTAGAGATGGCTACAGAGACAGGCAACATTCACTAAACAAAAGAAGTATTGTCCACCCAGGGTTTGCTCACGGCAAGGGCTAAACGCGAGCGGTTGCACTCTCCTGGGATCATCTTGTTTGTCAGGATTTGCACCACGCACCCAGGAACCATCCAACAGCTGGCCAGACTGCCTCGGTTTTGTGCATGAAGACAGAGACAGCCCGCGCAGCTCACAAAACAAAGCAATTGTCCTCCACAGGAATAGCGCGCTTTCCCAGGGCTTTGCTGCAGCCCCTGGGCCACCACTTTGTACCTCCTTGGGTGCTCATGTGCGCCGAGGCAGCATCTCACTATGCACATCTACAGGGTCTATGAGCCTAGGACTTGCTATGTAGCACAGGCTGGCTCCAAACTTGAAGTGATGCCACTGCTTCTGCTTCTCCGGTGCTGAGGTTCCGATGATGCCTAACTACAGTGAGTCCCGAATGAGAAAAGATTTATAAAACATTGAAAACACGTGGAAGCCAGGAGCTGGCTTTGTTCAGTTGCCCCTTTAAAGTAGCTACTGAATGGTTATCCGTATGAAAAGGTAACGTGAATTGGGAGGAATGGATGAGTGCATTTATTTATTTATTTGGTATGTGCTTGTATATGCTGTACATACATGGGCATGAGAGGGAACATGCCCATGTATGTCGGTCACTCTCTGTCTTATTTCCATGAGACAAGATCTCTCACTTCACTTAGGCTAGCAGCCAGCTAAGCCCTAATAATGACTCTCTTGTCTCTGCCCCCAATTCTAGCATTGAGGTTACAGGCATAGAAAAGATTGAGTCACCTTTCTGACCTATCTTTTTACACACTTCGGGTGTATGCATTGGACTTACATCTCGGCTCGTCCACTTAACAGTCACAGGGTTGTGTAGCAGTCCCTTAAATGCTTTTGACTTGTTTCCTCATTTCTGCACCGAATGAAAGCATCGTGCCTATGTCCTAGAGTCAGGGAAAAACAGAAATCATAATGCCACCACAGATCTAGGAAAGAGCTCAGCACTCAGTGGCATCCCACCATCATCGACGTGGCACTAACACTGCCATGCCCAACCAGTGTTGATGTGGTGGTAATGTAGCCATGGCTGAATATCCAAACTCAGAGAAGCATTTGCATTTTACTCCTGAAGAAAGATCTGTTGGCGACGCAAAAGAAAGCTCATAGTCCACACATGAGAGAAAAGTCCAGGTGAGGCAGAGTGGTAATGGCGGGCCATGGTGTGAAGTCTTTGAGCTCTTCTCTGCAGGAAGGGGAGACAAGAGGAAAGATGGCCCGTTCTGTCTTGGTAATGAAGACTCGGAGCTGGTGTGAGCCACGCAGCTGGAATCCTGAGCATTTGGTGTCTTATACTCGCTGTCCTTTCTGCTGGCCCAGCTGGCTGAGATTGGATGCTTTTCTTCTTGTGTCTAGTAACTATTGGCTGCAAGAGGGATCCCAGAGGGCCAGGCTCCTTTGCTGGTAGAACAATCTATAGCTGAAGCTGTGTTGCAGGAGTACCAAATGTGCAGTTTGTGCGGAAGAGATGGAAGAGCAGGCAGAAGAGACAGGAAGTCCATCCTCTGTGTACCCTCTTTCCTCACTAAAACATACCCATACCTTAGAGCAGCAGTTCTCAACCTGTGGGTTGTGATCCCCATGGGGGTCACATATCAGATGTCCTGTATATCAGATATTTACATTAAGATTTATAATAATATCAAAATCACAGTTATGAATTAGCAATGAAATAATCTTATAGTTGGGGTCACCAACAGATGAGGAACTGTATTAAGGGGTACACCAGGAAGGTTGTACACCAGGAAGGTTGAAAACCACCCCCTTAGAGTTTCTGGATCCATCATTATGGGTTTAATTATGCCCTTCTCAAGTGATACATTAAAATTCAAGCATCCAAATTACCAGAGTCTCACCTTCCTGGAGATAATGTCTAAAACTGGACCCAATCCTGTATGATTGACATTTCTATGAAATGAGACATCTGGACATAGATACAGACATTCATACAATTCATACAATGAATACAGTATAACAAGATACAAAGAGGGGAGAGTCACCAATAAACCAAGGAGAGATGGGGGCCAGGTTCTCTTCTCACAGCCACCAGAAGGAATCAACTGCCAATTCTGACTTTGGAATTCTAGATTGCAACTGTGTGATGATGGAGGTCTGCTGCTTACACTGGCTAGTCTGCGGTACCTTTTCATTGCATCCCTGATGAACTGATCTGTGGCATTTCTTACATCTTGGATTGTTTCATGAATATACTCCAATGTGTCCATTGACTGGCTAGTAGAATCCCTCAAAGGTATAGACAGACAGTATAACTTCCACAGGCTAATGAAATGGATCATGTAGCACGGTTTGTAGAGCAAGCACAGGGGCTACAATTTGAGCTAGACTCAAGTAGGTATTTTCCTATGTATACACTTTGCCTGTATGTAGATACTAGAGAGTGGATGGCTTGTCTGAACAGATGAAAACCATAGACAAGTTCTGTACAGCATCTCTAGCCACCCTTCTCTAGACTCAGTTATACAACTTCAGTTAAGTTGAACATTGTCTAGAAAGTCTAAGATGACATCACCCACAAGTCTGGCAGTTGGTATTGAGTGGACATTGCAGGACAATCATAGGTTTCCAAAGAGCTTTATGTGCTTCGTAAATGGTTTCTTTAAGACAGTTTCCCAGCAGTGAGACTGGCCATGTGCAACTTTATCTTCTGCCTGAGTTTTAGAGACAAGTATTTCTTTAACAAATATTATGTCTACTGCTATCTAAAGAGTAATTCCCCTTAGTGGGTATCTTCTATCCCTCGTGTTCAAGTGTAAAAAAACAACCAACTGCACTGTCTACCTGAGTGCATCCAATCAACTCCTAAATTAAGTAGTTCCTGTGGGAATGTACCTCAGCATTTGTGTTCCCAGACTCATGGCTCACACTCATGAGTAAGGTGGGCTTCATGCTCATTATGAAACACATCCCACGGTTCCTACTCAGAGAAGCCAAAGAGCAAGCATTTTCTTTTAACTATATTATCATAGTATTAAAAGCAAAACAAAACAAAACCCTGTATGGTTTTCTTTATTCAGGAAAAACCATGCATTCTGTAATCCCTGCATATATCCCAAGTATACTAGACTCGTATTCATCTAAAGAGCAAGAAGACATGTCTGTTTACAGACCTGGCTGCTATTTCACTTTGAAGGCTCTAAGGAAACATTATGGAGATCATTCCTATATGGCTCTTGATGGGGTTAAAGTTAGGAGGTGCTTGATCAGTGAGCCCCAGAGATGGTACTTTGGTGTATGTAGGAACTCTGTAGATAGCCATTCCCCTCTGTTTGGAGAAGGGACACTTGATTGGAGGGGCAAACATGGCCCACAGGAGAGCCACTTGGCAATGCCTGGCATACTCTCCACTCAGCTGCTCCCACAAAAGCTAAAACAAGTCAAGCCTCTACAAGCTAGTCTGAAATCCAAATCTGTTAAAGGGAGTTGCTGAGAGTGACCTCAGGTGACTGCCACATAACAGCTGGAAAGCTTAGTGTGTTCTGTTTGCTTGCTTGAGTCTGTGGGATTTTTTGTCCAGGGACTGATATTCCAAGCTGTATTTTGAGCTGAGCTGTTGATCTCTATGTTTCTTGTAGAATGGAGTGCATATGCTTCCTCATGATGGGCAAAAGTTCACACAGAGAAAAGACCATACTTTAAGCCAAAACTTTCATTGAGGTCAGTTTTAAAGTCACATGTGTGCCTTCCATCAGTAGCCAGAGATGAAATGACTCAGGTATTGTGATCACAGAGACGTGAGGTGCAATGTAGACTCAGCTACATAGCCAGTCACATAGCCTACCACACCAACAGGCATGCATGTCCACTCACCTGCAGGAATGATAAACATTCCCTCCATTCTTTTTAAATATTTTTAAAAATGTATGTATAAGTGTAAGTTTGTGTGTGGATATGTGCACATCAATTCAGGTTCCCTCAAAGGCCAGAAGAGGACACTGGATCCCTTGGAGCTGCAGGCATAGGTGTTTGTCGAGTCACCTACTATGGGTGCTGGCAGCCCAATTCAAGTCTTCTATAAGAACAGCAAATGCTCTCAACCACTGAGCTATCTCTTCAGCACCATTCCATGTATCTTAAGGGTCCACTACAATGTAGGTTGATTTCAGTTGTACTCGAAGCATTTCACATCAAGACTTGTCTATGATGTAGGCCTGATATGAACAACCTGATTAGTACTTTGCCTCATTACATATCATCTCTCTTGACCTTTATGATCAAGTCAGGTACTTAATCATTGGGGGAAAATGCATGAAATAGAAAAGAAGTGTCTTGGGCCCCCTACTGCAAGCTCTAAAAGCCAGACAAGATCTAATCCACACAGCACCACTGGCCACAAGCTGCATGTGATTGACTGAGCTACTAAAATCGAATTGTTCACGACCTCTTCTTTAGGCTAAAACACAGCATAGTATTGATTTTTTGATTCAAAAAGGAAATAAGGACAAACTCTGAATATCCAAGTTTAATAACAGCAAATCTTCCTTGTTTCCATGATGACTGATGTTGCTATTAGATTTGAAATTAGCTTCAGGGCATGTCTCTACCACACCCCAAGTCCATGTTATCTACTTTTCCTTCTTGTTTGTCCTCCTGCCTCTCCTCCCTCCTCCCTTCCCTCCTCCCTTCCCTTCCTCTCCTTCATTTCTCTCCCTCTCCATTCTTCCTTCTCTTCTTTCTTGAGGAAAGCACTCACTCCTTAGCCTAGGCTGGCTGTCCTAATCACCCGCCTCAGTGGTTGTATTGCAATCTGCCTGGTTGGTATTGCAAGTATGCACCTCCCTACCTTATTCAAGTAAGTTCTTTTTTTTTTTTTTTTTTTTTTTTTTTTTTTTTTCTTTTTGTGACTGAGCCATCTAAGTCCCCAGCAGATTAGAAGCAACATATCTTTTCCAGTTCTCCATCATCACCTAATTCACGCTGCTAAACTGGCCTTGGGAGATCCTGCGTGACTCTCCACATGAACAGTGACTGAACCTTCATACCTTAAACGAAACTGAAATGTGAGCTTATGTTGGTCAATGTGTGTTAGAAATGTTTTTTTTTTTTTCTTTTCCTCAATTAAACATAGTATGGAGCCAAACCTCCACTACAAAATGTGTGGAAATTAGCTTTGTTGTTGTTGTTGTTGTTGTTGTTGTTCTCTTACTTCCAGGCTAAGGTACAACAACCTCATTATTACTGAGCTAATATATCACCATCAACTATCTGAGGTGGGAGTAAGCTATCTAAATGGTCACTGGCCCACCAAACCAAGTCATCACCCTTGCCCAGCACTGCTCCCCACACATCCTGAGGTGTGCCACCAATTTTGAGTGATCAGAACTGAATGAGTTACTCACAGAGCCAATAACTCCACTCACTGGGGTCAGACACACAGCTGGAAACAGCTCTCACTCAAGGCCTGAGTTTCTAGAGCAAAAAACATCCTGTGCAAATAAAGATCTCCAACCAAGCTCCTTGATCAGGAGAAAAGGCTTTTCCAAACAGTGATTCAGCAGTCCAGAATAATTCATGCACACATAAGGCCCAGAAGCCCGATTCTCTTGCTCTCCAAATTTTCTGCACAAACTCTCCCCCTTTTAAAAAATTTACATTTATTATTTGTGTGTGCATGTCACTGAGTCTCTGTGTGTTTGTATGAATGTATGGTGTCTGTATGTTTGTTCCCACAGAGGCCATATGAGTGCACTGGATCTCCTGGAGTTACAGATGGTTGGTTGTACATCACATGGCATGAGTGAGGGGAACAGAACTTGGGTCCTTTACAAAATCAGTTATATGCCCATAGTTGATGAGCCATCTCTCTAGTATCCTTCTTTTTGCTTTAATTAATATAATTAGTGGCTTTCAAAATTTCAAAATCTCTGCATTTCTTTAGAAAAGTCTGAAGTAAGTAGCTTGCCAGATCTGTATAGTGGTTTGAAAGGCTAGTAGATATGGAGAGTCCAGGTGTGGGCTGTGGGACTCAAGTAAGCTTGAGAATTATACCCAGCCCAACTATAGCTTTTCTGTAGTATTAAACAAATACAGATTTAGACAAGATGTGCTATGTGTTGGGGTGTGCACACATGTTAGGCTTTTTGTATTTTTTTTTTTATAGTCAGTGGCAGTCTATCACAACAATCCTACAAACAGTAGGAAATAACCACAGCCTGTAGCTGAACTGGGCCTTGGTCCCAGCTTCCCCCATCTCTTACTAAACCATTTCACTCCCAGCATGCTCTTCTCCTATGCCCCAGATTCTAAAGGGATAAATTACCACAAGTGCTTGAATTCTACCAGAATCAACTGCACTGATTCCTAGTCTCACGACCTACTTACTACATTGTTATGATGGATTGCTTAGATGATCTAAGCAAAGAAAGTGAGCTAACCAACTAGGTTCCCTGTGGTCCTCCCTGTAGAGAGATACTAAACTCTGGTACCGTCTTCTCAGACTTGCTGGTTATTTGAGAGGAGCCACATCACCCCTCATCCCTCCAGATCCCTGTTCTACACAGAGGGGTGAAAGCTGAATGGTTTCACTAGTCCTTTATACTAGTCAGGCTCTAGGGTAAGCTGGGTGTGATGAATCAGAGTGAGTTAGGGAATCCCAGTACTCAGGAGGCTGAGGAAGGAGGATCATCATAAGTTTGAGGCTAGCCTGGGCTACAGAACTATCTCAGAAAAACAAATATAGAAAAGAAAAAGAGAAAGGAAAGAAGGACGGATGAGAAGAAAAGGAAAGAAAAAAGAACAAAGAGAAAAGAAGAGAAGGAAAACGAAAGGGATGCCAGGCTCAAGCAGCACTGGGTGCCATGAAGACCACCTGTTTTCCTTACAGAACAGACAAGTCCTGGCTGCCCACTTTTGTCCTTGTCCTTTCCCCTACCATTTCTTGAAGCTGTTCCTGTCTAGGGGATGAAGTCAGAAGCCCACTGAATTGTAAGAGTTATTGGTGCAGCTTGGCCAAGCAACTTGGATTTCCCTGGTATGCTAATGCCTCTATAACTATGTCTTCCACACAATTTCATGTATAGTACATGTTTGAAAACACGGCTTGTCTACTAATTAAAATTTCCTATAAGTGTAAATTAGTGTGCCTCTGTCTCCTCTTAAAATGGAGAATTCATGTGCTGGTGAGATAGCCCAATCAGGAAACATGCTCGCCCTCAGGGATTATGATATGAGTTGATCCCTGGGACACATGGATGGAGGAACAGAAATGATTTCCACAAGCTGACTTCAGACTTCTACCTGTGCCCTGTGACATGTGCAGAGCCCTATCAATAAATGCAATAATTGGTTTTTGAAAATGAGAGACTTAAAAAGAATCTTTCCTTAAAAGTTTTGCCCACTAAAATACAAGTAATTATAAATAAAAGTAAGTTTGCCATTCACACAAAATCTAATGGTCCAAACAGTAAAGGTTGCATGAGCTCAGTTAAATTATTATGAGAAAGCCAGAAAGGACAAGACACAAAGAACACTCTCCCTCCCATTGGCTACTGCCAGCAATTTCTTATGAAGTATACATATGTACATGCCCTGATCATAGCGGCCATGCAAGCTTATTATTTCCAGGGAATTCATGTCGTATCTTATCATTGTAGCTCATGTATCCTTTTACTCCTAGCTGTATAATATGAATCTTTGATCAAGCTATCTCTAACATTTCCCTTTTTATTCCCAATCTGACCTTTGTGGTGGTAAACTTTCATTATTGCCCCTCATCTACTACAAAGTTCCCCTCTGCAATTTTCTAAATCAGACATCTTCTTGGGAGGCATAGTAAAAGGGTCTAGAATTTGGATAATAAAATAAATTGCTCATTTCCTGTAAACAGCATTCTGGCACGCAGTACTCACCGGCAGAAGGATCCGCATCGCAACTGCTGACTTCAGGCGTCTGCGGGCATTCTGTTCCCTGGGTGCATGATGAGTTAGTTCTATTTGGGTTGCAGAAGGGGGGTCTGTGGCACTTTCATGGAAGAGTTTTGTCTTGTTCTTAACACTAATCAGGGCAACTGACTACTTCTCTGGGACCCATCTATGTCTTACAAACTCTGCAAGAATTCCATATGGAACCCTGGACTAACTGGAAACACATTGACAGTGAGCAATGGGGGTTTCCTGGAATTTCCAGAAAGGCACCCTGGACAGCTGCATGGTTGACCTGACCCTAATCAGATTTTCCTCAGTGTGGGAGACCAGGCAATGCTATTTCTTCTGTGTATGGGGATGAGGAGGATGAAGAAATTTTGAGAAGCATCTGGAAAGTTCTGGAGAGAGAGCACCGAAGCATTGTTAGCCTCAGCTAGCTGCATCAACCTCACTTCAAGTAGTAATACAGAGAAGCGGCTGCAGAGAGTCCAGCTCTCTTGTCCATGCTTGCAGGGCATTTCACACCCATCACCTGTGGGGCCTTTTCTGTGATATCCCAGAAAAAGTGACCTCTTGAAATGGGATGGGTACAAAAGAGTCATTTAACTCTCAGAAACACGAAAAGCACAATCGGTGTCATGTAAAATTACACATCAGTTTATAAAACTGAAATAACTGACCTGTACAATGTGGATTTCCTTATGCATGTCCCCAAATTGGGCACCGGGAAGGGGTAATGAAGGGGCTTTATGGTGATGACTAACAAGGGCCTCTGTGTTTTATTAGACTCATTTTGCTAATCCCTAAAATTAAGGAATTCCAGGTGTATAGGGCCAAGTATGCAAATGATTTCCTTCCGTCTAACTGCTGATTTCATAGAAAGCCCTCAAACTGAGAAATAAAACACACAGAATGGGAAAGCTTTATGGGGCAGTCGAGAATACTGTGCCTTTAAATAGTTCAGACAAGCGGTGCATGCTGTAAATTCACCACAGAGACAAATTTGTGCAAAGCTATAAAAAGAACAGACATGAAGCAGAGAGAAGGGCTGGATGAAGGGGGGCCTGGGGGAGGAGCTCTGGCAAAACTAGGTTGGTGGATGATGACACGGTGCTGGGAATATGGTATGGTGCCCTGACTGGCTCATTTTCCATGGAAACACGTAAGAAAGAACTACTTCCTGCAGCTCAAGAGCCAAGAGCAGTTCTTGCATTTTAAGTAGTTAGAGAAAAAAAAATCAAAAGAATATTCAAATGTTAGTGTTCATCAATAAACTTCTACCGAGACATGGAATGTGTGTCCCGTGGCTTGAATGGCTGTAATAGAATTGTATGTCCTGCACAGTCTATCATATTGACTATTTTGGCCTTACAGGAAAGGTCTGGCCACTCTTGTTCTGGAGCAGATGTTCTTGAAATGGGGTCTATACTCCCTGGGAACTTGGCGGAGAAACACTTATTCCCGCAAACCACCCAGAGCTATGAGTAAGAAATGCTGTGAGTGAGACTTGGTGGCCTGTGTTTTCAGCCTGTTCCCCATTTAGATCTGATGTATACTGAGGATGGGAAGGGTTCCTTCAGAGTACCATAGAAGGGCAATCAGATGCAGCAAAATGCCACACTGAATGGTGGTTGGCACTGGGTCTTTGTGATAGAGGGATGGCCATAGACATCTAGAGCATCCTGGACCAGCTAGTCAACCTCTTCCTTACCAAACATGGTACTACTAGGTACTTGGCTACTCCATACTTAGAGCAGGTAGCAGCCTGACCACCATTTTTCACCTCACAGGCTTGGCGTTTATTTGTTCTAAGTCACATAACTGGAAGAAAGAGGCTTTATGTCAAACCTGTGTGACCTCAGGTTTGACTCCCTTTCCCTTGAGACAGTGTCCTTGATTGCAACTCATTAACCAGTTCTGTAGGGAGCCCCCTGGCCCCAGCTCCAGAGACTTCATGGGAAAGATTTGACACCTGAATTCTGGGTCCTAGCCTGCTCAGCATCTCTGTCTCTCTGTGCCATGGAGACTCTTTTGTAAATTGTGGAAAGTGAGCAGCCTCTTCGGGAATATGCCTAGTTATTTACAGTATTTATGTGTGGAGAGCACAGAATATTCTATTGTGAAGATATCCAGATAACAACTGCTTGGGGAGCATTTTCAGTGAAATATTTACTTGGGAGAATGGGAACCACGTCTAACGATAAAAAAAAAAATGGAGGCGCATCTGGACAAGCATTATTTAGCTGCAAGTGTTTGCTTAGATATTTTTTAATATACATTTATGTACTTTAAATTTATTTTATTGGGCAAGGTAAGGACTTTGGGGAGAAGAGCTGGGACAGAGATTTTTAAACATTCTGGGCAAATGCATACAGCCTGTGGTGCATGCTGCGGCTCCCGGCTGCTTTGCTCTGACAGATTATCCCAATGTCCTTCATTTTATTGTGGTACTAAAGTAATGGGTCTTCCTGGAACCGTTTGGTGACAGATGAGAGCCTCAGTCTGTCACTGAAGCCCAAGAATTTAAAGGGAAGTATGTAGCAATTCACCTGGCTCCCACTTATTACCTGCACTAAAGGGCAGGCGAGGGAAACTTGAGGAGCCTTCATTTTTACCTGTGACAAAGAGATTTCATCTGTTTCCGTGGAGAATGAAGGTACAGACAGGCAGGTGAGCTTGTGAAGCCATCTTGCTGTCTTGTGCATCAGATTTCCTGTGTTTCTAGCAAAAGTTCACTTTATTTGGACATCTCGTGCTGCTAGAGTTGGGACATTTATAGCAGATATAAGACAAAGGGAAGGGCCTGCATTCAGAACTGTCTTCAGTTGTGTTTTTACCTTTTGGTTCTAAAATGCATACGACAATCATAAATATAGTTTCAAATGTAACACACCCCCCCCATACACACACACACACACACACACACCTGGAACATGATAGTGGAAATCGGAATGTTGGAGGAGAAAAGGTAAGATCAGAAAGAGCAGGTAGAGATATAGGGGACAGATATAGGAGCATGGGTGTCTGAGGTACAAACTAATAATGTTGAAAAGCCATAAAGATGGTTACTCCGTGTGCTGACTAAAACTAAAGCAAATTTTAAGAAAGGGGGAAAAAAAACCTATCTTGCTTGAAGTCAGGGATTTGGGTGTGGCTTCTTACCTAATCTGGCCTTTCGGCCTGGTTCTGACATGAGTGTGAACTTTCTGGTGTTATTCTGCTGAAGGAGGAGCTTCGTCCACCTCTGGGGGCTGTAGCAGCTCTGGTGATCGCACCACATCCTACAGTCCAAGAGGAACCAGGGTGAGCTCCAGAGTCTTCCCCAGTTCTCTTCTTCTGGCTTCTTGGTCATTTTAAGGATTGTGGTGTTGGACATCTTGGTACATACCTCTAATCCTAGCAAGCACTCCAGAAGCTTGGGCAAGAGAATTGCAAGGTCAAGGACAGTGAGAGTTACATAAGGACCCTACGAGGCTTCATTTTGGAGAGAGGTGGCTGGGGGAGAGGCAGGAAGAAAAGAAAGAAGGAAAGAAAAGGGAGTCATTGAAAGACTGAAAGTGCTAAGATATTGGGTTCCTGTCAATGCACAGTATGTGTAGAATGTACACAGTTCTCCCCTTCCACTATGTGAGGCCCAGGACTTGAACTCAAGTCTCCAGGCTTGGCAGCGAGTACCTTTATCCACTGAGCTATGTCACAGGCCTTGATTTTCATAAGCCCTTCTGGTTTTAAGGAGGAGGGGAGAGGAAGCTTCTACTTGGAGTGAATGAAGCCTAGAGAGTGCTTCTCCCTTCCCCAGAAACCTTTGCTTGTGTTTCCCTTTCTGTCATCTTTAAGCATTATTAAACCCAGCTCGATGGTGGGAGTTCATAATGGGCTGTTTCACTGAGGCTTTCTAGCTGAAGTCTGCTCATGGACGTGACTTTATATCTGTAATGTAAATGGACGGGGACATTTGTCCCAATGGGAAAGCGAGTCAGCCATGTTGGTGTCAGGTAGTTGTCAGTGTGCATGCGCGAGTGCTTGTATGCTTGCGTGCGTGCGTACATGCGTGCGTGCCTGCGTGCGTGCGTGCGTGCGTGCGTACGTGCGTGCGTGCCTGCGTGCGTGCGTGTGTACGTGCGTATTTGTCTTCTTTCTTAGCCATCTAAGCTACTGTCTGTTCTCAGCTTAAGTGTAGAAGCAGGTTGTTTCATGGTATGCAAAGCAGCCAGCTCTCATACATTTACCCACTAGTGTGAAGGCTCTCCTGAACTGCACGGACTCCACTGGCAGTGCCAGCTGAAGCACAAACTGATGCTGGCAGCTCAGAGTCCAACCGTCTGCCTGTGTGGGGTCCTAGACTCCTTGCATGAACATGCTAACTGCAGAAGCTACCTTCCAGGATCCAAACAAGAAGGTTGGCAGGCATCCAACGGCTAGGCGAGGCAGGGTTTGGGATAGGCACCCTGGTGATTCCTAGGACGACACACAAGTACCTCAAACTCCCAGGAATTCAACTGCAGGTCTGACTGTTCCCCATGCAAACCTGGTGGGAAGGGAAAATCTCAAGTAAGTCAGCATTCACCAGGGCCTCCTTCTGCATGTGTAGGTTCTGTGGAGTCAAACCATCAGATGGAAAATATCTCAGGAAAAATTGCATCTGTACTGATCACGTGCAAGTCTGTTTTCTCTTGTCACTATCCTCCAAACAACAGTGGAGAATTTGTTGTGAAGCATTTGCACTGCATTTAGATATTGTAAACACAAAGAAGAAAGGAAAGGAGGAAGGAAGGGAGGGCGGGAAGAGGGAGGAAAGAAAGAGGGAAGGAGAGAGGGAGGGAGGAAGGAAGGAAGGAAGGAGTACTTAGGGCTTTTACAGCTACCTCAACATATTATGTAAGTCACATGAGCATCCCTAAAGCTTGGTCTCCGTGGGGTTCTGGGCCCAGTCCCTTAGGAATGCCAAGGTACACCATGCTAACTTCGTTTAGATGCTTGCTTCTCTCAGTGTCTCTCATGTTTTGGACCATGTTGCAGGCTAAGGAAATGACACTGACAAATTTTGGAGATTCTCCACATGCTAGCCCTGTAAGCACCATGAGAGTCAGGCCGAGGAGAAACCAATAAGTGTCTGTCTTCAGTTTTGATGATTTTCTTGTTAAGAACTGAGTTCACAGCACAGAAAAGTTTGAAGATAAACATAAATGAAGAAAATTACCCAAACTGCCAAAAGAGCTCGATATTTTGGTAACCTATCTATGAGTATTACCAGTTACATACACATAAAGCATAATGGGGCCATACTGAAGAGACACTATCCTCTTAGATTATTTTTCTCTGAACAGTAGAGTGTGACTCATCTACTTATCTCATGGTAGTATCAAAATGAGTTGAATCCCTATGTGAAATCATACCATCCTGCTGTGATTTATTTGCTCATTGGTTCACAAGCATTTGTTGGGCCTCGGCTTGGCTCAGTAGCTGTAGTATGGCTATGGTCAGCACTGTAGTACAGAGATGTCTCTGAGCTGACAATCACAGCAGCCTCAACTTTCAGCTGAGGTGCTCTGAGGAAGGTTAGCCCACAACCCTCCTCCCCTCCCCGTTCAGAGTGGACCTGCTTCTACTTTGCAGTTTTCAGGATTTAAGTTGCTGCAGATAAATTGAAAACTGCTGCCCAGCTGCCTGCAGGCCCGGGCCTGATGCCTGTATGTTGCAATTCATGACAAGGTGAAGGTAGGAAGCAGACTGCTTTGGCTCCTCGGGGAGCATGGCTGATTCATGGTACCACATCCTGGGTATCCTCAGCTCAGGGCTGCTTGCTGAGGCTGGCCATTTATCTTTGACAAAATCCTCACCTGAAGCCACCAACCCCAAACTCCAGCGTGTGCGGGAATTCCAGATATGAGGAAAGGTGCATTCGGGGAGAAGGGGCTGAGAAGCAGGGATCTATCTGCATTTAGAAATGCCAGCCTTTATTTTAAGAGTACCAGTTGCTAGGAACGGGGTTCTATGCTAGAACAGAGGCTCTAGCTCTCCAAGACAGTGACTCTCCAGGGTGTTTCCCTGCCTGTCTGAGAGTCTTAAGTTCTTGTATCTGGCCCCCATGTTAGTTGACTGCATAATGATCCTGGTCCCTCGGGTGTGGAAAATATGGCTCATGGAGGGCAGTATGAAGCACCAAACATAATCACAATGCAATGGGTGTGTTAACCAATCTGATTGGTGTTAGATTGTGTATCCATAAATATCTATACTTATGTTTCAGTTCAAACCATGGGGTACTTTGAGGACATCAAAATCTGCTTTTCCAAATTATTGTAAAATTATAAATGGAAACGCTTCATGAAGACGTCTTGCAAAGCGGCCTTCTTGGCTGTACTGAGATATACTGTGCAGAGCCCAAGGCTCCCTAGCAGTACATGCAGAATAAGATGCTTCTTGGTGAATTTGCAGAGTTGTGCAATAAAAGCTGTGATCTTGTTCTAGAGCCTTCCCATTGACTCACTGTCCATTGATGCTGGCAGTGGCTCTTCATGTCCAGCTTCATGTCTGTGAACTTGCCTGTTCTGAATATTTACAGTTGGAGTCATAAGGTCATTCATACCTGCCTTCTTCCACTGAGCATTATTTATTTAATTAATTAAAACTTGATGTCATACTTGTACCGTGATTGCACTTGGCCCACTGTCCTCTCTTATACTCTCCCACTCCTACTAACCCTCATCTTACCAAGTAATCTGTCCTACCCTCATGTCCCTCCTTTCCTTTCTTGCTTCCTTCCCCTTCCTTCATCTCCTCCCTCTTTCCCTTCTCTTTCTCAGGCCCCATATAGGCAGTCACAGCTAGTGTGGGTGATTGCAAAAGTTAGGCCATATTGAGTAAACGGCAAGCCTACCTCCCATGACTTCTCCATCCTTCAGTTCTCACAGCTCCATGATGTCTTCTGACCTTAGAGGGGCAAAAAGATATCTCCTTTTGGGGTCAAGCTCCCAACAGTCTTCTATTCTCAGCTCTTCATCAGGTTAAGTGTTCACACTTTGGCTGCCACTCACTACTGAGTCTTCACTAAGACCTCATTGGTCTAGGGATGGAAACATGAATATTTAGAAGTCAGCCTAGCTACATACTCACTTGGCAAAGCACTTGTAATGAGTTTCTCCACATGGCCTGTAGACACCCTAGTCATAGCCTTTTGACCAATTCTACAGTGTCAAGCATATATTCCTTCCCAGACAGTAGACAGTGGTCCTCCAGTCTAATTATGAAGTAATTAGTTGCCTCTAGAACATTTATGCCATTATTGTAACAATGAGGACATCTCGATGGATAGTTCAGTCCTGTAGCATGTATCATCTACAGCAGGGTATGAACACTGATGAGTTTTGTCCCTTAACAACCTACATAATACCTTCTAACATCAAGAAGGTAGTTGGTATGAAAGAAGCTAGTAGCTTGGCATTTTTTGTGTGCCAAGTATGTGGTGTCTTCAACAGTAGGGTCTCACTGGCTAGTTCTGATGGGCCACCAAGAGCATTAACAATAGCCTGTGTTGTTTTGGGGAACTTCTGTGACTATTAGTCAACAAGTCATAGTCATCCCTGGCATTGATATTTTAGTTTGGAAACCTATTAGTGGGCATGACATTTAGAATTTCATCTTGTTGGTAATGTATCAATAGTCCTTTTTTTACTACTAAATAACATTGCATTGTGTTCCTATCTTGCATTTGGTTTGCTCATTCATCTGTTGATGTATGTTTGGATTATTATCTTCCAGCACAATCTTTGTAGTAGCGATTGTTAAAATTAACGTTATATAAAGGTCATCATTATGTGTACTTCAAGTTGCTTTGACAGATTTTGATCCTGGAAAATTTGAATATGAGAGTTCCTGGAAGAAGTTAGCAATGAGGTTAATGAGAACTAGTTAGTACTTTCTGATGGCAGACACAGAAAATCTGTCTTGCCCTTTCCACTCCCCAGGTATAGTAGATTATTTACTAAACTCCAAGGAACATGAAGAGTGCCTTGTTCCTTGACACCCAGAACAATCTGACACATAATTGGTGGGCAGCAATATTTGCTGAATGAATAAACAGATATCCCAAAGGTATGATGGAAGAGGGTATTGGCTCATAGGACATCCAGGGTGTATTTCGGGAAGCAGGCTGCAGAACTTGGTACCTGATCTGCGTTAAGTAGGACAGTATTCAGTAACTTCATAGAATGAAATGGAAATTCCACTCCTGGTAAGATTGCCCATCACTTTAGCTCTTTAATCTAGTATGGGCCTGTGTACCAGAGGCTTTCCACAGAGATCTCTGGCCAGGCCTGGTGCAAGAGTTCTGGAGAAGGGAAGCGAGTGAGGGCAGAGAGGAGAAGTCGCTTCTGCCACTTCTGCTGCCACAGTGACTACCCAGTGAGGAGTACGGCGCAGCTTCAGGCCGCATTTTTGGGAGAGCAGACCTCTTCCCAAGTGTTATAGCTCTTAGAACAAAAGGCTCAGACAACGGAGTAGTTCTTGCACACCTTTAATTCCCTGGATAGGATTTATATACAGTTTTGGGGGTGATTCAGAGTTCGACAGTAGATACTTCTCATTGGTTTGGACTGAGAGCTTGGGGAAACCTTATTTGCATGTAGGAAGGCTTGGTGCTGCTAATACATGACCAATATCACACAACTCTCCTGCAAGGGTGGGGGGCTGGGGACTGTAACCACAACAGGAGCCAGAGGCCCAGGAGGCGTTGATCAAACACTTTCCATCTCCATGCAGGAGATCCTATGGGGTCTCCGGAGTTCTAGACTTCTTGCTTGACCGGGACCAGGTTGCCTGCACAGCCTACTGCCCCACAATCTAACACAGTTTTAAACACAGAGTCGGGGTTCGAGATGGCTCCATGGGTACAGTGCCTCCGTGACAAGCATACAAACACTACTTTAAATTGCTAGCGTCCATGTGAACGCAATGTAACATGCTGTCAGCCCAGAACTGAGCAAGTAGATATAGGAGGATCCCTGGTACTGGCTGGGCAGCCATCTCATCTGAAGGGCAAGTTTCAGTTCCAGAGGGGAGACCTGTCCCCAAAAGTAAGGTAAAGAACAATAGAGGGCACCTGCAGTTGACATCTGACCCCCCTTTCTTTCTCTTTCTCTCACTGTGTCTCTGTCTCATCTCTCTCTCTCTCTCTCTCTCTCTCTCTCTCTGTCTGTCTCTCTCTCAAACATACACACACACACACACACACACACTCATGCCTATACACTCACACACACAGAGGGAGACAGAGAAAGACAATAACCTGCTGCTTCACTCCCAGCTTATCCATAGGAAAGCAAGCCCAAGACTGTTCATATAATCAGATACTACAGCATAGCTACTCCAGTGTATAGGAATCTCAGAAAGATGTTCAGGGAAAGAAAGGAGTCCTCGAATGACAAACACTGCATGGTTTTATTTATTGAATAATTAGTTTAAGCAGATGAAATCAATCCACTGTGTATGAAGAGACATCTGTAGGAGAAAATGATCCAGAGAGGAATGTGAGGAAGGAAGCCTGTAAGAGTCAGAAAGGAGGTCACAGTGGCAGATGGAAGATGAGCATTATAGTTTGGGTATGCAACACCATCAAAAGTTATGTGCTCCTGGCCTATGGCACTACTGGGAGGTGCTGAGACCTTTAAGAGGCGGAGCTTGCTGCGAAGTCTTTAGGTCATTGCTGGTGTGCACTCAAGAGATCTTGAGATCCCTGCCTTCCTGACCAGATCTAAGACTCTCAGCTGCTGTGAGCTTTTCCTCTGCCACACCCACATATTCCCATGAAGATGTGCTCTACATGCCCAAAGAAGGGAGGCAAGAGACCACTGGTGGGAAACTCTTGAACTGTGATCTAAAACAAATATTTTTTTCTTACTAAGTACTTTTCTCAGACATTTTGCCTTAGTAGCCAAAAGGTGAAAGATGCAACAGCACTTGTCAGAATCTGAACTGTAGGTGACCTCACATCTAGAATGCTCAGAATCTGAACTGTAGGTGACCATACATCCAGAATGCTTCATGCTTTATGTGGATTTCTTATTGGGTGTGCTTGTCTTCTAATAAAAGGGTTTTGTTTTTGTTTTTGCTTTTTCGTTTTTATTTTTATTATTTTCTTTATTTACATTTCAAATGTTATCCCCTCTCCTTTTATGTCCTCCAAAAACCCACTATCCTATTCCCCCTCCCCCTGCTCACCAACCCACCCACTCTTGCTTCCTGGTCCCGGCATTCCCCTATACTGGGACATTGAGGCCTCATGGAACCAAGGGTCTCTCCTCCCATTGATGATCAACAAGGCCATTCTCTGCTATATATGTGGCTGAACCATGAGTCCCTCCACATGTATGCTTTGGATGGTGCTTCAGTCCCTGGAAGCTCTGGGAGTACTGGTTGGTTCATATTGTTGTTCCTCCTATGGGGTTGCAAACTCCTTCAGTTCCTTGGGTCCTTACTCTATCCTCCATTGGGGACCCTGTGCTCAGTTCAATGGTTGACTGAGAGCATCCACCTCTGTATTTGTCAGGCATTGGCAGAGCCTCTCAGGAAACAGCAATATCAGGCTCCTGTCAGCAAGCACTTGTTGGCATCCACAATAGTACTTGGTTTGGGGGACTGTATGTGGGATGGATCCCCAAGTGGGGCAGTCTCTGGATGGCCTTTTCTTCAGTCTCTGCTCTATACTTTGTCTCTGTATCTCCTCCTATGGGTATTTTGTTCCCCCTTCTAATAAGTATCGAACTTTGGTCTTCCTTCTTGAGCTTCATGTGGTCAGTGAATTGTATCTTGGGTATCCCGAGCTTCTGGGCTAATATCCATTTATCAATGAGTGCATACCATGTATGTTCTTTTGTGATTGGGTTACCTCACTCAGGATGATATCTTCCAGATCCATCCATTTACCTAAGCATTTCATAAATTCATTGTTTTTAATAGCTGAGTAGTACTCCATTGTGTAAATGTACCACATTTTCTGTATCCATTCCTCTGTCTGGGGAAATCTGGGTTCTTCCCAGCTTCTAGCTATTATAAATAAGGCTACTATGAGCATAGTGGAGCATGTGTTCTTATTACATGTTGGAACATCTTCTGAGTATATGCCCCAGGAGTGGTATAGCTGGGTCCTCAAGTAGTACTCTGTCCAATTTTCTGAGGAACAGCTAAACTGATTTCTAGAGTGGTTGCACTAGCTTGCAATCCCACCAGCAATGGAGGAGTGTTCCTCTTTCTCTACATCCTTGCCAGCATCTACTGTCACCTGAGTTTTGGATTTTAGCCATTCTGACTGGTGTTTTGAGTAAGAAAAAAGAAAGATACTAAATGATTCAAACAAAACTTTAAGCAATCTTTCTAGGTGTTAAAGTGGTTTAGATTTTTGGTAAAGCCCAATCTACAAAAACAAAACAAAACAAACAAAAAACAAAGAAACAAGAAATAAGCAGGTTTTCAGTGATATGAGTATTCTATGTGTTGTCATCTCGTTCGTTTGCTTGCTTCTGGGGCTGGGGGCTAGTTTCTGCTGTGCTGTTCAGTTAGTACCTGGGTATGCTGTGCAGTTGAGCAGGTTAGTCCTGAAAATAATTTCTCTTTGGTCTCAAGGAATTCAGAACACATACATATGAGTTGAAAAACAAGGGGGAAGGTTTTCCAGGAAGGTCAGCTGAATCCGTTTAACTTGTGATATAATCAAAGAGTAACATCAGGTGCCCATGTCTGGGCTTCACGTTTTGGAAGCAAAGAACCCAATGGGGCAGGAGGAGAGTTCTTGCTCCTAGGGCAACATTTGAAATGGACTTGCTTTTAAATTCATACTGTTTCCTTCTTTCACCATAGTGGACCCATCCTCCCACGAAAATGTCCCACTAAGGAACTGGACTAAGTCTGACAGGAGAAACAATAAAACACAGTTCAAGGGAGAGGAGAAAGCCCTGTTCCTGCCTCATTGTGTTTCTTCCCCTTTCTGAGAGGAAACATCAGTCTCTGCCAACTTCTGAGTGACAGCAAGCAGAGTCTAAGGCTCAGGTACTTGGTGATGCAAAGGTGATATGACACCTTTGTTTATAGACAATGAGTCATGTGACCACATCTCTGAGGAGAGCTAGCACCCGCACAAGGTAGGACTCTATTGCTATTCAAGTGAGGGGCAGCGGAGCCCAGGTGGGAAGCATATTAGGTTCCTATAATATGAAACTAGATTGGGTGGTTGGAAGCCCAAGGTCAATGTGCCTGCAAGATTCATCTCATCGTGGCTTATTGACCTCTGAGTCTGCTCACAGCCTTATTACGTGTGTTTCTCGTTTCAGATTTCTTTATCACATAAAGGCATGCATTATATTGGGCTAAGGCTGACACCAAAGACCTCCATCTATTTCATTTTTTAAAAAATAAAACAATGCACTAACAGTTGCCTATCATACTACTTTTGGTGTTTTTGATCTCTCTAGGGTCTTGCCACACCACCCAGGCAGGCCTCAAATTCATGATTTTTCTACTCCAGCCTCCCTAGGGCAGGGAGTACAGGCTAGCAGCTCTTTGCCTACCCTTAGAGTCTCGTTTTTCGCTCCTGGACTAAAATACATGACTTTTTAGTAATAAACGTTATGATGATAGAGCCTAGGGCTCCTGTGGAGAGATGAAGATCACAAATAAAGCAAGACATCTGGACAAATACTGAATAAAGAGGCATAAACTGTGTATTCATTCATTGGTATCTTTTATTAAATAACTGTTTCGTGGGTAACTGAAATGGGTTTTCTTTGTTACAGGTATTATAGTGTTACATGTAACAGACTGAATGAGTCGATGCAAACATTATCTTATGAAGAAAGAGGCAGCAATGAGCAAATTAAGATAGCATTAGGTTACGATAGTGGCTGTTCAGAATAAAGCAGTGTTTTCATAGAGTTTGGGATGGCATTTTGACATTCTGGGCATGCTCGTCATGCAAACACTGCCAGATGGGAGTCCTAGAAAGAAAAGGGGGCAAAAAGAAGAGCCAAGGAATGGAGGAGCCAGGAGAGAGCAGTTTCAGCTGCTGGAGGAACATAGAAATCCTGATGGGGCTGTGGCCTAGTGAGAGGTGGGCAAGTGGGAAGAGAGGAGGCTGGAGATTGGCGATGCCAGACACTGATGGCAAAGAGCATGTCACCAGTTTGGATTTTACTCTTTAAGAAAGTGGAAACTAGCTCTTTCCTTTTGCTGCTGCGTCTGCAGCCATGAGTATGCTCAGGCTACAGAAGAGGCTTGCCTCTAGTGTCCTCCACTGTGGGAAAAAGACGGTCTGGTTGGACCCCAATGAGACCAATGAAATTGCCAATGCCAACTCCTGTCAGCAGATCAGGAAGCTTATCAAAGATGGCCTGATCATCCCGAAGCCTGTGACTGTCCATTCCCGGGATCGCTGCCAGAAAAACACCTTGGCCAGACGGAAGGGCAGGCATATTGGCATAGGGAAGAGGAAGGGTACTGCCAATGCTCAGATGCCCGAGAAGGTGACCTGGATGAGAAGGATGAGGATCCTGCACCGGCTTCTCAGGAGATACCGGGAATTTAAGAAGATTGACCGCCATATGTACCACAGCCTGTACCTGAAGGTCAAAGAGAATGTGTTCAAAAACAAGAGGATTCTCATGGAGCACATCCACAAGCTGAAGGCTGACAAGATCCTCAAGAAGCTACTGGCTGACCAGGCTGAGGCTCGCAGGTCTAAGACCAAGGAAGCACGAAAAGTGCCAGGAGGAGCGTCTGCAGGCCAAGAAGGAAGAGATCATCAAGACTCTGTCCAAGGAGGAAAAGACGAAGAAATAAAGCTTCCCTCGTGTCTGTACATAGTGGCCTGGCTGCAGCCTCACATGGTTCAGTCATTAAAATAAAACAAGCCCTAAAAGTAGAAAAAAAAAAAAAAGAAAGTGGGAACTGTGTGATAAAATCCCTGATTGATTACTGATAAATCTTTTACCCGCTGTTTACAGCACTACTTTGAACCCATAAGAACTTACAGTGATTCTAGTGGAATGACTATCTTGATTTCCTGACTTGTTGGGGGAAAGACAGATGAGTTATGAGCACCGTAAAATATGTAATCACAATAAAATGTTTTCAGTGCTAGAAGGAGAAGATTAAGAACAGCCCAGCCTAGAATATTCTGCAAAGGCTCCTTGGCTCTGGAGTGATGGGGTGGCTCAGAACTTTGATTATTACAGACACCTATTTATTTCATTTAGAGTTTGAGTTAAATTTAAGACTGACTATAGAGACTACTTTAAGAATGTGTGGAGCTTGTCATGATTATTAAAAATTCCTTTTGTATAGCCATGCAGAACTAGAAATTGACGTCACCAGTCATTTTTCAGAGTGACTTTCTCTCTCCTGAGTTCCTCCCTGTGCAAGCACTGGCTAGCTCTCTAGTACACATCACGTTGAGTGTTTGGACGTGGGTGACAGCAAATGTGCAGTGCTGTAATTAGAGAAGCAGCCACCTTGATTGGCTGTAGGAATTATAGAAACACCAAGCAACGCCACGACAATTATGCCCCAGCAATTAGCAACCCATAAAGCAGCAGATCTCATTGACAGAGCCTTCCTACTCAGTAACAATATTGGAAAACAAATACCCTACAAAACAAATAACAAGTAGCCAGCTCTGGCACAAGAGGGAACATTGACTTGGCTGCAGCAGGGACTCTGGAAGCAGCAGAGCCAGGCCAACAGGAGCAATTCCTGAGCCTGTGGCAGCTCTCTCAGCAATCCAGACAGTGGGCCAGCTCTCTCGCATGAGTCAGGTTGAAGCGCCTTGCTGGACATTCAACAGCCGTGAAGAGAGCTCATCCAGAGCCTGTGAGCCGGCTGAGTTCTTGGCTCCATTTTATAGATCAGAAGCTGCGAACCAGAGTGACTATACTCTCATAAGTGGCAGGGCCTTGCTATAAGCCATGACTTGAACAAAATCCAGATCCCCCAAAGCAGAGCATTCGAATTCCCTGGCTTCTTGTGATTCTTCCTAAGTGTCCCCTACAGCAGTGAAGACCTTTACAAACAGTACAAGACAGAGCCCATTGTACACAAAGTTAACATGAGCCACTTGAGCTAACTCATTTAAACAAGGTGCTTGCTTACCTCTCAAGTGGTTAATGTCAATTTTAGCTGCTTAAATTTAAACAACTTTCCCTGGGGAACGCAGCATCATTGTTCAGTCAGAGACACCATTGCATCTCAACATTTTGGCTAAGATCAAGAGGAGACAGGGAAACTGAGTTATATTGACACGACTGGGCAGGCTTCTTACAACTGTGACTATTCCATCCTCTACCTTTTAAGTAGACTCACTGCCAACTTATTGGGCATTGGTAGTCCTTGTATGCCTGCCTCTATCCAAGTTCACCCAAACCCTTCCCTCTTTACTCTGGTCTCATTCTTATCAGCTCCTTTCATAGGTTCCTCAGTCCTATGCTGCACCCACTTGGTTTTGTCCTCACCCAGCAGACTTGCTTAAGTTTGGAGAACAGCTTCATTTTCTTTTTCCTGTGGGTTGACTCACTCGCAAGCACACGTGACTTAGCCAGAGTGCCTAAGCACCTACCTTACGTATCCACCTGTGCAACCTGGGATGAAATACTTAAGCTGCACCTCAGAGTCCCCAACTGCAATATGCCAATGGTGTTACATCACACAGGTTTAGGGTGAGAGACTTGTCCTGGAATCCTATTACCTGCTGCACATCTGTATCAGTTCCCCGGTGTGTTCATGGCATGCCTTGACTGAGCCAGTCACTAGGAATGCTCAAGACCCAAGAGCTATCAATTGCAAGGGAGATCTCTGTTTGCCCACAATTTAGGGAGTAAAAAAGCCATTGGTCACGAGAGATAATACCTTACCTATACAATGAACAGCTTTTGGTCCCCATATCTAATGTAGCTCCTGACAAATGATTAGCATAACAATTAAAAGAAAAATAATGCTACATTTAATGATCATATACTAATCAAAAGCAACATATTGAACAATTCATCTATGGTACTTAATCCTCATAAAGATTCTCAGTAAATGTTTGTATTCCCCCCCCCCAATATACACAATAAGAAAGCTGAGCTTAAGAGAGGTTAAGTAACTTGCCTAGGGTCTCATAATTAGTAGCAGTAAAGACAGAATTTGTAATTAAGAACCATCTAACTGTAGACCCTTAGCTTAACAGAGAGTATAATTAGTGCATCAGTAAATAGCAGAAGAGAAGAATGAGAAAACGGGAGGAAGGAAGGGGCAAAGAGAAGAGAGGAGGTTAAGAAGGACAGCCCTTCAAGTCTCAACCTGCATTTACATCTTCCTTAGGAACTAAGTCTTAAACTTGCTGGACTCGCATGCTGGACTCACACGGCTAACCTATAAACCTGTACTGATGCCTGGGTTCCTCCCCCACAGTGCCAGTTTAATTGGTCTGCTCAAAGACTGGCATCATGAGTGTAAAAGCTCTTGGAGAACTCCAACACGCAGCCCATGTTAAACCCCCACCTTAGCAGGAACACTTCCCTGCCCTTCAAGGTGGCCAAGAACAGTTTCCTTTAATACACATGAGCATTTCCTGTGGCCTCCAGCAGCTCCTCCCAGCAGCTCCTGCTGCAGGTGTGCGCTGGACTCTGCACGGGCTAGGAGCATCTGCAGAGACCAAGTGCTCCAGCCCCAACCTGGAGGTGAACAGAGTTCAGGAAGTGGATTTTATTACAGTCCAAATGACAAAACCTTCTGTGCCAGCGTGCACAGGGACAGTGCTCCCACTGGAGCAGGGGAACCAGTGCAGTCCCCTCTGCTGAGTGTCCTCCGCACTCCAGTGACAGGATGTCTTGAGTCTGGGATTCCCTGGTGATGATTTTTCCAGCTTGTCCTGACCTGAACTCTGATGTGATGGAAGGCCTTGTTCAGCTCTGCTGAGCCCCTTTTTGTGGGCAGGGTCTGGGAGAGCCTTATTGAGTTGGACAAACCTTGGTTAGAACTTGGCTCGAGGAGGGATAGAAAGACACCCACCTCTTGGTTTGATGTCCAAACCACCTTGAGAGTTACTGAGATGATATGGACTGTCAAAGGTTATAGCATTTTTTTTCTTTGACTCAGGAAGGAAAGGAGCCTTTTAATGTGAGGCTGGAATAGTCCGCAGGTTCATTGCCAAGCCTGGAGCTGGAGGCTGGCAGGCTGCACAATTGCCCAGCTTCACACTCCACAGAGAACCAGGCAGGCGTCTGTTCTCTGTCCCCTGGCTGCCACAAAACTCATCAGCACGTGGGAGATCTGCCCTCTGCAGAAAGAAACAAAAAATAATCAAACAAAACAGCCATTTGCCATGCTTGGCCCAGCCATCAACTCAAAATGTTCTTGAAGCTTGGAATAACAGCTGTTGTTTACTGCCTGGTTCTTGTGTCCCAGATCATGTGCTAAGTGCTTGATGTTATTAACTCATATAATCCTCACTTACTCTCCACTCAGCAGATAGTAGTATGCCCATTTTATTAAAAAAAAAAAGTAATCAAGGCACAGAAAGGCAAAATAAATGTCACTGGGTCAGAGAATTTACAAATAGCTTCCTTAGGTCTCATGTGAGCTCGTTTTGATTCTAAGACTCATTTTGTGTTAAAAGACTTTGCTACATTGTCTTAATCAGGACAGACCATATTTAAGATCTCTCTGAATGTTTGGAGCCTTCCACTTAGGTACCCAGCAGGTGCACAATAGCTTGCTGAATGAATGAATGAATGAATGAATGAATGAATGAAGCTATTCTATTATTCTAAAATTGGCTCTTTATTTAGTCAAATAGATGTCATAAGGCCAAGGAAAACAATGCTGGGTGCCAGAAAATTTTAAAGATCATACACACAAAACTTCTTATATTAATCATGGCACTCAGAAAATTACGTCCAAAGGACACAATTTCCTGATACAGCTGTTTAATTTTGTCTGTTCATTCACTCTCATTGGCCAATGACCCTCCCATGCAAATAACAATTTGCAGACACCTGATAACAACATCCTAGAAAGTTTTCCATTTGATAGAGAGATGAAGGGAAATATATTTAAACATTCTTTCTACCCTGGCAACTTTGTGCTTGTGCAGACTTGAGAATTTGAAAGTGGAGAAGCAACCCGAGACTGTCTGTGTGATGACATCTCTTAGGGACTAAGAAACTCAGAGACACGGAGACATTCCTAAAGTTGCAGAAAGCCAAATAGATCTTTGTGCCAGAGCCAGAGCCAGCCATGCTCGCAGTTCGTCATTTTCTACCATGGTTGCTAGGTTCCAGGAGAGAGAGGGCTTGTTCTCTGAACTGTACCTGCAGCCGGGCTGGCAGGTGACCAGAGGTGATTGATTGGTTGTTCAGCTTTTGTCATTTATTTCTCTTGCTTTTCTCACTTCCTTCAACAGAGCTGATAAGGAAGGGTCTGCTGGAGAATCATGTATCTCTTTTCTCTCCCCTTGGACCAGTGAGCTACCGTTCTCATTACGTCAGCCACATCCAAGGGCAAGCATGCATCACTTTACACTAAAATCAAGCCTCGGAGGAGGCTGGGCAGAGAAAGTCTTGTTAACAGAAAGCTGTTCTCTGTTTCCTTGGACCCAGGAAACAAAAACAAAAACAAAAACCTCCATTTAAGTGATATTTCCATTGGATGCCAGTGAGTTTTGTTCTCAGTACGGACACAGGACTTCAATTTGGACATTGGCAGTTAATTTCTAGAAATCTCTCCAGGTATTATGCTGCAGTGGCAATGCCATGAGCCGTAAGGTGTGTATCTAGGTCCTGTGTGTTATTATATTGGGCAGGTACAGCATAAGGCAGCCGCTATGCTTCCCTGAGCATCTCCGAGTTTGGGATCCATTTCTGCATCTCCAAGTTTAGGATCCAGGCAGGGGCTGGCACATGAACAGAGAGGTATTTTGGGTTCGGCACAAATAGGTTCTGTGTGTGATGCTGAAAGTAACTCCAAGAAAGATGCACTCCTTTCACTTTCTTACCCCTTCCTGGACAAGATGGTTAAGGTACCAATCTCTAACCTGTAAAAAAGCATTTGATCCATGACAGCCATTGTCTACAGAGAATTACCAAACAGCCTCGAAAGCAAGATTTTATTGTTACACCCACTTTGACAAATCAGAAAACTAAAAGTTTTCTGGAGAGATTAAAAGCTCTTACTTGAGGAGAACTCAGTTCCCAGGACCCACAGCAGGCATCTCATAACTGCCTGGAACTCCAGTTTCAATATCCTCTTCTGACTTCCAGGATTACCTGCATGTACTTGGATGTAGGAACACATGCAAAGCATGCACAGGGGCGCATAAATAAAAATGAATACATCTTTAAAGAGAGAGAGAGAAAACTGAAGCAAGAGAATTGTTAATGACTGTAGAGTTTTGCAAGCAGGAGAAGCAAGCTTTTCACCCTGCTTTCCAACCTGGGGTGGAAACCCATGTGAATCTTCAGGGGTGATGCCCGTGGTAGCCTTTCTTCAGTTGTGAATTCAGCAGCTGCCTTCCCTCCTCCAGTTTGGGGCCTTTAGAGGCATCTGAATACCTCAACCAGTCACTGAGATGACAAATGTGCTTATGGCATTGCCATATTTAAGACACTTTGCTCTGTCAAACCATATTTATCCCAAGGTCTTCTCCATAATGAAGTAACATGCCTTAGGACTACTTTTGTTGGCTAAAGAGTAACAACCTGTGACTCAAGATAGAGACAGCCATTTTCCTGTGAAGATGCTGGACAGCTGCCTCCAGTCAGCAGAAAATGAATGAAAGAAATTCCTTTCAGTGTATTTTGTATTTGGCTGCCCTTTGTCTGAGTTCCAGCATTTAAGGACTCCATTGTGCTGTTTAATTTTAAAGCATGTATCTTAATTAACAATTTTAAAAAGTCATCTATCCTGAGTCTTCTGGTGTTTCTTCCATCTTGTTCTGCATCCATCCTGCTGTGGTTTTGAGTTGCAAGAATCCCATCGCCAGTCCAGGGTGGGAAAAGCATGATGGGATTTAAAGAAAGAGCCTTTGCCATCATGACAGCATCCAAACACAGTCTCATCATTTCCACCAAGGAGTGCAACACAGCCAAGTGAGAAGGCTTTATATTAACTTTGGGGGAGGGATGGGAGAATGGGAAATAGCTTTGCTGTCTGAGGCTGTCCAGGTGTGAGCTTTGTGGCTACAGTATTTTGTTTTAGGTTTTTTATTTCATTGCACTCAAAATGACTTAAGGAAGAGGTTTTTGTTTGTTTGTTTGTTCGCTTGTTCATTGCTTTCATTTGTTTTGTTGTTGTTGTTGTTGTTGATGATTTGTTTTATTTTGTTTTGCTTCCCATTTCAAAGCTTCAGTCCAACTGTGGCTGAATTCACAGCTTTGAGACTGAGATGAGGCAGAAACATTCTGGTAGGAGCCTGTGGCAGAGGCTTTTTACCCCATGACAGCAGGAAGCAGAGAGTGCCAGAGACAGAGGGATCCAGACAGAGAAAGGCAGAGCCAGAGAGAAAGTCAGAGAGAGAGAGAGAGAGAGAGAAAGAGAGAGAGAGAGAGAGAAAGAGAGAGAGACAGAGAGACAGAGAGAGACAGAGACAGAGACAGACAGAGACAGAGACAGAGACAGAAAGAAACACAAAGAGAGACAGAGAGAAAAAGACAGAGAGAGAGAGACAGAGAGACAGAGACAGAGAGACAGAGAGACAGAGAGAGAAGGAAGGAAGGAAGGAAGGAAGGAAGGAAGGAAGGAAGGAAGGAAGGAAGGGGGGATAGGTGAGGTATAGCCCCCAAAGAGACCCTCTATGTGACCCAGTTTCTCAGCTAGGCCCCACTTTCTAAGATTTCCAGCACCTTCTAAAGCAGTTCCAGCAGACGGGGTGTTCAGCATGGTTGCTCAAGTGTATAACAGGAATCTGAAGAGAACACTCCATATTCTAAACAAGGACACAGACGGTTATTAGGTGCTAGGCCTGGGCAGAGAATAATGATCTGCGAGAGCATCCTGACACTGTCCTTCCTGTCCCTTTTCCCTCTCTGTCTCTTCCCCAGCCCAGGGTTGAAGGGTTGAAGCCACTCCATATAAGATGGCATGAACGTGGAGATACCTAGGTTCTGGGATTCTTACCAACAACTAACCCTTTCTCTCCTGACTTCCCAGGCAGGTATAATGGATGCTGGGACCAGGGCAATAGCAGAGAGTTAGAGAGGGACTGAACCCAAGTGCTTCTTTTCTTTCTATGTTTTTGCAGTAATTTGGGCTGCCTTGGATTTTTATCCTCCCCATCTTGAATAGGGGATGCTAATGTCTGAAAGTTATATGTAACCAAGGAGGCACATGCAGAACAGGTGAAAACCAAGGTAAGAAGGTTTTTGTTTTTTGTTTTTTTTTTTTTTAGTGTATGTTGACACAGTGCATGACGGGATGACGGGATTGGGCTTAGCCACTTGAAGCTCAGGTTGGTCTCCTTCAAGTTGATACCTTGACTTCCTATGTTCTATATCTTCTTGGTTATAAAATGAGAATAACTAACCAGGCCTTGTACTGCACACATGTGATCCTAGTACCTGGGAGGCAGAAGCAGGAGGATCAGGAGTTCAAACTCAGCTTGATCTGTATAGCCACAACCTATCTATCTCAAAGAGAGGGAAGAAGAGAGAAACCAGGATTATTTGCTTCAAAAATTATGCTGTGAATGTGTACAGAGTCATATCATATGCCTAACACCCTTATGCAGAGCTCCACACTGTCAATGGATGCTTGTGGGGGATGAGCATCATTGTTGATTGCTACTATTATCTTGGTATAGATGCCCCCGATACCTGGAGTATTGCAGCTGCAAGACCACGCTTTAGAGTGGAAGAGGTTCAGTGACTCCTGTTTCTTTTTGAGCACTTTTGGCAGCCTGACCTGTGGTGAACACTCACGTGGGCTCTCGTGAATGCTGTGTGGACCAAGGGTGGAAAATTCCATGTCTAGCTGCTGCTTGGGTGGCTGGCCCTATTAACCATGAATAGTTTACCTTGAATCTGATTCTGATTATATCCAGTTTGCTCTCTCAACCCCCTATCCCTGCTTTCCTGGCTCCTTTCTAGAATTTACATTAGAAAATGAGCAGCCAGTCCTTCTTATTTGTTAGTGTTGGATTCCTGGCTCTTTCTGCTGTGGCCTTACACAGCCATCCTTTCTGCTTTTCTGACTCATTGCCCCATAGTGGGTGTAGTGAAGGAGACCTTTTTGGGCTTTGGCTATCCAACCTAGGAATGAAGATGGAGATCCTTCATCTATCTCTACATCCTTTGGGTTTTGATAAGGACTCCCCAGTGATGGATTTGAGACTTCTCTGTAAAGAAGCATTTCACAAACATGCATTAGTTCCTCGCTCCTGTAGGTCAGGTGTTGAAAACTGCTGAAAACCACGACTATTCAAAGTTACCATCGGGGCTTTTGTGAACTGTCCAACAGGAAAATATCAACAGCAGAGATTCTGGGATGTAACTCTCGACTAGTATGCTGCCCTGTTCCAGCTCTGTGAGACGGTAGATGAACTTAGAGTGCATCTTACAGACGCTTGCAGACACTCGCAGAGTGTAGCTGCCTGCCACTTGGGAATGCTACCAATAGAGAGCATAGTTGGAGTCAAATGTTAAATGCACACTTTCCTCTGTTTTTTTCTTTCCTCTTCTGTTTTTCTCCCGAGTGTCTGTGTGCTTTTCTCAGAAAGGAATTCTCTGAAAAGAATTCTCTTTGAATGGTTAGAGTTTAGTTCTCAGCTAGCACATAGCATTATTAAATAAAGTCAGTCTAGAGTAGGTGAGATGGTTCAGTAGGTAAACATGCTGATTGCTCAGCCCGCGGACCTGACCCCTAGAACCTACATGGTAGAAATAGCATTGACTCCCTAATGTTGTTTTTTGACCTCCACACACACAGGCCAAGGTGTCCAATACATACCCACATGAATACACATGTGTGCACACATAAAATAAATAAATAAATAAATAAATAAATAAATAAATAAATAAATAAAATGCAATTCTTGATGTGGGAGGTACACCCTTATAAGAGCCCCACTGTCCAAGTGCAAAAGCCAGCACAGAGAGGAACTTCTCTTTTGTCTTGTTCTGTTCGTGCTGCGATGGTCTCACTAGGTAGCTTACACTGGCCCCAAACTCCAGATCCTTCCATCTCAGTTGGAGTGCCGAGAATGTAGGTTCAAACAACCACCATGCCAGGCTGACTCTGTTCTCATTCTATTCAGCATAGCAATAGAACAAAGCTACTCTTAGGTAGTAGTTGAGGAAGACCCCTACATAATCATGCTGTGAAGACTATTAGAGATTATTAAGTCTACACACCCATCTACCCAGGGCTAGCGACCCCTGGTTTGTACTGATATGATAGCAGGGAAAGGTATATTATCCTTTGTTTCACATACTCTGGTTTACATACTCTCTAGTGTTATCGTATTTGAGCTAAGTATCCACTATAGGAAACTGTTAAACCCCAATGATAACTAGTCCTAGATCATACAGCTAAAAATCAGAAGACTAAGAACACGTATATAACCAGTCTCATCCCAGAGCCAGTGTTCTCAGGACACCCAGGTCCTAATGCATCCTTAGCCACTCCCCTTAAAATTTGGGCAAGCCATTTCACTTGTCCAAAACACTGTTTTCCCAGCAATGCGTAGGAGCCAGTGATTGATCTCCCCACAGGAATATAGAATAAAAGTAACATAACAACATGAAGGGAGTCATGAAGCTTTAGAGAGATGGAGAGTTTACAGTCTACATTAATTGAAAATCTCATATTAAGTTGGGCTGTGGGACCCCAGCTTTTGATGTTGTCTCCAGTGAAGAGTGTTCAAGAAAGGTTAATTCACATCAATGCTCAGAAGGGGTTCCTACTGATGGCACCGTCTCTTTAATCCACCATTCTTTTCATATTGAGGCTGCTGCTGCATTTTCTTCTGATCTAAGGTGTCTTCAACAGCATCATGACCCTCTCTCTATTCAGGAAGGACTGAATTGCCACCTGTTAAGGAAATGACCGCTCTATCAGTTAAGTTGAAATATAAGAAAAGATTCCTGTCTATTAAAGCCATTTCTTCCATAGCAATTCATCTACAAGAAAGATTGCCTTAATAATTTCCATTGATCTCAAGAACAATGAGGCAGAGTTAAGAATAAAAGAGCTCTGAAGCCAGAGAAAAGAGACGAGACAACCGCCAGCATTGTTACAATGTACTTTCAGAAAGCATCCTGACACAAGAGAGCTTATTAAAGGTGGTAAGATAATCTTGTGTGTGTCAAGGAAAAGCTAACTAGCTCAGCTTGTTCATACGAACTAATAGGATAGTGGGCAATGTCCAGCTGTGACTGATGCCCACCAAGCCAGAGGCCTGATGGAGTGGGGAGAGGTTGGAAGTCTGGGTCTCAACTTTGGTGATTTTCTATGATTTGAGGAAAGGTGTGGCCAGAATGGGAGGCCAGAACATCTGGGTTATACAGTTTCCCCTTAACTCACTATGCCTCACTTTCTAGATGTCTCACTAGACTCTTGGGAGACACAGATGGCTCTGCCACAGAACTCTATGGCCTGTGCAGAATGTTGTTTTGAAGAAAAATAAGTATTTGGTTAATGATGTTCATTGAGAACATTGATGTTATCAATCTTATGGGTAGTAGGATTACAATATACAGGTGACTAGTTGCTGGCTTTATGAAATTTCTATGCAG
>NW_022196905.1:228149507-228176661 GCF_008632895.1 Mastomys coucha | reverse complement strand
GAGAGAGAGAGAGAGAATATAAAACGCAAACATGTAACATGGGAAACAGAAGATTGCTTTAAAGATTCATTTATTTTATGTGTAGGATTATTTTGCATCTATATATGTATATCCACTACATGTATGCCTGGTACCTGCAGAGACTAGAGGGAAGCATTGGGAACCCTGGAACCAAACTTAGAAATGGTTATGAGTCAACATATGGGTACTGGGAAACAAATCCAGGTCCTCCGCACAAACAGCAGAAGCACTTAACCACTGGTCCAAGCCATCTCCCCAGCTCCCTCCTCTGAGTTTTAAAAGGAGAAAATTTAAGACTGAACAAATAAACTTACTCCTACAGGCAGAGTAAGTTTCCACTTTTGTCAGAGCATCATAACATATAGGTATGATAAGTTGCAAAAGTATTTGAGCCTTATAACTCCACACTAATGTCAATTCCATAGTAATTTTTCAAGAAATTTTATATAAAATATTTTATACCTAGATAGATAGATGATAGATAGATAGATAGATAGATAGATAGATAGATAGATAGATAGATACCTCATAATGAAGCTATTTTCAAAGGCAAGTTCAATCAAACATTGAATTTCTTGGTCCAAGGGACTGGTGATAGTCATCCACTCATGGTCCCATGTACTTAGTAATAGTCCTTTAAGGAGCATAATCAGGCATTATATTGACCTAGGGATAGGGTGCTACCCTCCTGCTGGCTCTCCAATAGTTCTTGGAGGGTTCTGTTAGCTCCAAATTACAGTTCAACACTTATGTGGTTGAGGAGAGGTTTGCCACCAAGCCCTGGGTTCTTAATACTCCTAAGATGTACTGAGGCTTAGGGTATAAAAAATCCCATCATGGGGAAACCGAGGCTCAGCGTGGGGTAGATAGAGGGTGGGGATCATGAGTTCGAAACATCTCAGGGTGCAATGTGTAGGTCGTACTAGGTACCCATGAGTCGGCCTCTGATGATGGGGAACGGTCATACTCTGTCCTGTAGTAGAGGCCTGTTAGCAGCCTTATTTTACTTAGTTATATATAACCTTATGAGTGATAATTTGAGTTTATCCAAGCGACGACTAAACATCCAGAGAAATCCAAGATCACACAGCAGTTAGTACAGTTCCAAAATGTCATCTCAAGGCCATTTAGCCCTGAACTCTGTGCTTACCACATTTGGCAGAGAGAGCTTTAAAACACCTGCTGCAACCTGGGAAGACAAACAGATCATTGAAACAGAGCACTGTAGTCTTGCCTTCTAAGGCAGCCGGGCTACAGTGGATGCACTCCCTTAGAAGTCTCTGAGAAGATGCCACCAAGGGATCCCTAGATTTGCCTTTATAATATGCTTCCAGGGTTCTCCTTAGCCACTCGGATGCATGGTTTCCTAATTTACAAAGCTATGGTTGGGCAAAGTGGGAAATGAATAAATAAAATGGCCATCTTGGAGCATGTATTAGAATCAGGTACATTTATTGTCATAATTAAATGACAACAAAGTAGTTGACCTGGTAGGAGTCTTGTGGCTCATGTGAGTAATCCCCTACAAATAAGTTGAATAAATTAAGAGAGGAGTGAATTAATACATTTTGAGCCCCCCAAAGGTGACTAGGATGCCTGGTGTACAATACAGACCTTCTAAGGCACCTCTAGGTCTCATTCTGCATGTGAATGGTCAAGAGTAGGTGAGGGCAGCCAGGTACCACAAGTTGCTGATATCACTGCATGGAGTGTGCAAGCTTCAGGAAAGGGTTAGAGAGAAAGTCCTGAGAATCTCCACTGTTTGATTTTATTTCCCCTGCTGTAGCCTGGCATACTTAAAAAAGCCCATTTCATTTTAGTCTTTTTTAGAGGAACACTTCCAGGAGCCTACATACTGCCCAGGTCTGGACAGCTGAGTGCAATCAAAGCTCAAGCTTCCTTCACAACAAACCATGAGCCATTCTGCCAGTGGAGAGAGGCCTGCAAGATACTGCATCTCATTTATGATGGATATATACTCCTAAGGGCTGTTGTGTGGGGGCTGGTTTTCCTCTCCTGGTTGATCTGCCAGAGGAATCCCATTTGTGTTCTTTACCATCTGATGGTTGATGAGCAAGACTTTGCTTTGTGATGTGCAGGCAACCTTTATTTTTTTCCCAGGGTATTGTAGTTCCCAGAGCCAAGTGAAAATGGGAGGAATCCCTAACCGAAGGTTCCAGATGATGTCCACCCAGGCAGTAGCCAGTGAAAGGTCCTGCTGTCCACAGCAATCATTGGCAACAGCTACAGTGACACATCTCTGCACTGTCGGGTCTAAAAATATAGGTGACACTAAAAATCTGACTTTATAGATAGCAATATCTGTCTTATGATTTTTCTCTTTTCTTTCTTTGCTTTTCAATGTTGAGGACGGAACCTAGGGCCCTGTGTATATGTAGTGCACACAGTTCCACTGAGCCATACCTAGCCTACATTTCCCAGGGTTTTCATTATGTCCAACATTGCTAATTTTCTTAGGATTGTCTTAAATTAGGAGACACAAAGCCTGAAAGAAGATTGTTTCTAGAGCCTTCTGAAGCAGAGCTATAAGGAGCCATGTAAGATAAGCCCGTGGTTCTTCTCTAGAAATTCAATGTTTTGTGGCTTTGGGGGCTTTGTGGTGCTACATAAGCCAGGGAAAGTGAGGTGGCAGATGAACTTTTAAAAACCAAAGGCAAGAACTACAAACCTGTGGCCTCCGCCCTCCCTGGACAGCAGGGAGGTTTATTCTGACTGGTGCAGCCACCTTTCCAGCTTGCCGACCTCCCACGGATCCCCTTCATCAAGCACTGGGACCTGCCCAAGGTCTTGCTATCTGCCAGACACAGTAGTCACTTGAGCAATATCTCCTTCTTTGAGCCATTGGTTACTAGCATCATAGGGATAAGACTGTGTATGCAGCTGGCCTGGAGACTCTTGGTAATAGGACCAAGGGGAGCAGGCAGGCCCCCAGCCAAGAGCAGTGGAATGGAACACTTTCTCTATCCAGTTCACATGTCCACAAGTTTCTCCACCCCATGGCACAAAAACACACAAGGCCCCAACATCTCCTGCATATTTTGTCACCTGGCCAAGTCCTAGTTAGCCAGTAGACCTTAACTTCTCAATCTCTGAGCAGGACATAATTATTCTGCCTCCATGTTTCATGACAGTCTAAGAGTAGCCCAACCCTACTCTTCAGGAACTTCCTATTGAGTTATCTGCAACCATAGGATGCTACAGAGTGTGTGTCATAAATATCTTCTTGGTCCCTCCCTATCCAGGAAGTACTACCCATGTAGTATGTATGTTATGTGTTTAATAATTATGGAAAAAAAAAAGGCCCCTTCAAAGCAGATACCTATGTGCCCTTGGCAGGCTGCCTGACTGTTCAGCTTCTCTGTGAACCTTTTCTCTTTGGAAGCTATGTCTGAACAGGTTGGGGACAGAGTTCTTCATCAGCCTGCACTAGGCCTTCTGTGATCCATTGTGCTTGATCACGACTGGCTTGGATGGCAGACAGGGGTAGATGAGGGTTCTAGAAAACCAGGCTGGGGGAAGGGAGGTGCCAGGGCAGAGAGCTTCATGGGAAGTTCTCCTTCCCACCCTTCCAAATCATAAATTAACAGCAGTGGACCTTGTTAAGTGCAGCCTCACAAATTAATATGAAATATAGTGCTTTTTCATAAGCTTGAGGACCAGTTTTAAAAGCATATTGGTGTTTGTACACAGCAGGCCATAATGATCCATTATCCCACAGACAGAGGAGCTCCCAGCAGCACATAAAGAAGATGCAATTGGACCATCTGCTTTGATTTCTGCAGAGTCCCCAGAGACTCAAGGGAGGAGCTGACAATCCTCTCCATCTGCCCTTGCATTATCAATTACAGTTGAGTTATGCCGTGTGCTGCGGGGCTGGCAGATACGGATGGGGGATTGTGGCACCTGAAAAATATAGAAGAAAATCCATATGTCGGGAGCCAGCTGTTTATTTACAAGCCTTGACATATTTCTTCACTTTCTCGGCTGCTGCCTTTTTTAAGGTTCCTAGAGACATTTCGGTTTAGTGTGAACTTGAGAAGAAATTAGGTGTAACAGCATAACACCACATGAATAATATTTCAGTTTCCTTTTTTACAGTTGAAATGCACACGGAGCAAAAGAAAAAACATCAGGTCGAACAGATTTTAAATTATAAAAAAAAATAAGTTGTGAAAACATCTGGGGCAGCTGCTATAGCTTGTTATGTTTATAAAACATGTTGGAACGGGGGGCTGGGCTGTCTGTGTGCACTGTACATTTTCAGAAGCCTAGGAACTATGTAAAACCAGGACCTTCGTGAAATGGTGTTTATGAGGGAGTGGGGGGCCGGGAAGTAGAGCAGAGTGGCCAACCCTCTCATGCAATCTTTTACCATAACTTCTAGGAATGCTGTTTGAAGGATGGAGTCATTTGCTTTTCTTTGATTTCAGCAAGGGCTTCTCTGGTCCTGGTTCTAGAGTGTCCGGGTAGATGCTCCATCTTGATTGCATCATTCTTGGCTTCTTCTCCCTGTGGTGGCATTTGATCTCTGTTCTCTTCATACCATACCTTCTCTTTACATCTCAGCCAAACGATGTCTGGAATGCCTGTGTGAGCTGAGAGGTTCCTCCCATGCCTCTGGAGGCCAAGTGAGAAGACATACTTGAATCTAGCAGGGACCAAGGGGATCCCACTAGCTTAGAAGGACAGTTGTGCTTTGGAAATACTCAGAAGCAGAGCTGCTTAGAACATTTGGGAAGAGAGGAAGGTAAAAAGCCTAGCTTTAAATATCCATCCCCCACCTATCACACAGACCCAACGGAGGGGTGGGTCTCCTGCTCTTTAGCACAATAGTTTCTATCTTCAATTGTAGTTTTGAAGCACCTTGCATTATGAGGCCACTAACTGAGAGATTCCCAAAGGAAGCCATGGGCTTACTTACTTTTGTTAAATCCTTAAGATGTCATGGTCCCTAACATTCTCAGAGCATTAATAAAACACTAGATAAGTGAATGAATGGATCAATTAATGCTTTTAAAATTGTGAGTGAGTGTGTGTGTGTGTGTGTGTGTGTGTGTGTGTGTGTGTGCATCTGTGTGTTTGCAGACAAGAGTCCCAAGAGGGCTGTACACAGAAGAGGTATGTGCTGGTCCTCTCTGCCCTCCCAGGATTACCAAGGTCTGTTTACTTCTCCTGTCATGGTCCTTGGTTTCTCTTGTCTGTGTTTACAATTCTCATTTCTGTTCATCTTCTTGGGAACATGAAATCACAGGACACAGTGATCTCTGTGTCCTTTGGAGTAAAGCTCAGGGCACAAAAGTTTCCTCACTCCTGTGTGAGGATGCTATATCTGAATTTGCTGACCAAGCCTGGTGTTCCTTGATGAAGAATTAAAAACTCAAGTGGAGACAACACTGGTAAATCAAGCTGAACAGAGATCCTTTCTAAATGCGGCCCTTTTAAGGATGGAGCAAAATGCTTCTGTTTCATACTCTTGAAGAGGTTCTGCTGACCCCGCCCTTGCTGGCTTCACTAACATTGGTTCTTACGTTTCCTCTCTGTTTCTGTCTGTGTCTTTTTTTCTGTCTTTCTGTCTCTCTGTCTCTGTCTCTCTGTGTCTGCCTGTCTGTCTACCCACTTCTCTCTTGCTCCTTGGAATGTCCTAAGTGCTCACAAAGCATTAGGCATTTGCATCCCAACCAACCAGGTCCTCAGGATTGCTCAGGTGATTCCATCCCCTACACAAGTGGAAGCCTTGGATTTGGCCCCATCCTATGTGCCATGGTATTCTCCCTCTAGTCATTTTGTTGTTGTTGTTATTGTCATTGCTGTTGCTCTCTCTCAGGCATTTGTTTATTTACTGCTGTTTTAACTTCTTTGCCTATGCACTTCATCCTCTTTCTCAGGTACCTATTTTCTCAATCCTCATACAACAGTCACAAGAAAGGTGCTAAAATGAGATTTGGATCAGTTGAGATCCCCTTGCAAAGTTGCGACTTGAAGGGCAGACTTGATGTTCCTGACAATACTCTCACCAAGCACAGTGTCTTCCAAGCAGATGCCGGAAGAGCCAAAGATGGTGGCCAAGATCTCCACTTTGCCTTCTATTAGCTACAGTAGAGCGTGTAGCATAGTCAACACTAAAAAGAACCAGTCCTTAAGGTACAGAGGAAAATCATTCATGCTCCATCCAACTGTGTCCTATACAATGCCTGTTTGGGCTGTGTATTGCCATGTAACAAACTACCAGGTAATTTGATGGCTTAAACTAGTAACAGTCTTCTACAGTTTGAGTAGTGCTTAGAGGCAAGAATGCATCTCTGTTTTGTGTGGTGGCTCCATTGTAGCTGCAGAATCCAAAGCATACAGATATGAAGAAGCTGTTCTGCCACAGTTGGGAGCTCAGCAGTGGCCATGGCTGTGTCTCCTTCCTCCACGGGGTAGTTTCACATGTTCCCATGCCCAAGACCATACTGCTGAATGTGGCAGTCCAGGAATGGAGGTGTATAGTCCAAATTGAAATGCAGGTTTGCTTTAATTGTAAAATATACACCTGATTTGAAAACACAACTTGGAAATTAAGAGGTAAAATAACACTAGTAAAATGTTAAATATTGTTAGATATTGAAATATTGTAATTAAGTACTATATACTATTAAAATTAATCTTACCTGTTTACTCTTGAAATATAACTAATAGAGTATTGGGCATGTGATGTGGTTCACCTTATATTCTGTTGGACTCACCAAGGCTCAGCTTGCCTCGCACTCGTTATCCTTCTCTCACCATGTTGGTCAAGTGACCAAGCTGAAGGCATCCTGGAAAGGGAATGCAATGAGGGGTGGGCATCAAGGGGAAGGATGCAATGGGAGCCCTGTGTCCATCTACCACAACTTGCTTTCCATTTTGCTCAACTGAAAAGATGATGTATCTTTGATGGTTTTAGAAAGCTCCCTGTCGTAACATCTCTATAAAATGAGAGGGCCACTTCTAGCTTCAACACATCCTAAGATACAGTATTCTGTATTTAAATGTCTCCCTGGCGATTCTACTGTGCACCCTGAGCACCTGTCAAGTGTGAAGCACCAAGCACCAGTCACCAAAACATCCTGGGCTCTCTTGTGTGGTGTGAGGCTTGACATGCACATAAGTGACTGCAAGGACAGAATGAAGAGCAGAAATGAAGCCAGACACAGGCGTAGCTTGTGTGGCAAGTAAGGGTAATGTGGGCAACTTGCTCACCTGTGCTCTTGGATGTAAATCAAACCTTCTTCTTGGGCATTCTCTTTCCCCATATGTAGGCAGAGACTGAATGGAGCCAGTGAAGGACTGCTGAGTAAGGATCCATGCACCATGGTGATGTGGTCATGTATCTCTGGGATCACAGCACAGCATGGGTCATAGATTCAGGAAGAGAGAGAAGAGGTCGTTGGGAGTGGGGGTGAAGAGCCCAATGAGAGTCCAGAAACCTTAGATCAATGGCAATGCTATTTAAAACTAGCAGACAAAGCCACCTTGCACTCTTTATTTCTGACCACTGAGACCATTCTCTGGTGGTGATTTTGACATTGTTGAAGAAAATCAAGAATTTGGGGACATGTGGCTTGAGTGTTGCTATGACTACACTGTGTCAGGTTGTCCTGCTGGGGCTGTACGTTCCTCAGAAGCAAGGCACTGGGGAGCCACAATGGCACAGGGCCTCATTGCTGAACATCTCAAATCCTGTGAAACTGGAACTAGGTTTTTTGTTGTTTGTAGCCGTTAGGCCATGTAAGGGTGTTGATACTTCTGCCTCTATCCAGGGCTCTCAAAATGAACTGAGGTAGTTTCATTCCTTGAGATGCCCAGCACTCTGTAAGAACTTTCTAGATGGATAAGAGTTAAGGAAATGGCACCACCACATCTAAGAATTACCTGAAGCCATATTTTATTCTTCTGTAGGAGGAAACACAATGACAATCCTCCTGACGTTAGCTTTCATCTGTCTCTGCCTTCTTTCAGAAATCTTAGTTGGAAGGGTCCACGGAGATGTCCTGTGTGTCTTGATGATGGTGCCCTCCCTGGGAGGGTCTACCCTATAGGAGCACCTCAAGAAAGAAAACTGGGAGTCAACTACTCCTCAGCGCGGACACTGGCAATTCAGCATTTCTGTCTTTGCTTGTCCTCTAACCTGGGGGTTCCTCAGGCGGCCTCATTTCTCACTTACTGAGTCCTCTCTGTGCAAATGCCATGAGAACAGGGCTCCCCTACACACCCAGTCTTCTTGGCTGTTCATCTTCTTCATGTTTATCTTGTAGCATTTTAATTCATGTCTGCAACAAAGTTTCACACACCCTTCCTCCTCTGTTTCTCAACCTCCACTTCTTCACTATTTGAAACAATGTCTCACTATGTGATCTACCCTAACATCAAACTGGAGGTCCTTCTGCCTCCATTATCCTGGGATTAGTAGCTCGTGCCATCATTCCTGAATTGATCTGGGAATTTTTTTGGTGGTGGTGGGGGGGTTGAGATAGGGTTTCTCTGTATATCCCTGGCTGTCCTGGAACTCATTCTGTAGACCAGGCTGGCCTGGAACTCAGAAATCCACCTGCCTCTGCCTCCCAAGTGCTGGGATTAAAGGCATGCGCCACCACTGCCTGGCTGATCTGGGAATATTTTTGAGCATGGAAAACCAAAACCCTTTTCAAGATAAAACAACAACAGCAGCAATCACAACAACAAAAGCCAAAGACCTCTTACAAATACAATTAACAATGGAAAGTAGACCATAGCACCTCAGGCCTGAGTTTAGCATCTTATAGTAACATCTCAGTAATTGAATGCAAGTGCCCATGTAAGGTGCCCTGTGGACTCTGAATGGGCTCCAGCATCCCGGGCCTTCACTGTGTACTGAACCCTCAGGTCTTTGTACCTTTCTTCCTGCCACCTTTTATGTTGCTCTCCCTTCTTCCTGGAACACATTTCCCTCTGTCTTAGTCAAGTTAACTCAGCCTTAACCTTGAACTTAGTCTATCTCCCAGAAGCCTCTGGTGGTCTCATACACCTCAATTTTATAGCTCACGGCATGTTTGCAATTCTGTACCAACCTCTTCAGCACCTGGTCCCTGTCATTTTTCCCCTCAGAAGAGAGATTTATGTACCAAGCAGGCACATAGACATGGCTTCTACATTTATTTTCTCTTCTTCCTGTTTCTTTATCCTCCTTCCTCTTTAGCCTGAGACTATTTTTCCCCCTAATGGTTGTTGATATAAATGGAGTAAAATCAGTTAGGATCATAAATAAGATTCAAGACTAAGAACTCACATAGGTTTGGGGGCCAATTGCCTCTCCCTCCTCTATAATTTATTGTTTTTTTTTCTGTAGGAAGCCAAATGATATTTCTCTAATTAACAGACACAGACAACGATCTTATAAATCAACACCGCAGCCTTTTTAGTGATATGATCACTTTATGATCAGGGGGTATAAATTAAGCATCCCAAATGCATCTCAAGCAGAAAAACATAATGGAATAAAGGAAAGAGAAGTCTGGCCTTCATGCAGAGACTGAGCAGCCAGCTCAGTGAGATAGCTGTGCTCTGGGAGCTGCAAACTTGGGGTAGATTCTGTTGGAGACAGGAATACCACACGTTCTTGTATTTCCTTCTACATGTTGCCTGGAGGCGTGATTGGATGAATTTAATGGAATAGATCAGGGCATATGTGCTTGTGCCCTGAATAAAAACTGAGGGAATCACTTGCCTGCAGGATTGCAGCACATCCAGAAAGCAGAATTCCACCTTCCATGTGTAAGTCAGAGATGAGGACAATGTAGACTTCATAACTCAGTGGTGGATTTGAAGACATAAATTCACATCCAACACTTAGGATGTCATCCCACATGTAAAAAGCAGTTTAATGACCTTGAAAAATTACAACTGTGGTTATTGCTAGTCTCCAACTTGGACCTCTATATTTTAATATGCATGGTTATTCAAAATGCCGATTTCTGGGCTATAGACGTAGTCCAGTTCTCATTGGGGATGGAGTGGAGGATGCTATCTTCTTAACATCCTTAGTGCTTCTGCGGGAGCCTGAGACTCACATTTGGAGGTACAGCTGTGATACGCATAGGAAATGGGTCAGTCTAAATCATGTTCCTTTTTCTTAGGAATAAAGCAGTATTGCAACACACTGAGGAAGTAGATTTGAAGTGATTTTTTTCAAGGAACTGGGCCCTGTATGGTATACCATCCTTCCCTGATTCCATTGCTGAAAGCCTGCAGCATGGTGTGGGTGCCAGTCCTCCCACCCCCAGAGACTGAATGAGGAGATTTACAGCTATGACTCCTGTCTGTTTGCATATGTGGCTCTGTTCCCTTCCCATTATCATTTCCCATATTTGTTGATTCTGTTAATACTGCTTCCTGGCTGAGAACTTTGGGAACAGAAGAATAACATGTTATCATTTCTAAGGCATTTATCTATACATAATTGATTATGGAGTTATCAGTTTGGGCAAGGGGTGACAATCTCCTTGCAATAGGTGAGAAGACAGAAATTACGGAATAGCAGATACTTGCCCAGTGTCATATATTTCCTAAGGGCTAAGCAAGTCTTGGGTCCAGAATGCTTAATACTACATCTAATACTTCTCTGGCTTAAACCTAGAGCCTTTGGCCTTTCTCCTTGCTTAGAAGCCAATCACTGTGAGGCAAACCACACAAAAACAATTACCTTGAGCATGTGGTAAAACTCTGGTATTTCTCTGCATATGTACTGGGGCTAGGGCTGCAATACACACCCACTCTAGCTCCTGGCACCTTAGTCAGTGGCTCCTGGCACTGTTCCATTCACCCAGTGGGAAACGCTATCCTGACCTTTAGGTCTGATCAAGAGCCACAGTCCTTGGAAGACACAGGGCTCTGTTTGAAATGCTATGACAAAAGGTGGTATGCTTGAAGACATCTGAGGCATTTCCTTTTCCTCTTGAGCCTCTGCCTACTTGTCCACCTTGGCAGAACGCACTCATTTTTCAAGTAGTAGAGAGAATTTAAAAGGATGAGTCCTACATCAGCGTCCAAATTCCTAACTGCAAGCTGCAGAAGAGGAGAAGACTTAGGGCGTAGATGGAAGCAGATATCAAAGGAAAGATAGCAGAGCCAACACAGTAATCCCATGAAAATGTTAAATAACAAACAAACAAACAAAGAGCCTGTGCTTCACAGTTGTGGATGGGAATTAGGAGCATGTAATGAATATTGTGCCATCTCAGATAGAATTTTATGCCATACTTGTATATAAACATGAATACAGATGCCATTGGTTTTCAACAAGTGCTTGGAGGGAAAACTTAGAATGTGAAATCTCTCTATTCTTATTCCTGCTGCCAGGTGTCTGGCTGATGTCTTAGCCCCTGGCAACAGATCTGGAAGGAAAGGCCTCCACATAATGGCAACTAGAAAGGCCCAGCCTGGCTTGTGGAGCCCCATTCACAGGTAGCTGGATTTCAAGAATCCTTAGGGTCACATTCAGCTAGCTTACGAGCCTGATGTGAGATGTTGGTGACATTCACAGTGGGTACAAAGGCAGGAGCAGAGTGGGCTGTGAGCATGCCCTTTCCCAGGTTGTCCCTTTGAAGTCAGAGGACGCATGCGATGTCCTTGTTTTTCTGAAATGGGAGCACAACCCATGGGTGTAAAGCATCGTATTATATCATCTTATATCGCATATTGGAGCAATAAGCTCCAATCTGAGTCATCCAAACACTAAGCCTATTAGTCTCCCTGAGGCGACTGGAGATTTCAGCTTTAGCAGCCAGGTCTTTCTGTGCCCCCTGCTAGTCTGAATTCTGGATCCCATCCTGTGTCAGCAACCTTCCTGTTGAGGGTTATTGATCCACAGATGAAGGGACTCAGTTTTCTCTTCAAGGTATGAAAGTGGTCTTGGTCCCGGCATTTAGCTCAAGGTGGGAAGAAGTGGGCTTGCCTCCCCCTAACCCGGCCCACCCAGATAATTGACACGGAGTCTACTACATTCTTTGATGCGTTCATAAGTGTTTCACAGACAGGCGAGATGTAGCAACTTTGCAAGACTCTGTTTAAAGATCTTCGACATCTGAGAAAGCCACAGAATCCAATAACACTACTTTCAGAACTCCAGGGTGTCCACTAAGATCAATCTCATATCTAAACATCACATAAAGAGAGTGCATTGCATTATAGACACGCTCCTATCGAACACCACCTAAGAAGAAGCATTAGACAGCTTTTCTTTCTTTCTTTCTTTCTTTTTTTTTTTTCATTTATAATGTAATCTGTATCAGGGAGATAGAAAAGGTTGTCAAATTCTGGAAAATGTCCCCCTTGATTAAAGCTGCACTTTTCAAAATTGCTATATTATTAACAAAGGTCAGTTAACTTCCAATTTACCATTCTGGCTATTTTCCTGATGGATTTAATGCTGGGAATAAAGCGGAAGGATCATCAAGTTTCTAGGGAACAGATGATACTGCTCCGGGTTTTTAGCTGCCTGGCAGCAGTAACACCTGCACAGAGGCCCTCCCAGGGAGTTCATTTGTGCTAGAGACTGTTTCTTTTTGATGGTATCCACAATTGTGTTTCTTCTGCCCTGGAAGCCTTGGCTTTAAAGGGTATTGGTTATTTACAAGCCAACAGAGTACAGGCACCAGTGATGGCAGCACAGATTCTGAAAGGCTGTGAATGATAAGTATAAGTTTGGGGGAGGGGTAGGCTTCTGATTCTGGAGTGAAATGTCTCTGCTCTTAAGATGAAGATGGAGTGCTATAAACAGCTGCCTCCTGAGATGACAGAGAGAGGAGCACCCATCCATTCCCTTTGAAGTCTCACAGCACCAAGTTCCTCCCTGTGTTCCTTTAGGACAAGGAAGGGATTTGCTTGACTGTGTTTCTTATTCCCAGTATGTTGACTACCACTAATATTTTCAAAGTGGAGTTCCACAGAGTGCCGATTTCCTATTTTGGGGACAGCAAGCATCCTTGTGGCTAATTAAACTTACTGCAGGACTCTTCGGGGCTGCTCACTCTCTGAGTTGACAACCAGCTAGGGAGAGAAGGCTGAATTTCCAAAACACCCTAGTTATGGAGAGCATCAGCATAATTCTCCTTACTAACTGTGGGGACTATGCTTCAGAAACCACTGGTTGGTCTGGACATCTCAGAGACTCTTGCCTTCAGTCTGAGGGAGAGGAAATCAGGTGGGCTAGAATGTCAAACCCCGGATGTTCTCTCCAGCCTTCCTGGGCTTCCCTCAAGATTACATTTTCAAAACTGCACCAGCTGTTCAAATCTCTGACTTAGAAGCCATTAGCCACTGGCTCAGTTTAGCTGTCCTAGATCTAAACAAGAACTTGGGCTTTTAGTGAGTCAAGCACATCTGTGTCTATGGGGAGACTCGCTCCGGTTCCCTCACAGCAGATCTTCATCTCCAGGTGCTCAAGTCCCTTCCTTTAGAAAGCGTAGTGTTCCCTTGTAACCAAATCTTATCCTCTCATAAACGGTTAATCATCCCTGACATATCTAACACCTATACAGTGCAAAGATTCCTTGACCTCAACACACATACAAACAATGGTTACAGTGTGCTATTTGGTAATAAACAGAAGTCTGTACATGTCCAGGATGGGTGAAAAATTAGGTAAATCTTTTCAATACCTATTTGGTTGAACTCAATGATGCAGAAATTCCAAGTCTGGAGAAAATATTCTATTTCTTTAATAGCTCCCAAGTTTTGTAGACTTGTGCATGTGTGTGTCCAGATGGAGTTGAGAAAATCTCCAAGAAATCTTTTGTACTGCATACACATCTAGATGGAAAGTTGATACTTTGATACCAGTGCCACAGAATTACAAAGTGAATCAAGCTTCACGCCTTTTCAGTGCTTAAATTGCTGGTCCTGTTGCTCTGAATATCTTACAATATCCCCTTTCAGAAAGGAGAGTCCTGATGCAGAGCGTGGTGAGCTTGCTTTCCAGGGTTTTTGTGTGTATCATGATTGCTGTAATAAATGTACCTAACCTAACTCCCTCCACTTCTTGTTTCTGTACCCCAGGGTTTTTATTTGGGATTTTGTGTTTGTAAGATATGGTGTGATGCCCTTGGGACCTAAGCACTGATACAAGATTTTAGACAAAAACAGGGTAGAAGAGAGCTCGATTCAAAAATCCCGATGTGAGAACTTTATTGTGTCTTACACCACACTCTGACCTTGCTTTATTTTGTACTGGCTCCAACTTCAGTAAATTCCATCGTATTTAGCTGTTGGGATACAAACTCTTTTATGGCAAAATGAATTAGTGTGTTATTTATATATTTTAAACTCAGTTAGACCCTCCCTTAAGGCTCAGAGCCAAGTCAATAAAGTTATGTTTGAAGATAGAGTTTGAAATTCTATTTTCATTCATTTTAATGGTTTACAAGTAAATTGCATTTTCTGGTTCATTCTGTGACATGAGTCAATAGGTATCCAATGGAAATGTAGTTCATTTATATTTGAATTGATGTTCTGTCCACCGTTACCTTATGTTTCTAATGCATTCTGATACATTAGTAAATAGGCTTGTCTGATTAATCATTAGCACATGAAAAGAATTAGCTGCCGCCTGCCAAATGGAATTATTGACACTGATAAGAGGACCACGGATGGCATCACCTGGAAATGTGGTATATGTGTCACTGAAGAAAAGAAAATCTCAGTATATACGGACAGTTCGAGTGGCTTTTATGAATTTTCTGTATATTAGAGATTTAATACATTGGTTAAATGTTTAGATAAAACCCAAAGGGAATGGGAACCATGTTGACTTACCTTATCAACTTTTACTTTTTGTCTAGAATAAAAAAGCGTGTGTGTGGTACATGTGCGCATATTTGGGGTGGGGACAGTATGCATGTACTTGTGTGCATGAGGAAGAGGCAAAAACCTGAGATCAATGTTGAGTGTCTTCCTCAGCCAGTCTTATTTTTTGAGACAGTAACTCTCAATGAACTTGTAGCTCACCAGTTCAGCCTAGCTGACCAGTGAACAGCAGTGGTCTCTCTGGCTCTGTATTCTAGCACTGGGCTTATTGGCCTAGCACCATTCTTGGATTTCTATGTGTAACAGTAAGAACATCATTGATTGAACTGTGTTCCATCCCTACACACCATTTGTTTTTGTTTTTCATTATGTACACACACACACACACACACACACACACACACACACACACATGGTGGGTGGCTCAAATTACAATTTTGAGAAGTCCATGTTGTGTGAATTGTTCACATTCACTCCTACTTCTACACTTTAGCAGAAAAAAACAGCCAAATATGGTATACCCTAGGAATCTATGACATACCTCAGCTCCAGCATGCTTCATGGATGAGGCAGCATGGTATACCTAAGAGAGTCATAGCATTTTAAAATGCTCATGGAATCTGCTTTGTTATTGTCTGAGCCATTAAACTTAAAAGCCCTTCTGTGTGACTGCCAAGTACATTAATGTGAACAAATGATGAAAGTCTAGCTGCCAGAAGTTGTGCAATGTCGAAACATAGCATGTTAGTGTGATGCTGCACTTCAGAAGGACTTGTTGGGACTTGGTGCATTCTGAGCTTTAAAGGGACCACTAAGGATGATGCAAAAGAAGTGAACCTGGACCTGAAGCCAAGGTGCTGTTGCCTTCAAAATGTGGCTGATGAACCCAGGGGTGACTTCCATAATGAGGAAGGACTACAGAATCGGGAAACTTTTTCTAGTGTGTCTTTACTAACTTTCATTTCTTTTCTCAGCTTCCCCATGGGTCAAGTGGCAAGCCTAGGGGGCCTTTTCTTCTGCCAGGGTGCTTGAACTTTATACACCATGATGCTAATGACATTGTTAGAAAGGATTATCAAATACAAGATGACAGAAGTCCAGGTATTATAGTCATCTAGCCTAACTACTCAAATAGTTGTGCTATGGCTTAGTTTCCCAGTCAGCATATGGTGATCAAATGTTGATTGAATTAGGCAAAAAAAACAAATCTTTGTATTCATCTTTTCCATTCTTTCTCTTTGAAAGACACCTTGAGTCTCATGACCATGTAATTCATTAGACAACTCTGTGGGAAACACACAAGTTCTTGTTGACTTTTATGTTGTGTAATCTAACCGGATGACATGAATCCTGATGTGTGCTTATTTTGATCTTGGTTCCAGTTGGAGACTTTCCCAACCCAGTAGTATGAGATCCTTAGAGTGCTGTAGTTTGTATAAGGAATACCTCCATAAGCCCCTGTATTAGAAGGCTGCTCCCTAGCCGGTAGGACCATTTTGAAGGGATCTAAAAACTTTAGGAAGTAAAGACTACTAAGAAAAATTTAATCATCGAGGGAAAGACTGTGAAGCACTCTTTTGTCCTAGGTCCTTCTGTGTCTTCAACTGTTTGCTTCCTGTGCTCCACTGATGTGGGGAAACTCTTGCACAGGCTTAAAACACCGTGGCTTTTTACCCAAGTGTCCATGGAACAAACACTCTGAAACTATGATTCAAAATATATCTATTTTCCTTCATCTTGTTCTTTCATATGTTACAGTCATAGGTATACAAAAGTAAGTACCATGTGGCTTAGAATAGAACCCAGGGTGGACTCTTCTGAAGGGCCATGAAAACACATGGTTCTTTAAGATTGCTCTGCTCTGTGAGGGTCTGGAGCAGTGTGAATGTAGACTGAGAGAAATACCAATAACTCAATAACCCTAATCCTAACCCTAACCCTAACCCTAACCCTTCTTTTCTTTTTTGTTTCTTACTCATTTCCAGTATATGTCTGCTTCCATTTGTAAAATGATGATTAAAACCTAAGCAGTCAGACCCTATGGTTGAAGACATCATGTACCTTGGATCAAGGACACAGAGAAATGAAGCTGGAACTGAGCTGGAAGCTTCCTACCTACTGGCTAGTGTGGCTTCTACCAGAAGGTAGTATGTAGTATGTAGTATGTAGGGTCCAGGGAATAAAAGTCGGCAACAGTATCAGTCTCCTGGCAAGATATGCCCATACTCCCAATGGTAGCATGACAGTTCTAGTGATAGCCAAACACTTTCTGATTGGAATGAGGCCTGATCTATGGTAGGGAATGCAGGGTTGATTCTGTGAGCCTGGTCAACATCCTTCAGCTAGGGAGGCCACAGGCCATGGGGGTAGGGAGACTTATTACTAGTGTTCTGCTAAATGGACATGCACTTAAACTACTTTGTAAATATTTATATCCATAGACTAGTGCAGCTCTCAGCCATAGTCAGAGAAACCTCTCTTGGCTGTGGCCATAGCTAATGCAGAGATGCATAAGCTAGTCAAAATGGTGATAACAAACATTGTTGAGTGTCCAATCCTAAATAGGATATCCACGTGACCCACTGAAGTCCAGGAAACATCACCGAAGAGGGGGTGAAAGGGCTGTAAGAACCACAGGATGGGGGAAAGTGCTGTGGACTACTGCCTTCTGGCTCTGATATGTAACAGCTGTGAGCATCTGTACATACTAGTCTGTCCAAAACAAGAGGGCTTGACAGTAGGAGTATGATTAGAGTTGGGAGAAGATGGGGCCAGCAGAGATGGGAATGGAATAAGAGGGAGAAATGGGTGTGTTTTAGTCAGGGTTCTCTAGAGAAACAGAACCAAGTGGATGAAATGAAGGTGTCTGCTCATGTACATTAATGTATCATAAAATATATGTATGTGTATGTATATGTATATATGTGGAACTTTTAAAAAGTAATGGCAGCCAGATCACACCTGAGATGCGAGAACCTGAGAGTTACTCAGTCAGTGAGGCTAGTTGTCTCCACATTCTAAGTAGTCCCAGAACAGATGCCTCTCACACAGGGATGGTCACAACTTGTAGCTACCCAGTTCACAAGAAGTACCGCCATAGTCCCAGTCTGGCACAAGAAGCCAAAAGTTCCTAGAGAGTCATTGGTCCCTAACCCAAGGAAATCTTGGAGATGCTGGTTCTGTTGGCACTGGAGGAATCATCATCATCATCATCATCATCATCAGCAGCAGCAGCAGCAGCAGCAGCAGAAGCAGCAGCAGCAGCAGCATACATGCATGCAAAGCAATACAGCATCAAGAGGGAAGCCAAGGGAGCATCAGGCAAGATGAACTGCCTCCTGAAAGACCTCTTCAAATTCAGGCTGCTATTTGAGGGAACTAGCCAAAATCAAGGAGTTTTTTTTTTTTTCACATCAATCAAAGCAATAAGGGCAATTCTTCAGGTGAGACTTTCTACTCAGAAGATTATAATTTGTGGCAGGTTGACATTAAAACCAACCATAATAGTTTAATAGTGTGCACGTCTCTCTCTCTCTCTCTCTCTCTCTCTCTCTCTTTCTCTTTGTGTGTATGTGTATACGCACATGAATGTGTAAATATGATTACAATACATTTCATATAGACATTAAATTGTGAAAAGAAGTTAAGAAGAAAATGATTTTTTATTTCAACTTAAAAAATTCAGAGCTAGGCATGCCTTTAATCCCAGCACTTGGGAGGCAGAGGCAGGTGGATTCTGAGTTCGAAGCCAGCCTGGTCTACAGAGTGAGTTCCAGGACAGCCAGGGCTACACAGAGAAACCCTGTCTCGAAAAACCAAAAAAAAAAAAAAAAAAAAAAAATTCAGATTACGATGTTGCTAACAATTGAAATCATTGAAGAGAATAAGGGATTAAGTCTTGTAAGTCACTGGACGAGTTCATAATGAATTTGGAAAAGCATGAGAGCACCCAGCTCTAACTGAAGATTGTGATGGACAGGAAGAGGACTGTGCTAATATCCCAGTGACAAAATATTCTGACAAAAACAACCTAAGGAAGGAGGTTTATTTTGGCGTGCAGTCCAGGGTACAGAGTGTGCCACAAAGAGGAAGGTACAGTGGCAGGGGCCCTGGGGCAGTTGATTACATTGTATCCACAGTCTTAGAGCTGAGGGAGACAAATGAAACCAATCATCAGCTGTACCCTTTTCCTTTTTGTGACCCCAGCTCAAGAAATGGTACCACTCATGTTAGGGTGCATCACCTTACCTCACTTTACATGATCAATAGATTCCTTCATGGCCACACCCAGAAGTGTATGTCCTAGATGATTCTAGACCCTGCCAAGCTTATAAGCAGTGCTAACCACCACAAGGATGGTGGGGAATATCCATAGGATGTGTGTTTCTGACTACAAGACAGGCTGTGAGTTTGATGCACTGCTGTTCTATCTCCTTGGAGTTGAGAATGTAAATCCTTAAGGTGACCGGAGTCTAGAATGTAGGCAAAGGTCTCCCTAAATTGGGTATCAGCTTCTTACATTTTTTTGTTGTTCCTATGTGCTCCATAGCCACCTCTGCGCACCGGGGCTATGGACAGTACCTGAAGGTCCTTTGTCTCTCAGTACTTGTTTATTCATGAATAAACTGAAACTAAGCCCTTTGCTTCGGTTATTGAGTCATTTGCTAAGTTCCTTGGAGCTAAGAGAGTTCCTATTCATTTTGCCTGATGTAAGGCCACAGGATGATTCTTCTCTTACTGGCCCAGACACTTGAAAGCATTTTTGACACCATGCTATAAATAGCAGTCTCCAGGCTGACAGCACCATGCATTTGGGGACCCATAGAAATCACATCAATGCATCTGCCCTCAGCTGGTACATGAGGACAGGGCTCTGCTCTCCTGCCTGAAGTGGGGCTCTCCTGTAACATCACTTCACTTCCTACAGCAGTACTGAGAAGTGGGTAACAAGCCATTCTCTAGGCTGGGCGAAGAAGCCAGGAAGTGTGACACTTTATTATTACAAAAATAAACCATGGGGCTGAGAGTCAGTTCTGCAAAGCACAAGTGTGAAAATCCCACTTAGCTGGTGAAAAAAAAAGCACTCCTCGTTAATGTTAAGTACAAAGATCTTCCCTCAGCAACACATAAAGTAGGAAGAAAGAATCGTGCACAGACACTATCAGCATTTTGAAGAAGTTTCCCTCTGAGAGCTGATGGTGTCAGTCAAGTCTGCCTCTCCACATGGCTGTGCCCCTAGCCTTGTACATCCTCCCCTGGAAGAATTTCCTCCATAAAGGAAACAGGTTGCCCATTGATTCATTTCTTGCAAGATGCTCGCTATTAATAATGTTCCTGGCTTATAATTTTTCCTGTCTTTGAATGCATTCCAGATGTTCATTTTTGCAATCATGGATCTTAAATTCTGATTTTTTTTCACTTACTCGGTGCTCAGAAAACTTTATACAAGCTCACATCCCTCTTCTCTACAGAGCTGAAAGAGATGGAGGCATGGAGGGATAGAGGGATGGAGGAGAAAGAGAGAGAGAGACAGAGAAAAAGAGAGAGAGAGAGAGAGAGAGAGAGAGAGGGGGGGGGAGGGAGAGCTGTGAGAGGACACAGAAATGGAAATAGATCCCAAATATTTATGCAATGTTCACTCCTTGGCTTTTTATGACTGCATGTGTCTATATGTTTTTGAAGAAATTAATTTTATTCTTATGTATTTTATAACAACGATTTCAAAGAAATTGACAGAAAGCATTCATTACAGAGAAACATTAATATATAACTACATTATACAACTTGTTTTAAGTACTGTGTAGCATATAGCATGGAACTGGGTATTGTGTTTGGATAGTTGCAGACGTGGAAAACAAGATCTTTTTCTTAGATCTTGTTCTTAGGCCTATTACTCAATACCTGGGCATTAGATCAAAACCAGGACAGAAGTTTTGGTCCAGAAGCAATACTACGTACCTGTGGTTAGATCCATGGGACTACATATGTTTGAGGAGAGTCTATATTTTATAACATTGCTTATCAATTTCTGGTCCATACAGGGATTATGCTGGCCTAGAGAAATGGCTCAGAGTTTAAGAACATATATTGCTCTTGGGGGAACCCAAGTCAATTCCAGTATCCATGCTAAGATTCTTACAATCACTTACAACTCTAGTTCCTGGGATTCAACACCCTCCCATGACCTCTTGTGGGCACCTGCATGCACATGGACATCTTTACATGGGCCCACAGGAACACACATAATTACAAATCATAAAGTTCAGGAAATGAACAAAGCTCTTCGCCTAAATTAATTCACTGTGCTAGTTAGATATAGGTTTGTGACTGTAACACACACACACACACACACACACACATACACACACCCTGTCAAGAGGCATACATAATGAAGGAGTTCCTTTCTTCTTGTGAACCAGGTTCCACATGATCAATGCTGCTTGACAACAAACTCTGGCTCTGTGTATGACTGCATGGATCTACATTACTCTCAGATAACTGTTCCTTAACATCCAGCAACTATTCTCATGCCGTGGATGATGCTAGGAGCCAATAATACCAGGTTCCTGTTAGCATGGAGAAGATAAGAGGGAATACTTCCCGTATCTCCAGAGCAGGTATACATATGCTTGTCACATCCCAGGCAGAAGAATATTGTCAGTAAGGGTTCAGAGACTGTATCCTTGCAGTGCAGACAGGTGCTTGGCTGCCATTCTAATTCTATGAAGGGAGAGGTGCACAGGGAACTTGGAGATCTAGCTTACTCCATCGCCAACAGCCTCTTCTTGCCTGGCCCAGGGCTTCAGCCTGTGCATCCACAGGCCATCTCTCTCGTTGGGCCAACAGTTCTGGAAAACACACAGAGAGCATCCAGGAAGCATCTGATGGATTTTTTCTTTCTTTGGGCTCTCCTTCTTGTCTGGTCCACAGGAACACAATGTCAGTGATACAGCTTTCATCTTCCTAAGTCTGTACAACAAACCACTAAACCCTTTTCCCTACTTTAACTCCTTCCAGAGAGTCTCCAAATCCCCCCTCTCTAGGCTTGCTTTCCATAGATCCCAGGAGTTTGTCTTAAGATATGCTAAGTAAACGTAAAGAAGATGCATGGTGGTGAGGTAGATATTTCATGCCTTCACTTGCTTTGACTTTGAAAGTGAAACTTGCCCACACTCATTCTCGGAAGTTCATAGGTTGATTCTCTGGGTCAAATGGGACTGTGGGAAAACATGTACCACTCTTCTTCATTGTGTCTGCTTCTTAAATCAATATGTGTATGCTTTCATGTGGGTGACAGAGCACAGGATACAGTCCAGCCTTCAGACTCACACTGGATTCAGCAGGAGATTTATTAGCTGATGGCCATGGCCCCATTTCTTTTTAAATTCAGTACACTCACTGTTTCCTCATTTGTGGAATAAAGATAATAAATTCCCCTTCATTTAGTTGTTCAGAAGACAGAAAAAGCTTGCGGGCAAGTGTCTGACACATGGCTAAGACCCCATAACAGCCATAGAGATTATTGTGGGAGTTTGGAGGTTGGTAGCCTCAATCTCAAGAGTCTCTTTTGATGGTTTGTTGTTTCCAGTTAGTCAAAGCACATCACTTCAAACCTTGTGTATAATCAGGGATCTTGCCCCACCTGGGAAGGAATGATGAATGGAATCTATCTGAAGACATCAGGGGTTACTCAACAGTGTCATGATTTCTTATCAATGCCCCCAAGCAAGACCTTGACCATTCCATTTTCACATGAAGGGGTCATATTCTTCCAAAGATCTCTTACTATGGTCAGCATACCCATAGTGTCACCCATAGGACAGAGCTCTCACTGCCCTAATGTGATTGGACAGGGAAAATCCTGCAACAATACTGACCCAATGTTTTCAGCCTTTAATATTGTTCAGAGTTGACATTCTCTGCAGAGAAGACATCAGGAGAGAGCAAAACTGGTGAGGGACTGACAGAATGTTTCCAAGAGATCAGACAGCTACTCAGTGTCTTGATAACATCTTGCTTTCTATCTTTCTGTTGATAACATACTCACAAAGCCAACAGAGGAGGAATCAGGGATGCCATGGCCCAGGGTTTGCCTCTTCCCTTCCAGGCTAATGGTGGTTTTGGTGACTGAATACTGACAAATTCCTACAGAAAGGGGAATTATATGTCTTTGGTCTCCAACTTAGATCTGTCTATGACCATGGCAATATCGCAATCTGCATATTTTATTCTTTCAAACATTATATTAGAGGAACATTTAGATCAGACTCTCTCTCTCTCTCTCTCTCTCTCTCTCTCTCTCTCTCTCTCTCTCTGTGTGTGTGTGTGTGTGTGTGTGTGAACCACATACAAATTGTTTTCTGAGTTAAGGTAATCTGCTTTCACTTCACAGCTTCATGTTTGGGATAATCATATGCTCATCACAACATATGCATTATTATGCCAATTATGTGAAGTCACCATGCTCTGTGCTGCTGGTGCAAGGTCAAGAAGACAAAGACCAGATGGTTCCCTAGTTCTTATAGAGCATCTCTACAGTGGGAGTGACGCTTGCTAAGAAAATCATGTCCAATAAATGTAAAATTCCAACTGTGGCTAGTGTTGATGCTAAAAGATGAATCCAATCTGTTGATAGGAATTAGGTATACGTTAGGTCCAGCAGTGGGTACAGCAAATGTGTGTTAACTATAATGTACAGCATGGGCAGCACCTGAGTTGCAGAAAGAAAAAGAAAGGTGAGGGAAGTCTGGGGTCCAGAGAAAACCTGGTTGGATTCGTAAGTCAAGGGTTATCAGGGTTCTCTGAAGAGTGGCAAAAACCAGATTTGCATACCAAAGCAACACTTTGAGTCAGAGTAGAGAGTAGGAGGCTGCACGTGTGCATACAGTGTATAGTAAGAAGAACATCACTGTGCCCATATAACACAGAGACACAGATTAGGATGCAGTGCAGAACCACAAGGCAGTGGAAGAGGGAAGGCATTTGGAGAGATGTTCAGTGATTGCGGAAAATCCCTTCTCATTAGCAGAGATGAATGGCCATACACATGGAGCATGTCTATTCCAGCTGTCACACCAGGAGCAGCCATGGTGAATGGTCCAGTGGATGATTTTTGTAGTGATTTCCATTTCATGGGTGAAACCAAGTGGAATAGCAATAGGTATTCAACAGTATCCTGATTTTAGGGCATGTTGCTCTGTCCTCTTGCCCAAACACACCCAGAAGCACCAATGAATGAACCCAAGAAATGCTACACTTCCATCCTCCAAATGTTTTCTCTAGTGTGGAGAATTTATGTAGGTCCTGAAGGCTGTTCTCAGAACCGCCTGACCATTCCTACAGCCACTCCATGGCCCCACCAAAGTTGTCACTTTACTATGTTTTACCTGGCTCAGCGGAGGAATTATAATAGCTTTTTATGATATAGAACTAAGCCCCAAAATTGAACTCTGGGCATAAGACATCTGGCTGGAACTTTTTAAGTGAGCCATATGCTTGAAATGAAAATAAGAATTCCCATGTGATTTATGAGAGAGGGTCATAAGACCTATATCAGTGGGTGACCGGATGTCAACTCTTCACCGATTTCCCTCCCTAAATGCAAAATATATGTTTCCAAACGGGTCTAGCCCCATGTGTATTTCCTTTAATTCCATAGATCTTTACGCAGTCTGCAGTAATTTGTTGACAGTGCAAGGCAAATCCATGATAAAACTAGAGAATGTCTCCAAAGTAAATATTTGGTGCTACCAAATAGGGGCTCTTTGCACATTAATCCAATAATAAAATATGGTCTGTGGAAGGAACAGGGAGCATTTGCTAATTTCCTAAATTGGTGTAGGTCACAGGCACTTCTAATTGACTTGGAAAATATTTCCTTTATGGAAAAGTAACATTCCTGGTCAGCAGGCCAAGCTCCTTAAGGCTTTGGGCTGCTGGAGGGTCCCAGATGCCAGGCACATGGAAACAGAAAACTTAAAGGCAACAGGGGAGACCCAGCAAGAGGAGAGGTGGGAATGGGCAAGAAGAATCTATGATTCTGTCCAACGCATGAGATCCTGGAGCAGGCAGTGCTCTCTCCGGGGCCTGGGAGTATACTCTTCCATCTACGTGCACACTATAATCTTTATTTTTGTCTTAAGTATACATACGGTCTTTGAATTTGTCTTGAAATGCAATGCTCAATGGTAAGAAATGGTGGCTTACTGGGTAAGATGCACTCAAATCTGTAGACAAGCTCTGCTAGGATGTAACTGGGAAGAAAACTCAGTCCTAGTGGTCCAGGAGAAGTGATGCTATCAGACAGATGAGGGAGGGCCAAAGGAGAGAGTTACACAGAAGGGGAGGCTCACCGCTTGAGGCTGAAATCTGGATTCACAAAGACAAAGACGATTATTCAGAGAATAGTCAATTGAAAAATAAGCAGCTTGAGCAGGCTTATACCTGCAGCATTCTTACAGTTCTCATAAAGAACAAACAATATTAGGAAAATCAGTTGTCGTTTTGTAAACACTAAGTCCGGCATCCTAGGCCAGTTGCTTTCTAGATGTTGTTTCAACTAATACTTCAACAACACTGTGAAGGTCACTGTAGTCTTTCCTGGGATTGTGATGTTACTCCACCCTCCCAACCAAAGTGCTTTGGAAGGTGAAGGATTTGAATCAAAGCCCCCTGCACATACAAACTTTTGCTTAACCCAAACACTCGACTGTCCTTCAAGTTAATGAACAAACATAATAGAAAATGGATGAGAAAAGGTGTGTGGATTTCTCACCCAAAAGGTTTTAGAAGGTAGTTAGCATTAAATGTAGTTAGCACTTGTCTGCAGGAAGTCTGGGGCCTTTGGTGGCTCTCTCCAAAAGGCAGCCATGTTGACTGAGAAACATTGTAATTCTGTAATAGTGAGTTCACAGCAGCAGTGTAAAAACTACCAGGAAAGGAATTTGTAAAGAGGCTCATTTAGACTATCCAGTTGGTACTTCTTTGGGTCCAACCTTATCCTTATTAACAGCATATTAGCTATATCTTCTGCCTTCCTGTTTTTCTCTATACATACCACTTCAGTGGTATCTCAATGTAGGGGACTGGGGGGGGGTGATTCATTAACCAGCTCAACCAATACAGGGTGGCCCAGGCAAAATGGACCTGGGTTTTTGAACTTTCACTTTCTCAGTAAGCCTAGGAACGGAACGGAACAGCTGGATTTGGGATATCTACCTGCTTACTTCTGATAGAAATTCAGAATGTACGTCTTTCTAACTCTCAAACTCTTTTTTTCTCCTCCAAGAGAATTTTTAGTTAAGTTTCTCAACAGTATTTCCCATGCTCCTTTGTACCAGAAGGGAATTAACTACAAGACAAATCAAGGCATGACAATAGAGGGCCAGATGCCACACCTTGTAAATAAATAATAATAAAAAAACATGTGACACAGCCAGCTGCACCATATAAACTTAGGGTTTTATGTACCACACCGTTGTGCTCTGTACGTCCTCATTTGGCTCAAACATCTGTTCATCCCTGTCCATCCCTCTCATATATTAGCTATAATTACAATCACAGGAACTGATTGGAGAGGCTGAGAAGCTGACCCAAGAGCAAACGGCATCTGTGGATCTCCTTTTCTGTCCCCTAGCAGTCTGAGAACCCAGGGCTTGTGGATACTTAGTTCAACCACAGAACTAATATTTTTCTTCACTAATATCTCTTCTTGGAGTCTATATCTTCTTGAAGTAATGACTTATGGTAAAGTTTAGAAAGTAAAAAAAAAAATCATGGGTTATATGTCTGCAGTTAGACAAACAATTCTTTGAATCATGTCCAGAACAGATCTTTAAATAATTCAAATGGGGATGTGGTTCATTTTTTATGCATTCCAAAAATTAAAAACTAAAAGAGACTGACTATTTTTGGTCAAGGGTGACCTAAAGGTGACATATAAATGCATTCATTCTAATTTTCATTGGTAAGCCTGTAGGAGGGTGGGCATATGATACATATAAACACTTCATGGTTCTGAGTAAGGATATGGGAATTGTGCTATCCAGAAGGAGGTTCTTGGGACAGTATTCCACTGAAACTAAAGACAAGTTAGACCATGTCTGTTGCAGGAAGAACTTAATCAAAGTTTTTGGCACTTTAGGAGATAAAATTGAAACTTAGAGCTTGCAAGGTTGCCAGACTGTGGAAGGATGGTCAGGGTTTTGTAGAGGAACAGAAAACACACACACACACACACACATATACACACATGCACGCATGCACACACACACACAGAGAGAGAGAGAGAGAGAGAGAGAGAGAGAGAGAGAGA
>NW_022196905.1:228140131-228149212 GCF_008632895.1 Mastomys coucha | reverse complement strand
GGAGAGGGAGAGGGAGAGGGAGACGGAGACGGAGACGGAGACGGAGACGGAGACGGAGACAGACAGACAGACAGACAGACAGACAGACAGACAGAGGGAGGATATGTGTGTGTTAATAAATTTACTAAGTCATTGTTTTAAACCTTTAAAACAATATCCACAGCAGGATCATACCTGAGAACCCTGTAGATACTCAGTCTTTGTTTCTCAGCAGCCAAAGTCCTCCCATAGTAGCTGCTTCTTACTGCAGGGACAGGTGAGGGTGGTTAGCAATTGGAAGTTACTCAGTCCACAAGGCTGGTTGCCTTAGCAGTTCCAGTCTGGCTCCAGAAGCCTGGAAGGATCCAAGAGAGCCTCTGGTCCCAAGTCCACAATGAAAGCTTGGAAAGGCAATGGCATCAGTAAAAGATTCATCATCATCATCATCATCATCATCATCAGCAGCAGCAGCAGCAGCAGCAGCAGCAGCAGCAGCAGCAGCAAGAGCAGCAGGGAATATCAACTAGGTCACAAGAGGGAAGACAAAGCTAGCAAAAGGTAAGATGATCTTCGTTCTGCCATGAAGTTCACAATCAGGGTGCCTTTACCCACATCTATCAAGGCAATCAGGACAACTCCTCAAGTGTGGCTTCCTACTTAGGAGATTTCTGTCAAGCTGATATTAAACCTAACCATAAGAGAAGGCAAAATGTATTTAGATCAGGGGGTTGACAATTTGTAATCATCAGTGCAGAGTCTTATATGTTATGCAGATCCAGGAAAGATAAAATGAAGAATTGGGGGACAAGACATATGGTGCGTGCCTGTAATCTCAGCACTCAGGATGCAGAGGCAGGAGGATTCCAAATTGGAGGTCAGACTCAGTTACACATCAAGACCCTGTGAAAATGACAAACATGGGGCTTGAGAACTGGCAGGTAGAGAAGGGATTCAGGCAAGCCTTCCTGGTTTTCAATAGGCTGTAAACTTTTGTAAATAGTGATGGCTCAGATGCTGATTCAATTACTGCTGTGCTTCCTTCAGGTCTAGACTAAGATGGTACTCCACCTGCCAAGGTGAAACAAAACCTTCAATAATGTCCTTAACATCACCCAGAGCTTCTACAGATTCTCCACATTGCCACATCCATACACAGACTCTAAAGTTACTGCAATTATTGTATTCAACAACATGAGGAACAGAATGGAAGCATTGCCAGAGAGCCAAATCTCTGTTGAAAGGGTCAAATGGAAATAATGAAAGCCAAGTTACTCAACAGAGATGCAATATGACAGATAGCATGGGCTGAAGAAATAATGAAATGGAAACAAGTCAAGAGAACATATCTTCATGGATGGACATCTAAGATGGGTAACACATACAAAGTCTAGCATATGTATTTGGGACTTTAATCTTTAAGACAGAAGTGAAATAACAAACATTTAAGAACGAGTAACAAGAACATACTATGGGTCCTCAGGTAGTACTATGCCCAATTTTCTGAGGATCTGCCAAACTGATTTTCAGAGTGGTTGTACCAGCTTGCAATCCCACCAGCAATGGAGGAGTGTTCCTCTTTCTCCACAACCTCACCAGCATCTGCTGTCACCTGAGTTTTTGATTTTAGCCATTCTGACTGATGTCAGGTGGAATCTCAGGGTTGTTTTGATTTGCATTTCCCTGATGACTAAGGATGTTGAACATTTCTTTACGTACTTCTTGGCCATTCGATATTCCTCAGTTGAATATTCTTTGTTTAGCTCTGTGCTCCATTTCTTAATAGGGTTATTTGATTCTTGGGAGTCTAACTTCTTGAGTTCTTTGTATATATTGGATATTAGTCCTCTATCAGATATAAGATTGGTAAGGATCTTTTCCCAATCTGTTGGTTGTCATTTTGTCCTATTGACAGTGTCCTTTGCCTTACAGAAGCTTTGCAATTTTATGAGGTCCCATTTGTTGATTTTTTTTTTTCGTTTTTTTTGAGGCAGGATTTCTCTGTGTAGCCCTGGCTGTCCTAAAACTCACTCTGTAGACCAGGCTGGCCTTGACTCAGAAATCCTCCTGCCTCTGCCTCCCAAGTGCTGGGATTAAATGCATGAGCCACCAATTGCCTGGCTTCCATTTGTCGGTTCTTGATTTTAGTGCATAAGCCATTGGTGTTCCATTCAGGAATTTTTCCCCTGTGCCCATGTGTTCAAGGGAGGCTCTTTCCCTTAGGGGAGTTGTGGGGAGTTGGGAGTAGGTAGGTGGGTAGAGGAACACCCTCATAAAAATAGGGGGCAGGAAGATGGGATGGGGGTTTCCGGGGTGGGGGGACCGGTGATAACATTTGGGATGTAAATAAAGAAAATATCCAATAAAAAAAAGAAAGAAGAAAAAAGAACATACTATGGGTTATTAAACTCAACTCCAAAATGAGGCAAATATATATATTTAAAAGGATTAAAACCACATGCTTAGGCACATTTGAGCAAAACTGATACAAAGCTAGTAGTTATTCTGTCAATTTTAAACAATATGAATCTTCACTAAAACCATTTAAAAATTGAAATAAGAACATTCATAAAAACTTAATTAATAAAAGTGACAGAAAAACAGAGGGGCCATATGTTTGCTAAAATTTTATTTATAATTAAAAGCCAATTTATAAGTGAACAAAATGCTACCCATAGCAGTACATATACCAAGAGGCGACCTCCAGGCCCATACCGCTCTACAGCTGAATTTTGATGTTTAATAAATAAATAAAAATAAAGTCATTTTTAATAAATTCCTCCAGGAACTAGGATAGGAAAAGCTGTAATACTAAAATATGAAAGGTCATTCAAAATAGAGACTACCAGATTGTTTTCTCTCATAATAGTGAAATCATTAAAATATTAATAAATTGAAATTATTGAAATATAAATATATTGTCTGTCACAATATGGTAACTTCATGAATCTAAGCTGGATTTGCTATTGAAAATCACTGATCTACAATTTGAAACTATGAGACAGAGGATCATGCTATCTCAGAAACAGAAAAGGATTAGATAAAATTATTAGCTTTTGTAAGATTCACACTGTAAGCAATAGCTTTTCTAATAAAATGAATAACTCTTTTGTCAACTCTTTATCTCCAATAAAGAAGATGTTCACTCTTTAGAATAAGTTTCTTGATCTTACAAAAAGCACCTATGGAAAAATCTACCAATTCATAGAAAAGCATTAAAAGCTTTGCCACCAAATCAAAAATAAGTGAATGGCTGGCAAGATGGCTCTGCAGAAAAAGATGCTTGCCCCAAACCTGACAACTTGAGTGCCATCCCCAGGATCTATGGGGTAGAAGGACTGAACAGGCTGTCTTCTGACCTCCAGCATGCCATGACAAGTGGCTCACATACTCACACAAATACATATAACAAATGGTGGAGGGAGAAGTAGAGTCTAGGATGCCCATTGCTCTGTGTGCATTTCAACAATGTACTAAAAGGTCTGACAACACAATGAGGATATCTACCTAAAGGGACAGAGTGCAAGTGCTGACCCAGCATGCACCAGGCCCTAGGGTCTATCTCCAATATTATAAAAAATGAGCAAATAAATTACAGGACTGCAAAGGTATGAAATAATACCATCCTGCTTGTATAATTTTGTATGCACAATGTATTAGCATATATTACAAATTAATTATAAAACTGTGAGTTTAATCTTCAATTTAAAAATTAAATTTTAGAAGGCATTTTTAAAATTCTTTTAACATATTAGATATTTAGTAACAAATCTAATAAAAGATTGATAAGACCTTACAGAAACACTGTAACAAATTAAAGAAATTCAAGAAGAGATATAGAATGCTTATGAGTTAGAAAATTCATTAGATAAAGATATAAGTGCCTCTCCTTGATTTATAGAATTGATTAAATATGACTTTTAAAATGGCAGTAGTTGGGGCTGGTGAGATGGCTCAGTGGGCAAGAGCATTGACTGCTCTTCCGAAGGTCGTGAGTTCAAATCCCAGCAACCACATGGTGGCTTACAACCACCCGTAGTGAAGTCTGATGGCCTCTTCTGGTGGTCCAAAGACAGCTACAGTGTACTCAATTATAATAATAAATAAATCTTTAAAAAAAATGGCAGTAGTTTTCTTCAGAAGAACTTGACAAACTTATTAGAAATGTATACTGTATTGCAACAATCAAGTGAAGGAACACCTCCTTATGAAAAAATAAGCATTATTTTTGGGGGGTGCATCAGGATCCTGTCATAGAAGTAGACTCATTAAGACAGCATGAAAATTTTTCATTCATAGATATTAAAACAATGAGAAAGAACTGAGCTCCTGCACTCAAATTGCAGACCTGCATTAGTAAGTCTGTGTGAAATTTCAGTGCAGAAGGAAATGTGTGTATTCGTGTGTGTGTGTGTGTGTGTGTGTGTGTGTGTGTGTGTAGTGATAATGTGTGTGTGTGCACCCATGCACATGTGCAACTGGAGGTCATGAGCAGCCTTGGGTATTGCCCCGTGCCTTCCCCCTTATTCTAGACAAGCTCTCTCATTGCTCAGTGCTGTGCACACCAGGCTAGCTGGTCCATGCATTCTCAATGGTTATCTTGTTTCCCGATGGGACATAATGGGGTTATAGATGTTCCCACTCTGCACCCAGAATCCCACAGGACCTGGGCTTCCGAAATCTGGTCAACAGGCTTGGGCAATGAATGCTTTACTCACAAAACATTCCATCTCCGCAACTTTTTAAATAAGTGTTGGTGAACTGGCTTCATTTTCATTTCCAGGTGCATTAAATAGCTACTTTCCAGAAAATATTAAAGGGGAATGATTTTGTGACTCTACAATAATCTAAGATTGGTTTTGAAGACACCAAACTTACAGGGAAAGGATTGATGGGTTAGAGTTGTACAGTTAAGAGGTGGAGGGAGGCAGGGGACATGTCAGGAGAGATGCTTCTGCCACCCCTGTATTCTATGCATCCATTACAGAGGGCAAGTCCTTAGCATGGTCACACACTACAAGTCACATGTAAAACCCGATCACATAACACACAAGAAAGTTTTAATGAACAAGCACTCCAGATAAAGGAGAACCCAGAGGTCACCTCACAAGCACAGTATGAACTCCATATATCACCAGAGGAATGCCAATTAAAACTACTGTGAGATCAATCCATATATACCAGAATGGCTAACCTTGAAAAGCCAAAGGATACTTTTGTAGATGTAACATACAAGGTTGTTCTGCCTTGGGGTACAAATGGTTGATAGGATTACTTTTGGCAATTGCCTAGCAATTTCTACTAAACTGGCTATATGTAAATTCATAGATTCAATATCTAACTAATAGACATATACCTACTACACACACACACACACACACACACACACACACAAACAGTAAAATTGGTGACTATGAATACCATCATCAGCATCACTAGGGCTAATAGCAGATACCACTTTGAAATTCACCAATAGGAAAATAGGGAAAAAAATCTGGACTATTCATACAAAGAGGCATTTGCCAGCGAGGAAGATGTAACAAGCTGTAATACATGCAAGGGCTTAGGTGGCTTTTACAGACAGAAACCAGCCTTCATCAGAGGGGAAAACGGGAGACATAAACCTGCTGCTGTCACCACAGGGCCTGAGCACTATAACTTTCCCAGGGCTTGTGGGAGCCACTCCACCTTTCACCTATCACTTGCTTTGCTTTCTGTTTCCTGGAGTGAGTATTTCCAATGGTTGACAGTAAAGAATCCTAGTTGACATGTCTCTGCATGGTAACCCTAGGTTTTTCCTAGCCAGGGTCTATCTAAAAAGTGTGTTCAGAGAGGAGAGAATGTGATACAGAGATAGAGAGACAGAAACAGAGACAGACAGAAGATCTTCTCTGATATATACTATATCTCCACCTAAAACAATTCATCAAATGCTTTGGAGACAAGAAACGCCTACTGTTGAATTCTTAAAGTCAGGGGTCCTCATACTGTAACATCTCCAGAAAGGATGTAGAGATGGCTAAAAGTGGCCAATAAAAACTTAGGCTTGAAGCTTTGGAAGCTTTGGTGTTTCAATTCTTATCAGAGAGAAGCTCCGGGTGAGAGCATTTTGTGCTCAGGGCTGCAGTGTTGTGAGCGCTAATAATAACATCAGCAAAGTCTACAGCCACATGACAGGCAGCATGCTAGGCTTTCTACAGGCAGCATGCTAGGCTGTATGGTCACATCCTCCCGGGATCTTACTAGACAGATTTATGAGAGCAGGGGACTCAGGCTGGTTTGTTCTCTGTGTTTCAAGAACGTAGAAGAGTCTGTTGTATAGGAGACCGTCATTGCTTAAGACCTTTTATCAGAAGAACCTGGTGCCTCTCATCCCTATCCCTAGTGCTAAGCTGGAGATGGGGTATAAAGCATCTTGCCTGCAGCTACGAAGAGATGAAGCTGGCAGCTTGTTTGAGACTTTCAAAGACCACAGTCTTAATTACTATTGGATTCTAAAGTTTTGCAGAAAACAACCAACTTGGTTGGAATATAAAAATGGCCTGGGCACCAGGTCACATGCACAGGGATTCACCATTCCGGTTTGCCCTGGGCACTGGGTCACGCGCTCAGGGGCTCACCATTCCGAGTTGCCCTGGGCACCGGGTCACGCGCTCAGGTGCTCACCATTCCGAGTTGCCCATGCTTTAGCACTGGTGCTTTGTCTTCCTGCCAAGTAGTGATGTCTTCAGAATCCTTATGAAGGGAGCAGAGATATCACTCCACACTCACTTAAGGACTAGAGGGAAACTGCTTCGTCTATGGATGATTTCCTAGAGTCCTCAATAGAACTTTTTTATCTTCTCCCTTTTAAAACTCATGGAAAACTTTTCATATTTAGATTAATTATAAAAGTGAAGGTCCTATGGATTTGAGTGGACCCTGAATTGTGTATGGTAGTGGAGGAAGGCATGCATGCACACATGTGCTCTGGTTGCTAAGAAACGACTTCCTTGAAGATTTAGTTCACTGACACTGAACTATCCAGAGCATTGGCAAATTTACTCTCCCATGATATCACCATACTGAATTAAAAAGTTATACCATCAGCAAATGGTGGATTTCATTTCTTTCTTTTCTGTGTCAGTGCCTTTCACTTCTAGTATAGTTGCTTTCGAACACAAACAAGATTTGGACCCAGACAATCTGGCCGTGCTCCATTGCCTCTTTCCTAACCTACCTAAGGGAATAAATGTTTATATTCTAATCAGAACTGAACATAGGGCTGTGTACTGTGTCTCATCTTCCTAGTGAAGGTTGAATCCAATAAGTTACTCAGCAATGCCTTTGCCCTGAGAGGAAGTATTTCTTCTAAGAGCCTCTGTTACATTTTAAGCCTCTCTGCAACTAACAAAGAGACTGGTAATGTGTTATACTGTCAGTCACACACAGTAGCACTGAAGCCTCAAATCTTTCCAATGAGAGAGTCATAATACAGTGTCATTGAGCTAGAATGAGACAGATCTATGACTTCAACCCAGGATTCTACCCCTGAAGGGCTTACTCTTCATGGTCATCGGATATCCCATGGGATGTAAGGAAGGCACTGAGAGTATATGACAAATGCCTTTCACATGCCTGTGATTCCCATGTTTTGAGTCTACAGGAAATGTGTCATTTCTGGCTCCTCACAGTTTTGTGTTGTAATCCATGTAGATGGAGAACTTACCTTGGTCCAGGCAGTAACTGTGCGAGGCTCAAGTAGGAGATCCCTTTGAAATCACTTTTCTTCAACTTTGGAACCTTGCCTTTCCTGGCTGTAGGTTTTATCAGCCTTGTCCAAATAGAAGGCATTGAATTGATGAGAGGACATGTCACCAATGCCATCTTTATTCCTACTGCCACATTAAAATAAGTTCCATGGTGCATGTTCCTACAAAACAGGAGACAAGGAGATATCAGGTAAAGAAAGAATAAATGTGAGCTGGCCTTTCTTTCCTGGTGGGACCACTCTGCCATCACCACCATCCTTGGTGTAGAATGGATGAGGAAGGTGAGGGCAGGTCCTGGCCTATACAAATGAAACACTGTAGACTGGGTAGCTTGCAGGAGGCAGAACGTCATTCCCCTTAGTTCAACAGGCTAAGAAGTCTAACACTGTTCAACCAACTCCTTGCTGTGCTAAGTCAGGAGAAACTCACTCTGTTTCCAAGATGACGCTCTGCTGCTGTGTCCTCTGTGGAAGAAGATTGCAGGTTGCAGAGCTGGGTGCTGGCCAAGGGCTCTCAGTTGTGCACAGTGTATTTGTGTCGTCTCAAAGCCACCACCTCACACTTCCAGGGCAGGGGTCTTACCCTGTGCTGCACTCCCACTCTCAGGATCCTCTTTTGCTTATATTTTATTTGTTGATATTTTTTACACACATATGAGTGTGTATGATGTGTGTGCATCATACATGTGTGTGTATGATGATGTGAAGTGTGGACAGATGCATACTGTAATATGCATGTGGAGGTCAGAGAATTACTTTTGGGAATTTGTTTTTCTTTTCCTGTTATTGATTCTGAGGATCAAGTCCAGGTTATCAGGGTTGTTAGACAAGAGCTTTCAGCAGCTAAGGCCTCTCACCTGGTCCAGAAGCCTTTTTTATAATGCCATTCATGAGAGAGGAGCCCACATGCTGTGGCCTCCTTTGAAAGCCTCCATTTCTTAATGTGACTGTATTTGGGATTCAGGTTCAACAGGAATGTGGAAGGAACACAAAGAAGCTGACCATAGAAACTGAATCCAACAATCCTGGACCACCTAGGAGACTAGTCACCCTATGCTTTAAAATAGTAAAAAGGCTTTGTCGGGGCTGTGAAGAAATGTAGTGAATCCCAGATGAGAGAGTTAGAACTTACACACAGGGCATGAAGGTAATACTGCGCCAGCCAGATCTGACCAATACGAAGGGCATCAAAGCTCACTAAGAATGATCACACTTTGTGAAGGACTGGCTACCCAGTTCTTTCTAGACTAAGAACTTTAACATTTACAATGGATAAGACTCAAGTGTTTAAACACACACACACACATATATACACGCACACATACACACACACAGACACACACACACACACACAC
>NW_022196905.1:228106342-228140121 GCF_008632895.1 Mastomys coucha | reverse complement strand
CACACACACACACACACACACACACACACATATATTCCATAGCATCCTTGGTGGAAAAAGCCCTCCATTCTGCTAAGTTTTTGGCCTTATAACTCTCACCCTCCCCTCCCTTCTTTTTCATCCCCTTCCGTCCTCCTCTCCTTCTCTTTCCTTCCCTTTCCTTCTCTCCCCCATCATCCAACCCTTCCAATCCTCTTCCTTTCTCTCTTTCTGTCTCTCTTCCTTCCTCTGTTCCCCTCCCTGAGGCAAAAGCATGTGAACCCAAGGAAGAGAACAGATAGAATTCATGCTCAGAGTCTGAGAGCATTGCCCTGGCCATGAACAGCATTGCTGTAGAGTTTCCTGCTATTGAAGTCTGGCTCTGTGGTCTAGGGTGACGCACCAGCTGAGAAGAAATCAAGAATCCGCAGCATCTCAACTATCTCCCACCCACGGTGGCCTGATGAATCCCAACAGAGTCTGCAGAAAGCACACAAATATAAACTATTCATTTACTTCAAATCTTCTTGTGCCATGGGGGAAGTTATCGCATATAATCTAGTGTTAGTCTACCCACTGAATCATAAAAATTAATTTGTCTAATTAATGACATTAGTACTTTTATACATGCATAATTCATATTAATTGATAGGTCTGCCTAAAAAGAATACCTTTTGGAAGAAAAATGATCCCATTAGCACAAGTTTAATCCAAATCAGGGCTGACAAAGCATGGAGCCTTCAAGGCGTATCTTCAGCTTTGTTAATTGTCATAAGCATTCTAAATTGATTATTCTTACATTAGCATGAGACGTTTCATTCATCAACACTTTGCTGTAAAGGAAATTTGTCTAATGGATTTGGGTAACTCAACTAAATAAGTAGTATTTTTTTTCGGGGTAGCTTCAGGGCCATTTGAAGCATATTAATTCACTAATACTGGAGGGAAGAAAAATTAGCAATGGAAATATATAGAAATATCATACAAAATTAGATTTCTGACACTGAATAATTTTTGTGATATCTATTTCAATGGTAATTGAGTGAGCATGCCTACACGTTTATTGCTTTCCTGTTTTGCAAGCTCCATGATAAACAGCTAATGTTAATATTTCTTTTATGAGTTATGTTCCTGTACCAGGGAGGGCCACAGGGTTATGAAGTAGAGGATAGAGATGATGAATACAGGGATTGTATAAGGGTTGACCATCACTCCAAACCTTTGGGGCTTCTGGGAAAACCGTTGCTATAGGCATGTTTGGTCCCCTCGGTAAGAGGAAGACAAAACGCACAAAATGTGTGTGTGTGTGTGTGTGTGTGTGTGTGCGTGTGTGTGTGTGTGTGTGTGTGTGTGTATCCCCTCTTGACTGTAGAGAACTTCTACACTCTGTCGTCTCAGGCTCCTCTGAGAAGTACAGTCTAAACACAGCAGCCTTTACCCCACTAGGGTCTTGGTAACAAGAACGTTGCATTGTGGCCTCTGACTCTCCTGAGCATGGTTTGAGGTATTTCCATTACAGTCCCTGAGTCAGTAGACCTGCTGCCATGGAGTGATCCTGGATGAGTTACTTCATGTCTTTGAATATCATATTTTAAAAAATGGAAATGGATGTGCTGGAAGGCACAGCTACAGGTCGTCATTGGGATAAGATAATACACATGCCACCAGCAAAAGTGGGTCATTGAAGGAATAGAGATCCTTGCTTTCTTCCTGTGCATTTATTTTGCTTCTTCTTTCTTGGAGGTTTTGACTCTAAGAGGCACTTTAAAATGAATACCAGGGTTTTTTGATGTTTGAAGCAGACTTTCCTGGTTACATGACATTAGTGAGAATCCCAAGGAAGGGAATATGAACAACCTTCCACTCAACTTCACTACCCCATCAAATCTTATGAATGCCGAGTTTCCATGCTTCAGTCAAGGGAACTAGATTTGTAGCTGAGATTTTAGGCTTCCGTATACCTAAGATGAAAACCTCTCTCATCTATTCCTTCATCATTTACCTAATGAATATTGACTGGCACCTACTGAATCCCCTCTACACTACAGGGTTCTGGAAATATTAACAAGAATAAAAGTTGCGCCATGTGTTTAGAGAGCTGACATTCTAGTCAAGTGTGCAGGCAACTGTGGATAAGAACAGTCTTTGTGTTAGTCAGCTCTGTTTTGCTATAGAGATTCAACCACTAAGAGAAAAGGTTATTTTTTTCCTATAGCTTTGGTAGTTTCAGTGGCTGAATAATCTTGTTGCTCTTGGACTTGGACCACCAAATGTGTTCCTTTCATTCTGGTTTGATGTAAAGTATATCCCCAGAAGCTCCGGGCTTGAACACTTACTCTTCAGTTGATGGCATTGTTTGGGAAGGTTGTAAAACCCTATGGGTGGAGCTTTGTTGAAGGACATATGTCACTGAAGGCAGGCTTGGAAGTTTTGCAGCCTGACTCAACTCAATGTGCCTTCCCTGCTTCCCAGCTGACAAGATGGCTTCGTGCTCTTGTTACTATGACTTCCTGCCATGAGAGTCTGTATTTGGTCAGGTATTGGAAACTCAAGTGAACCCTTTCTCCTTTAAGTTGCTTTCATAAAGGCATTTTATTACTGCCACAAGTAGGACACGAATATACATCCCAGTGATTCTGTACTGGTGTGTTTCTGACAGCTTGACACAAAGCTAGACATATCTGGGAAGAGAGAATTTCAGTGAGGAAATGCATCCCTCATGCTGGCCTGTAGGCAAGTCTGTGAGATATCACTGGAAATGCTACCCCTGGGCAGGTGGATCTGGGCTGTATAAGCAAGCAGGCTATGCAAGCCATGAAAAGCAAGTCAGTAGGCAGCAGTCCACCATGGTAACTGCTTCAGTTCCTGCCCCCAGATTCCTGAAAGAATTCTTGCCTTTCCTCTCGGTCATGACAGACTGTGGGCTGAGAGCTGAAATAACCCTTTCCTTGGATAGTTATTTTCAGTCACAATCTTTATCACAGCAAAAGAAAAATAAACTAGGGTAGATCCCCAAACACAGTCTACTCAATCATTAAACAGGAAAAGGAGAGCAGGAAGGGGTCTTTCCCCACACCCCTAATCATTGTACCTCCCCTCGCAGGCGGGCCCAGGTTCAGTTGTTCCTGCCTCTTGGAATCCTTTGCCACTGGCTGTGATGTTTTCAATATAAACTTCTTCAAGATCTCACCTATTTCAAAATCTGTTCCCTGGTTCTTCAGATTTGGAGTATGTTTGTATGGTTAAAATACCTTCTGCTGGAGCATGCTTTGAATCTTAGGGTCCTTGAAGTGAGAGGACATTCATTGGTTACTGGAGGAGCACCTTTGAAGGTTACACCAGATTTCTAGTCTTCTTTCTCTATTTCCAAGTTGGTCCTGTAGCAAACTATTTCCCTCTGCCACACACTCTTGGGCCTCTATGTTCCATTCCAGTGCACGAGGTAAGTAACCATGGTCTGAACTCTTTGAAACATGAGCCAAAATAAATGTTTTCACCATTAAGCTGTTCCAGCAGGTATCTTATCAATCTGTCAAGAAGCTAACAAACAGAGACTCACTGCCTCATGGGACTCTAGTCCCTTTGTTCCAATAAATGCTGGGTTGCCACATGCATTCTCAATCCACCCACCAGACTCTGTTTATGCCTCAAATTTCATCAGCAGATGAAACATTTCCTCAAATTGTTCACTTTGGTTGCTGGCAGACAGAATTTGGGAAAGAACAAGATATTACATATCCCACAACTAAAATATACCAGATGCACAGTTTTATTCTGGTTTTAGCAAATAACAATCCCTTTTCCTAAACGCAATTTAATATTGCCTTCAACATGGAATAAGATACTCTAATTAAACCAAACATAAACCACACTATGTTCCAAATATATATTTATCCAGAGACTAATGGAAAGGGCTAGGATAAATGATCTGGTAGATATTCTAAATGTGAAAACATGAGGTTTGCGGGGATAAATTTAATAGCTATTGGGAGAATGCTTGCAATAATTGGTTATTGTTGAAAAGAAATGTCAGATATTGTTATTGACATTTACAATTTTAATTAGCTTGATCCCTGAGTCCAACATATTATATTGTCTCTTTTTCAGTCTTTTTTCTAGAATGAATGCAACTAATAGGCTTTCACAGTTATTTAAGGAAATGTTTATTAAGACCCATGATGCTAGGATGTAGTAATAGTTTAATGGATAAAGAATACAGGCCATTTTTCATGTTAAAACAGAGCCTGAAATGAGATATGTAGCCTACTTCCCACAGAACCAGCAGAGTGGAATGTAGGATTTCCTCAACGTTAATTGGCTAATGGAGGCTCCCTGTAATTTTTTTCTGTCTTTTTTGCCATCCATAATCTATTCCTCTATTACTATTTGAAATAGAAAGCCTGTGGAAGACTTTGAGTGGGAAAACTGGACTGTGAGTGAGGCATGACTCTGCGGCTCTGAGGCTCTGATGCTTTGGAGCAATTACATTCCGTCCACGTACTTCCAGATCTAGAAGTTTCTCATGTGGCTCTGAGCACTGCTGATGACATTTGGTGTAGGTCATTTTGTCCTACTCCTTGTCTCTAACCATTGTCAGCTTAGCTGGTGGAATAGTTGCTATCTCCCCCTGACCTTGAAGCCTTCTAGCTGATGTGTCTGAAGAACTCGAGGACAGGTGATTGACCCTTTCTTTAGCCAAAAGGGATATGAACATAGATGATGTCTCAAAGGACATTTCATTATGTACACTTGTCCCTCCCATGCCTGGGATGCTGATTCTGAAATCCTACCCCATGATATAAAGTGTACAGATGTTTAAGTCCCGTGAATTTAGCAAGGTTGCATTTGCACAGAAGCTATGCCCATCTATCCATGTATTTTGAATCATCTCTAGACTGCTAAAGTTGTTGATATAACATTTTATTTAGGGACTAGTTATAAAAAATAAGACTGTACATACTCAATATAAATACATATTAAAAATAAAATGAATATTTTCAATCTGGGGTAGGTGAAATTCAAAGATGTTGAACACATAGTTATCGAGAGTCAACTATACATGTATGTTAACAATTATACCCATGAACATACATACCAACTATATCAGCTATACTTGCTGCACTTGAGCACCTTAAAGAGAGTATTAGAATTTTTAACATGAAAATTTGAAGCTAGGCACACAAAAGTTTATAAGCCACTCTTGTTTGGGGACTGTAAGTGATTGGAGATAGCTGTTCCACCAATAACAGTCTGGGACTATCTAACCTGGACCCTGGAGCTTCATTTATAGCATTCATTGATGTTCTCAGAAAAGGGACAAAGAGGTCACATAGAACACATGTTTAAGTATTTAAGATTGACAACAAGCTACCCAACTATTGCATATGTGCTATCCTTGACAAATATACCTCTCAATTCCTGAGTTGCATTTTGCAAAGGACCACTTCTCCAGGATGAGCCTTCAGCACCTGCCTGAGGAGATCTTCCCCACCTATTCCCACAATGCCAGCCTTTACCCATGTTATCAGGAGCCTCCAGCTGGTGAGTACAGGTGTGGAGGCCTCTACTTCTAATCAGTGTCAAATCAAAATCCTCTTGGTTCTGTCTAGCATAGGGAAGGGCACCTTGAGGACCTTATATTAGGGGAAAAAACTAAGGCCCCCAGGAAGAGACAGCACCTAGGAAAGTGGTGTGGGGCTTGCTAGTCAAGGTTCATCAGGATCCGGGGTGCTTAAAATATGATGTGGGGGAAAGCAGGCCCCCTAACCCTGGCTTCTTGCCCCCCTGGGTATTTTGGCCAGTAGGCCAATGTATAGACACTGAAGTTGGAAGCCAGCAATAGCAACATTTTTGCAGTTTGGCACATTGTCTCGATTTTTGTTTGCTTTTTTCTTTTGTTTTGTCTTGCAAAATTCCTAAAACACATTCAATGATATTAACAAATTACAGCTGATTCTAGCTTTGCATATTCAATAAATGATCCAAAAAACAAGTTATTTCTTCATTATCTCTTCTATTGCGATAAGAAAAGATAACATTTGTCTTTTCTGGAAAGATTTACCATGGAACCTTAACAGGGGAAAAAGTCAATGTAGTAGTTCCTAACAGTGGTCCCAGCATTTGGAAGGCTGGGGAGTGGGTAGAGTTTGGACTGTACCCCAGTTTATGAATGAGTAAAAAAAAGCCCCCACATAAATTCTATGCCATTAGTTAGGAGAGAGTATTAAAAGACTTTGAAGAGCAACCTGTTAGCTTGTGTCTTATGTATATTCGTTACATGTTTTTTGATGGAATTTTTCTACCCTGTGTTACATGAGGCTCAAGGAAATCAAGCAAAGGTTGTTTTTGGCCAGTTGCTGGTTTCTGCATGTCCACTATATTTTCCCAACTACAATCAACAGAACACAGCTTGTTGTCTTAGGGTGTCCAATCAGGTTCCTAATGTTCAAAGGGAATATTTCTCTCTTCAATGATTCCTGGAAGCATCCCTTTGACCTCGTATTCTGTTTTTTGTTTTGTTTTCTGTGAGATAAGTGGAGAAGACACATGGTAAATTCTTTACATCCATCCTCCCTCACAATTAGATGCAGCCAGCCTGGGATTCCCCAGTTAAGTGTTGGGGCTGCTGGTGTCATTGTGTGTATTCCTGGGTCACCCCACCTTGATAAGAACACAGGGTGAAGTGAGGACAGAAGCAGGGGTGCACAGCATGGCCAGTCTGTGAGCATCTGGCTTTCGGTGCTTAGCAATGAATCACTCACGGGAAGAAAAAAATCTAGAAACAGTGTTGATGAAATATTTGGGTTAAATTCTTTCTCCTCTTTTATTTATTATTATTATTATTATTATTATTATTATTATTATTATTAATTTATTTATTTATTTTGGTTTTACAAGACAGGGTTTCTCTTTCCTAGAACTCACTCTGTAGACCAGGCTGGCCTTGAACTCAGAAATCTGCCTGCTTCTGCCTCCCAAGTGCTGGGATTAAAGGCATGCGCCACCACTGCCTAGCAGGTTAAATTCTTTCTCAATGAGCATAAATTCTTTCTCAATGAGTACTAGCAATCAATTGTAGATTAGCTGTTGTCATGGCCATTTCTTTTCTTCCTTCCTTTCTTTATTTCTTTCTCTCTTTCTTTCTTTCTTTTTTTATTAATTATTTTGTTTACATTTTAAATCATAGCCCCCTTCCCGGTTTCCCCTCTACAAACTCCCCATCCCATCCCTCCTCCCCTTTGCCTCTATGAGGATGCTCCTCCATCCACTCACCCACTCCTGCCTCACCACACTAACATCCGCCTATACTGAGGTATCAAGCCTCCACAGGACCAAGGGTTTCCCCTCCCATTGATGCCAGATAAGACCATTCTCTGCTACCTATGTATCTGGAGCCGTGGGTCCCTCCATGTGTACTCTTTGGTTGGTGGTTTAGGGAGCTCTAGGGTGTTCAGTTAGTTGATATTGTTTTTCCTATGGCATTCCAACCTCCTTCAGCTTCTTCAGTCCTTCCCCTAGCTCTTCCATTGGAATCCTCATGATCAGTCTGATGGTTAGCTGTAAGTATCTCCATCTGTATTGGTCAGATGCTGGTAGAACCTTTCAGGATACAGCCATACCAGGTTCCTGTCAGTAAGCACTTCTTGACATCAGCAATAGTGTAGGGTTTTGGTGTCTGCAGTTGGGATGGATCCCTAGGTGGGGTGGTCTCTGGATGGCCTTTCCTTCATTCTCTGCTCCAGTTTTTGTTCCTGCCTTTCTTTAGCCAGGAACAATTCTGGGCTAAAAATTTTGAGATGGGTGGGTGGCCCCATCCCTCAACTGTAGGCTGTGCCTGTCTACTGGAGGAGTCTCTACAGGTTCTGTCTCCCCTTTGTTGGGTATTTGGCCTAATGTCATCCTCCTTGGGTCCTGAGAGCCTCTCACTTCCCTGGTGTCTGGGGCATTTTAGTGACTACCCCCAGTTCCCCTTCCCCCACTGCTACATACTTCTATTCAATTTCCTGACCCTCTGTACTTCTCCCCTGTTCCTTCCCATACCTGCTCCTGCTCCTCCTTTTTCTTCCCCCTTCCCTCTCTCTCCCAGATCCCTCACTCCCTCTGTCTCTTGTGATTATTTTGTCCCCCCTTCAATGTAGGGGGGGACAAAAAAGCATCCACACTTTGGTCTTCCTTCTTATGCTTCATATGGTTTGTGGATTGTATTATGAGTATCCTGAGCTTTTGGGCTAATATCCATTTATCAGTGAGTGCATACCATGTGAGTTCTTTTGTGACTGGGTTACCTCACTCAGGGTGATATTTTCTAGTTCCATCCACTTGCCTGTGAAGTTCATGGAGTCATTGTTTTTAAAAGCTGAGTAAGAGTCCATTGGATAAATGTACCACATTTTCTATGTCCATTTTTCTGTTGAGGGACGTCTGGGTTGTTTACATCAGAGCTCAGTGTTGCTAAGATTGCATTGTCAGGTACTAGCTCTGGAAAAGTGGTTATATCAGGAAAACTCTGGGTTCCATTTTCCATTTCTATAACAAAAATACTTGAGAAACAGGCTAATGGAGGAAAGGCTTTTGTTGGCTCAACCAATCAGAATTCTAAACTTATGTAGATCCATCACTTTGAGTCAGGATCCATCACTTTGGGTCAGAGCTGAGGAAAGGCTTCCCAGGGACTGCAGCATGTAGCGGAAGAGGATGTCTACTTCACAGCAGAGGGGAAGAGAAAGAAAATTGAAAGAGGCCAGGGATCTACCCTCAACAACATGCTTCCCAGCTAGGTCTCTCACCTCCACAAGCTCCCATCATCTTCCAAAATATCACCAGATAGGGGCTGTGAAAATGCTTGAGGGGAGGGGTTAATTTCACATTCAGACCAAGTAGGTCTGACTCATAAGTGGATAAACTTATTAAAGACCTCCAGTTATCAGAGCCCACGTCTGTCTTCTGCTTTTCAGTCATGTGTGGTCACAGCCTTTGTCCACTCCAGGGTATGAAGCCACATCTTGGAAGTGTATACTAGCCCTTCTCAGACATTAATCCTGCCCATGCCTTAATCTGGGACAGCAGCCAGAATGGCAAGAAATGTATTTCTACTCCCTATAAATTAACAATATGTGGCTTTGTTATAGCAGTATGAACAATCTGAGAGAATAGCCTCTCTGGCTCCTGCTTTTTCTATTCTTGTTTGTCTGAATGAGAGTGCTCAGGAAATCCTATCCCAAATGTAGCCTTTAAACTACAGGGCCTCGAATGGAAGAGGCACCTGGAGGCTACAGTGGACAATAACCTGCCTGCTTCACTCTATTCTTAAGAATGTAGACCTTCCTTTACACACTCAGACAAGTTGTGCCAACTTGTGTCCCAACACCTTTGTGTAACTGGTTTTGTCCAGAGTGATCACACATTTTTCTGTAGCGTTTCCCAGGAAGGTAAGAATAAACATCTATTCCCACTATCAGACTACAGAAACTATTCTAAGTCCAGTTTGGTGAAGAAATGTGTTATTGGTGTTACCTACAGAAGTGTGAGTGGGGCGTAGCTTACAGAATCATGAATGACTCAAAGGCATAAGCATCCCATCTCAGCAGAGATGAGAAGCTCACAAAACCCTTTTGATTGGCATCCTGATTCCTGTTAATATTCTATAGCCTGAATGCTTTAGCACCTATTAGGACCACAAGTCACAAGCAACTATGGTCAGAGGTTCAAATGGCAGGCCACCTGCCTTCCTCTTACCAGGGATTGTTATTAGTAGCCTACTTACCATTATCTCTGACCTAACAATCACTATATTATTTTGTTAACATTTTGCCATAACAAAGGAGTCTTGGCAATCTGACTTTCATGAAGGTTGTGGTCATGCTCAAAGCAAATAGCTATTCCACAGCAATACTTTCCCTCTTGCTTCGCCTTTACTTCCTGACTTTCCCCCAGCCCACAGATGGGTATTTGAGCATAGCGTCCTCCTGCTGTGGTCCATCCAGCATCCTGGTTTTGCAATAGGTCCTGTGCTGATGACCCAGTGTTCTTCCTGAATGTTGACTTGGTTGTCTTTTTGGATAGTTAGAGTTTCTCAGTTAATGCTTCAGCTTGTGTCTGGACTGTACACCCCACCAGACTGTGAGAACATCAGAGTACTTCTGTGCCCTGCTGGCTGTATGTTGCTTACACTGATGTCTCAGTCACATGCATCAAGGCAGAGGGAGAGTGATGTAGAACTCTGTCCCCAGAGTCAAGACTCCTATGCCTCTGAATTCATTTTCTTAGGTGATTTTTTGAGAAGTCTTAAAAATTAGAAATTTTTAGTAAGTGGCAAAAGAAAAAAGGTTCAATGATGTAAAATTATTGACACAGTCTTCTAAGAAGCCCTGCAGTTAGGTTGTAGTTTTGTATGATATAAGAGGGAAAAGTAGAAGTCTTTTAAGCTTGGTCTTGGACCATCCAGTTTCCTCTAAAATGCCTGGGGCCTACCTAACTCAACTGAGGAAAAGCACACTCTGTGTGGGATGAGGAGGCCTATTCCTGATTAGCTCTGCTGGACAAGGAAGGTAGGCTGTGCTTTTACCACTGTTATCAAGCCACCGTGCCTTCCACCTCTCCCTAAGCCCCAAGTCTTCACTGGGAGCTGCTTTGAAAAGATTATCTTTCTCCGTGTTCTCACGCCTGCCCCTCGGCCTTTGTGAAGCAATTTCCTCAGAAACGATGGTCTGCCACCAAATAAGAGTTACTAAGAATAAAAATTGAATTTTGTCTGCCTGTTGACAAGCTGATTGATCTGGGGGCTTTTGTGACCGAGTCCTCTCCAAAGCACATTCTCATTTATCATGTGCGAGGCTGTTTCAAAATCAATAGCAGCCCTGCATGGACAACGGTCTACTGGGGACCATCAGGGCCCACAGCCTTCCCTGGAACATTGCTAAGGTTTTTTTTTTGACACAATTATTTCAACAGTTAAGTCATGCTCTATCTGTTGCTCCCCTCCTTGCACTGGATAGGTTTGCTGAGGTTATAATTTTTAATATGCTCCTTGTAAACATTGAGCATTAAGGAGTCTGTCCTTCTATGGTGGGGTTAATTGCTTGCCTTCTTTTCTCTTCCTCATAACCTGTACCTGAGTGGTTATATTTTCATTTAGGTCTCATGTAGGTATATCAGGACACAGCTCCACGAACAACTTGCATGAGGCAAGTCCCATAGAGGTTGAGGAGTAAGAGGGCCTGACTTCCAGAGTAGAATTCCAGTGTGATTCTAGAAAATCCATTTTCCCTCTCTGAGCCTCATTTGAATAACTTGGGTCAAATGAAGACTCGGGGACAGTCTATTTGGCTGTGCCTCAACCATTGAGTGAACAGTTGGCATCAGTAGCTGCAAAGTGGCTTTCTGCCTTGATTTTATTTAGCATTTCTTCTAAAAATTTAAAAGTTAACGTCCTGCTGTTGTAATTTTAGGTAAAAACTCCCCCTTCTGGTGTAAAATTCTTTGAGCTTTGACATTTGCATAAAATCTGGGAACATATGCCATGCTTCCTCTTGCTACTAAAAATATTCCCCTGCTTTGTACCAAAGCCCCTCAAATCCTAATTCCTCACTAATCCTAAATCCTCAAACCATTAATGAATCCTTCATTACTATGTGTTGTCTTTTCTTGGGTGACAGAAAAAAAAATTAGTGTATCCACACATGAATACTTGCACACACACACACACACACACTTTGATGTGTGTACATCTATTCTTAGTATGATGGCATTGCATATTTTTTATTTCTCTGTAATACTGCATTTGGGTCCATGTTGCATAGTTTGTTCATCCACTAAAGTGTATTCAGGGCCGTTTTCGGTTTGTTTGTTTGTTTATTTAATTATTTATTGTAGTAGTAGAGATGGAGGCATTCTGAACATGGTAGGCAAGATTACTCTACCACTGAGCACCAATACAGGACCATTGTAGACTTTTTAAATAATTGCTAGAATTCAATGCATCAGTTCCCTAGTTCAGTTATGTCAAACAATGTCATGATATTAAGAGTTTGAGCCTTTCCATTTCCTTGACCTTTGGGTGTCTCCTCCATATCTGGGTTGAGAGGTTTGTGAAAGAAGCTTGATATAGTGGTTATTTTAGAGTTTTGGGGGTTTTGTTTTGTTTTGTTTATTTGCTTGTTTTGTTTTTGCTTTTTTTGTTTTATTCTCTCTCTTTTTGTCAAGGAGAGCCCAGCCTGGGCTTCCTCAGAGATGCCATATTAGTGAGGCCTGAACTTGGACTTCTAGATGCCAGAATGTGAGGAGAGACATGTCTTTGGTTTAAGGATTACCCATCGTTGCATATTTTATTAGGGTAGCAAGGGTGGAGTAAAATATTAATTAAATAATAAACATTTCAGTATAGGTATTTTTTGACAGACATTTTTCTTATTTTTTAGCACAAATACCTAGAAGCAGGATTTCTGGGAAAGGTAGTACATTGCGTCTTGTTTGTTGTCATTGTTTGTTTGTTTGTCTTTTGAAACAGGTTTCTTTGTGTAGCCCTGGCTGTCCTGGCTCTAATTCTGTAGTCCAGGTTGTCCTTGAACTCACAGAGATCTGTCAGTCTCTGCATACCTAGTGCTGGGATTAAAGGCGTAGGTCACCACTGCCTGGCTGTATTTAGCTTTGTAATTAGCTACTTCTCTCTTTCTCTAATAAAACACAATGATCCAAAATAGTTAGAGGAGATGGTGTACATTTGACCTTATAGTTCCTCGTAGGACAGAGTCCATCATAAAGAGACAATATGGATACAGGACAGGAAGATAGGTGATTGATTGCATTTCTTCCACACACAGGAAGCAGAGAGAGATAAAACAGTAGTGCAGCCAAGCCATAAAGCCCCCTGTGCCTGCCTCCAGCAAGGCGGCACACACCAGCTCCTCAAACAGCCACTTGGCCTCTCTAGGGGCCAAGTGTTCAGAGGGATGAGACTGTAGGGGGCATCTCTCACTCAAGCCACTCTGGGGACCTCAAGAGTATTCTCCAGAGTAGCCAGGACATTGTGCACATGGAAACTGCTGTCTGCGCCCTCGGGGATGCTAGATGTTGTTATCTTAAAAATCACTCATTCTAATATCTTTTCAGTACATCTTCTGATTCTAACTTGTATTTCCCTGATGATAAATAGCATTGAGCATTTTTCTGAGCATCCATTTGATGGCATATATCCTTTTGGGAGAAGTTTTGTTCAACTCTTTTTGCTTGCTTTTGAAGCCAGGTGTTGTTTTTCTTTTTCTTTTTTTTCCCACTGTTATATTTTATGAGTGTTTCGTATAATGTAAACGCATATCCTTGGGCTTATGTGCTTTATAAATATTTTTGCTGCTATGTAAGTTGTCATGTTTTCCATTTCATTGTGCTATTCTCAGAGCAAGTGGGTTTTATTTTGGCCCACTTTAATACTTCTTTTCTGATAACCTTTTTAATTTCACATATTTTATGTTTTGGTGTTCTAGCTGAAGAGGTTGTCCCTTAAACCAAGGTCAAGACATTTCGATTTCCCTGTAAGAGTTCCATAGTATAAGCTCAACATGCTTAACCTGAAATGTTCCAAACTCCAGCAGTAACATGACCCTACAAGGGGACATTTCCACTGTACTGCTTGATTTTATGTGATCTTGACACAAGCTGGAGTCATCAGGGTGGAAGGATCCTCAACTGAGAAAATGCCTCCTTTGAGATCCAGCTGTAAGGAATTGTCTTAATTAGTGATCAATGTGGGAAGGACCAGCCCTTTATGGGTGGTGCCATCCCTGGGCTGGTGATCCTATGTTCTATAAGAAAGCAGATTAATCAAGCCATGGGAAGCAAGTCAGTAAGCTTGGATTGTGCATTAGCTCCTCATTCCAGGTTCCAGCCCTGCTTGAGTTACTACCCTGACTTCCTTAGGTGATGTACAGAAATACAGACATGTAAGCTGACATGTAAACCCTTTCCTCCACAACTTGCTTTGTAGTCATGGTGTTTTGTTGCAACACTAACTAAGACACCAGCTGCTATGGCATCTTGGGGAGAGTTGTAGTCAGACACCCTCTGTCTACTGTATGAAGTCACATTTAGACTCCATATTGACATACAAGGTGAAGCATACATGGATTTTGTGTTTAGACTCACGTTCCATCTAAGACACCTTGTCTTGCACTTCTCCCAACCCGGAAGTCTTTCTGACCCCATGTTTCCAGGTAATGGATACTTATTGGGCTATATCTGTTCATCTTTCTGTGTGGATCTGTAATCCATTGCACATGCTCATGTTTATGTGAGATGGAACAGGGTTCTTTTGTTTTTGTTTTGTTTTGGTTTGGTTTTTTTTGCACAAGGATGTCCTTCTCCAGAAGCATTAGTTGAGTGATAGAAAAAAGCCAAAGTTAATTGATACATGTGTGTACGTGTCACCATGTTTTCATACCCTTGTGGTCTTTTCACCCATTTTTTCACAAATCAAACTCTCTGTTAGAACTGGACAGTGTGTCCTCTAGCTTTGTGCCTTTTAAAAGCTGTCTCAACTATTAGAGCTCATTACTCTTTCCTTATACATTTTAGAATCTGCTAGTGTGTGTGTGTGTGTGTGTGTGTAAAAAATCTCATGAGATATTTGGCTAGTTTGCTTTAGACCTGTGAGTCAGTATGGGGAGAATAGATCACTATATCTTAACTATGAAAGATTGCTCCCTGCATGCAGTCCATTAGCTCATTGGAGTCTTCCTTTATTAAAAACATTCTATTTTCATTTTTACTTATTTATTTTGTGTGTGTGTGTGTGTGTGTGTGTGTGTGCACGCCCGTGTGTGTGTGTCTGTGTGTGTGTGTGAGTGTGTGTAGATATAAAGGTAAGTACAGGTACTTACAGAAGCTGGAGGCAGAGAATACCCTCGAACTGGAGTTGTAAGTGGTGTGAGCTGGCACAAGTCAGCGCGGGGAACAGTACTCCTGTTCTCTGTAAGAGCAGTCCATGCTCTTAAGCATTGAGCCATTTCTCCAACCCCAGTCTGTGGGTCTTCTTGAGCTCATCCAGAGATCTTAGCATAAAGAGTCTTTACCCTTTGGTTGGGAGCTGTGACTTATTTTAGGGAACTGTTATGAATGAGAATGTTTTCGGCATTTTATTTATGCTCATTCTCTGCGTATGTAGGAACAAAATTGATTTCTGCATATTGATCTTTTTTTCTGCAACCTTGGTGAGCATGTTTGCCTGCTTGGTAGTTAGTTCTAGGACTTTTCTTATGACTTTCTTGTGACTTTCCATTTAGAGCAGCGCTTCCCAACCTTCCTAATACTGTGACCCTTTCATACAGTTCCTCATGTTGTGTTGACTCCAAACCATGAAATGATTTTCATTGCTATTTCACAACTGTAATTCTGCCACTGTTATGAACTGTAATGTACATATCTGATATGCAGGATATCTCACATGTGACCCTGTGAAGGAGTCGCTCTACCCACAGGGATCGAAACCCACAGGTTGAGAACTACTGATGTAGAGACTCATGTTGTCTGTTGAATAAGCATAGTTTTATTTTTCTTTCCAATTCAAATGCCTTCTATTTCTTTTTCTAGATGTACTGTATTTGTCAAGACCTCCCGAACAAAATGAGATAAGAGTGATGAAGGCTGACATCCTATGTTAGTTCCTGGGCTTATGGAGAAAACACTCAATATTCTGTAGGCTGGAGGGCTTCTCATAGCTACATTTTATTAAGCGCCTCTCCAGCATTAGGTTTTTTTTTTTTTTAAGAATTTTATCATAAATGAATGTCAAATGTTGGCAGATATTTTCCTGCATACATTAATATGATCATAAAATATGATCAGCTACATGATTAATGTAGTTAGTTATAGATATAGAATTAGGCTTTCAGAATTCTGGGAGACCTCACTTAGTTGTCTGTATTGTTAATGTCTCAGCTTCTCAGTGCCAGTTTGAGTTTGTATTCAGAAGATCTAGAGACATTGAGTCAATAACCCTGACTGTTTACAAACTGGAGTTGCCTAGAAACTGCCTTCTGATGGCTGGGTATACACCTTTTAAAGACCACAATGGGAACCAAAGTAAAGAGATTTTGTCATGGTATGGGTTTTCTAAAGTGAAGAAATCATTTTTAGTGAACAAATAGCTAAAATAGTAAAAAGATAAAGCTGAATGCCATTTTAGGGGAAACACAGAGGTCCATGTGCCATAGAGGGACTGGTTAAGATACCCCAGCATTCTCCTTACTTCAACTGATGCCCAGACCAATTGTCTCTTGTGAGCATTTGATTGTGGATTTCTACTTTAAATAGATATTACAGACATTGATCCCTATCTGTGGGGACACAGTCTCCTTGGATCCCAGGAGGGCACAGGGTACTGCAAGGAAAAACCAGCTGTGTGAATCTTGTCAGGCTCAGGTAGATGGGAAATTGTGACATAATGAGTCAATTTTTGTTCCTCTGCTACAAACCAAAGTACCAAATATTGGGTCCAATGAGCTTCCTTCCATTTCGGTTCAACACTGTATTTTTCACTCATTTTTGATTCCAGACTTTAAAATGGACTTTAAAAGGAAGATGCCCACTCAGTGTTTCTCCTGGAATATTCTCTTAGGTCTACAGTGGAATCTTCAAATATGTATGCTTCCTTATCCTCCGCTCACCATGCAGCTCCTTTGATTTAAAGGGGTTTCTGTTTTTCTCCTGGGATTTTGACTAACTCCTATGCAACCCCAAGTCACATTGTGACACCGAAGGAAGGGGTACCCTCATAGTCCCCTGGTGTCTCCTACCATCTATCTTCCTTTGAAGTACCTCATACTACATCACCTGACAGGCTTAATCATAGCTCCTAAAAACAATGTTAAAAAGGTAAGACATGTGCAAAATATTTGAAAGCTTCTTGAAGGACTTGCCTCACAGTGAAGCCTCCCTCCCACTTGGAACCCCATATAGCTTGGTATGTCCCAAAGAAGATACGTTTTCTCAGTCTCTAGCCATTTCCTCGGCAGATATTCTGTGAAAACTTTTTGTCATTTCAAATAAAGATTGAAAATATATCATTTGAATAATTCTACATGAGTACATTCATTCATCCAAATTATACAATTAATACCTCCTACACCTTATTAGCCTGGAAGCACATTCAGTAGAGGACAGAGAAATCATTACTCTAATTGATTTTTCTGCTCATTTTAATGATAAGTTGACAATTCCAATCAATTTTGATCAGGAAATCAAAACATGACAAAATACATATTACATGGTATATCAGATATTACATGTTATGATGAGTGTACCAAGTATAATGAAAGAAAAAAAGAAAATAATGAGGTAAAATTATAATTCTGCTAAACATATGCACTATTAGAATAACTCCTAATGACTTATCAGTATGCCAATAGACTACCACATCTTCCAACCCTTATTAATAGAGAAGTTTCTCCTTGTAACAAAGAACAACTCAAATAGAGATCCACAAGTAGACAAGGTGCAGAGAGTGAGAGATCACATAGTTCTCAGTCACAAATAGGAAATCTATTACACACACACACACACACACACACACACACACACACACACACACACACCACCCTCCCAAAGCTCGAGGGTCATGGTGAAAGAGGAGGCAGAAAGATTGACTGTAAGAGTCAGATGAGGTAGATGACCACAAATGACTTTGTGTTTTCCAGATACAACATGACAGTGCACATAGATCTCTCATATAAGTTGTGACTTACATGCCCCAGCTCAACAAGGCTGGGCACCAAGTCTCAACTCTAACTAAGGAGCTTTTATAATGTGATCACCTCTGAGGGGGAGGGGGAAGGTCAGTTTTCTTGAAGCATGCAGTCATTCCTCAGTAGGACAATCACACTCCCAGGACAATCAAAACTCCAAGCCCAAGAGTTTTGGGGCAACATTGACTGGACTCAGTGAGGTGGGTGGTATACCAGAATAGACCATCAAGTTGGCAGGGTAGGAAGTAAAGGTGGATCTGGAAGCAGTTGGTGGGAGAGGTGCATATGATCAAAATACATTATAATGTATAATGAACTTCTGAAAGAACAGAAGTAATTCTAAAAATTTAAATACAGTAATAAGTGTGTGAGTGTGTGGGTGAAGCATGCCTGGTATATATGAATATGTTTCTTCGAAGCGTAGCATAATGTTCTAAGTCTGTGGTATGCCTCAGTATAGTAGATAAAAGATTATTAGGTTGTGTTTATCCTTTGGCCAATCAAAGGTTCAACAGCTATTATCTTTGGAAACAGTTTTTTTGCATGTAGAAATGTAGCAGAATTTAACTTTCCTCTGTGTGTATACTCCCATTACATGCCTGTGCGATATTTCTTAATTGTTAAATCTTAATGGATTTATTGATTGATTGGTGTGTGTGCAGGTGCACACACAATTCTAAAGTAGCATGCATAGATAAGCATGTGCAAGCTTAGATATGCCATGCCCTAGGTGTAGAACTTAGAGGGAAAAAAATTAGAGGAATTGGTTCGTGCCTTCCACTTCCACTAAGCCCGGGTCTCTCTTGTCTCTGCTGCTGGTGTGTGTACTTCAGATGGTCTGGCCTCAGGAGTCTCGTGACCCTCCTGCCTTCCTTCCTGTGACATACAGGTGCTACAATTTCAGACACACACCACTGCATCAGGTTTTTTTTATATGTGTGTTCTGGGGATTCTAACTTGGCTAGTCAGGCTTGCGTGGACTTAGAGTTAAGCTAGCTCCTCAGGCCTTGGAATGAGGGAAACTGAAAACACCATCATTTCATTGTAAATATTGCCTGTGGACCAACACACATCTCCTACCAGATGACATTTCTCAAGGACGCAGATTTGATCCAAAGCTCCCTGAGCACATAGCAACTCAAAGGAATGAGCAGACTGCTTTGAGCATCTCGTCTTTCTGTACGTGCTCATCCACTCTCATCCTACAGATTATTGTTCTTCATCTTCAGTAGGTGCCCCTTGGATTCCAGATGGCATCCTGAGCTTGTTAAGGAAACCTTCCTATGATTCAAAGTGCAAAGGTCCTTCTAGTCTGGACAATAATTTGTTTCCTCCTCTGCACAGAATGTTCAGCCACTAAAATTCACCACAAGGATGAAGAGGATAAGTTGCATCCCACTCTGTTTCTACACACACACACACACACACACACACACACACACACACACACACGCACGCACGCACGCACGCACGCACGCACGCACGCACGCACACGCACACCTCCTTCCTAAAGCTCTTTCTCTAGGATGACCAAAAGTCTCTATCTATTCAAGGTCAAGTAAACTAAGAAAATTGGAATACTCTATCGGCTGTTGAGTGTCTAAAGTTAAAGTCAGACTGGAAGACATGATGGATATATAGCAACTTAGGGCCCCGATAATATTTCCCTAGGATGTCAGTACATTTACAATTATTCATGCCTAGAACTCATTTGCTCCTGGAGTTATCTTTGTTCGTCATAAAGGAAAGTATCCTTGAGGCACATAGGGAAAGGTCATCCTGGAAATATAGTAGGTAAGCTCTTGGATCTTAGTTGAGTTAGAGAAAGGAAGGAAGGAAGATAAACAGATGAGTGTGTGCCCGAGTGTGTAGGGCATGTGGTTCTTGCCGATGCTAAGGGCCAGTGTTCCCAAGCACAGCACTAAGGAAAGATTTCTATTAAGCCCTCATATCTTATTATTTTATAACACAAATTGCCATCAGGCACTCCTGAGGCGTACGATGACGATAATTTACACATGCTGGACAGATAAATGATTCAATTCTTAGTTACAAGAGACTGTTGACAGTGATTACTGATGCTCATTTCTTTCGTGCACATTATGTGGAGCAAGAAACTTCAGGTTTAGAGGCCTTTCATGTTTTTTTCAAAGTAAATCAGTCACTCACATAATAATTATTTATTATTTCACATTGGCAGGCGGCTGAGCGCATTTATGACAGTAAAGAGCTTCAGACGAAATGCCACAAAGTGGGGTAACTGATAAACTATTTTACAGCACAGAGATAGCAGTGATAATTAGAAGGCTCTGCTGCCCAGAGAGAAACAAAAACTGCGGGGTTCCTGCTGGCTGGGAACTGCTTTTCACTGTACCTTTGGCTTGCTCGGGACTGGAATGCAGCTGTTGAATAAAGTGTACACTCAGACACTAACCACTAGGGACTTGTCTCCAGCACATCTGTCCCTACACACCATTCACCCACACATTTGTCTTTCTGTTCCTGTAATTCAGTTTAGATGAAACCTTTCGCTCATGCGAAGGGCCCTGCTTAGTCCTCTGCACCAAACCTCAATGACGAGGTCTTTGATGGAGAAGCCAGGGTTCTTGCTTTGGTTGAAACTGATGTCTTCTCCTATTTCTCTGCCCACTCACAGCTTGTGGACTGGTTCATCAGAATTAAGTAGGCAGGAAAACAGCGAGTCTTAGGAACCAGGTGTGTGTGTGTGTATGTGTGTGTGTGTGTGTGTGTGTGTGTGTGTGTGTGTGTGTGTGACTTTGTCATCATGCTTGGAAAGTAGAGCTTCACTCCTAAAATTGATTTCCTTTAGCAAAAGCATTAAAGAGAGAGCAGCAGGAAGCATTTCACAGGCTCAGTACGAATTATGGCTTGTACTTACTTCCCTCAGTACCGGTTCTCCCTGGTCTCTAGGAGGCAGTCCGTGTATGTTGGGTCCTGCTGGGATTCAACATACCTTAGCTACGGGTCAGTGCACTATGCAAAATCACATAGGGGAGACAGCAGGCCTAACAGAGAATCAGAAACAAGGGTGTAATACTGGGATACATTGGCTGAGTGTTTTTTAAAAATAACACACGTCATAGGAATCTAGTAAAACCTCCAGATGCTTCCACAAAAGCATCAATACCACAGTAAGGAGGGGCATGCACCTTGAAAATGACATGGATTCTGTATGTCAGTGGGGATGATGGAAAACTGTAGCTTGCTTCTACAGTCTGATAGAAGGACAAGCCCTGGGTGTGTGATGTAATTTTAAGTATCCGATTTGGAAGGACATGACCCCTGTCATAAAGAACTGAAGAAGTTGGCACATGTTTGAGCATGAGCCTCAGTGGATTACTTCACAGCTTGGGTTAGCTGGCTACACTTTTCTGTACTCATTTTTTTTTCCTGAAAATAATGGTGTATGAGGCAATGTAACGGTTTCATGATGTTCAATTGAAGCCATCAGTGGATCAATGACAGTGTGGGGAGAAACTTGTGTTTTCATAACATGTATGACAGGACTTGCTGTCATGAGAATGTGTCTGCTCTCCAAGAGAATCTTTAATGCAGACTGTTCTCCATGTTGACAATATATAAAGACCAAAGTGTTGTTATCTATAATTCAAACAGCTACATTGATTTTTATGTCTCTTTCTCATTTTGGTTTTCGTTTTGTTTTGTTTTTATTTTGTTTTTTGTTTTTTGTGTAGCCCTGGCTGTCCTGGAACTCACTCTGTAGTCCAGGCTGGCCTCAAACTCAGAAATCCACCTGCCTCTGCCTCCCAAGTGCTGGGATTAAAGGTGTGTGCCACCACCGCCTGGCTCTCTTTCTCATTTTAAGGAAGAGAATGCTGCACAAATGGTTGACCTTACCTAAGTGACGTTCTTTACAATTGGAATTTGCTGACTTTATACCAAAATGTTGCTTCATTAAGAATTAGTCTCATTGTATATGGGAAACCCAAAACGTCCACAACTGACAAATGCATAAACCAAATGCCACATGTACAAATCACTGCAACCACAGAAGCATGGTGAGAAAGCACCCATGCCACACTGACTGAACGCACTTTGTAGAACAATGCAGACACAAAACCACAGTACAGAGGAAGCAGACTTGGAACTGAGAGCTGGGAAGAGAAAATGAAGACTGGGTGCTTTGGGGTTTCCTTTGGAAGAAATAAAAATGTTCTGAAATGGTATGGAGCACTCACAAAAAGGGACCTATCATGACTGCCCTCCAAAAGACCCAACAAGCAGCTGAAAGAGTCAGATGCAGATATTTGCACCCAACCCATGGACTGAAGCAGCTGACCTCTGTTGTTGAATTAGCAAAAGCTGAAAGAAGCTGAGGAGAAGGGCGATCCTGTAGGAGGACCAGCAGTCTTAATTAATCGGGACCCCCGAGATCTCTCATATACTGGACCACCAAACAGACAGCATACACCAGCTGATATGAGGCCCCCAATGCACAATACAGTAGAGGACTTCCAGGTCTGTGTTCATTCAGAGATGATGCACCTAACCCTCAAGAGACTGGAGGCTCCTGGGAGTTTAGAGGTCAGGTGGGGTGGGGGGTGAGTTCATCCATGTGGAGATAGGGGATGAGGAGGAGGTATGGGATATGGAACAGTCGGAGGGTTGATGGGGGGGTATAAAATACAGAGAGTAAAAAATAAATTAATTTAAAAAAAATGTTCTGAAATGGACCTTGGTCCATTTCATACACGTCTCTGCGAAGAACTTTAAAAACCATTGAACTGATCATTTTTGAAGGAGCAAACTGTATGCAGTGTATATCATGCTTTAGGATGGAGTTAAACTTTAGCATTTCTCCCTACAACATAGAGAAATGGACATTAAGTACTTAGAAGCTAGGGACCTGAGTATGTGCAGCTCATGGGACTAAGGCACAGCAGACTGAAGGACACCTTCGGCTGTCTAGAGACTGCTAGAGCCTGTCTAGAGACTTGTCTAGAGCCTGCACAGTTGCAATCCCACAGGGAGGTCTGCTGGGCCCTTCCACCTGCCATCTCTTTGCTGATGCAGTTTGTCTTCACTGGGGTATGCCCTTGGGCTCTCAGTGCTATATTCCCTAGAAGGTAAAAGTACTTTGAAAGCTTGTTTTCTGAACTCTTCCATATTGGAAAACATCTTTCTCCTCCCCCTACCCCTCAAGAACTCAGATGGATAAAAAACGTATTAGGTTACACTTGCCTCTGAACTCTCCAATAGCTATAGATTTTGTGACATTTTTCCCAGGGCTTTAAAAGTTTCAAAGAAATTCGAGAAGAGCTTACCTTTGGTCCTTTGAAGAAACCATTAGGTCTTTGCTGGTAGGTTAACTTAATGTGATTCTGGGAATTTTAAAATGCTGCTGTGGGAGATGTAGTTTTGGTCAGTGCTGCTTTTGACCCTGTGCGTGGTGATCCTTACTAAGCATATTTTCATCTCTTGAAGCTGATGTTGGGGTATTGGGAGTTTTGCTTCAGTTCTAAATGTGTTCATGCCTTCCTTGGAACATCTGTGTTTTTACTGTTATATTTCTACTCTCTACAGCTGTTTCTATTTGTTTTTCTGCTGGTTATGATGTCCAGGGTCTCACACAGATTAAGAAGGGGCTCTGCCACTGAAGCACATCCCTAGACACACACCTGCCATCTCCAATGTGGTCCTTACCCCGAGTTCAGTCAACTTCTGTTCACAGGTATAATTTCATGAGGCTCATGTTTTACTAAACAACCCCTTATAAGCTCTAGAGGTATTTATTTTTATTTTTCCTGTCATCCTAATCCATTGGGGGCTTCATTTGATGATGTAGCCTCACAGAAGCAATCCATTAGAGTTACTTTCGAAATACCTAAATAGAAAAATCAGGGCTGGAGATACAGTGGTTAAGATCATTTATTCCTGCAGAGGACTTAGTTTCAATTCCTGACTCACAACTGTCCATAATTCCAGTTCCAGGTAGTCCAACAGCCTCCTTGCACACCAGGCATGCCCTTGGTTCCCATCCATGCACACACACAAAGTGAATATAAACCTAAAATAAATAAATCTAAATTACAAAAAATGGTTTTAGGGTTTTTATATTCACTTTCAAAATTCTGTTTTTCCTTTAGATCTTCAGAAAAGTAAAGCTTTGTTTTCTCCTCATTATTTGACAGATTTCAAATTCCCTAGAAACTCTATCGTAAGTGAGTCAAGGTGATTCTGGGAAGTTCAGCCCCAGCTGATACATCTATGATACAACTCCTGCACTTGAGGCTCAGGGAAATCGAGGAAGAGGGGGCGGGAAGATTGTAAGAAGAAGAAAAAGGCAGAACAGACACAGGAAGCCTACTGTGATATTGTGTATCTAGAAATACCAGAGGAGCTTCACTCATGAAGTCTCAACAACATGGTTGCATAAACAAGACCAGGAGGACACCAGTAGACATGCTGAGAAAATGTCATGGGCCACAATTCTATACACACACACATACACACACACACACACACACACACACACACACACACACAACTTTCAGGAAACTAAGATGAGATGCAAAGAAATTGTCTTCTCCAAGGATAAGCCCCAATTGGCTGTCTAATGCCAGTCAGCCCTGGAAAAAATATATATGTGTACATGTATATGAGTGTGTGCATATAGATATACAGATAGATAGATATCATAATATGAACTGATTAGGTTATATTTATACATACTTAAGTATACATATATATACATATATATGTGTATATATGAACTGAGAAGGTTATATCTATATACTTAAGAATACACATGTGGATATGGAGAGGTGTGTGTGTGTGTGTAGGTGTGCACGTGTGTGAGCATGTGTGTGTGGATGTGGATGTGTGTGGGTGTGGGGGCGTCTGTGGGCATGTGTTTGTGTGTATCAACAATTAAGGAAAAAGAGGCCCTGCATTTGAGAGCATGGGAAGTGCATGCTAGGGGTTGGGGGAGGAAAGGGAAGGAGAAATTATGTAATTATGGTTTCAATTTCAAAATAAATAATTATTCATAGATAAAAAAATGAGGCAAGTTCTAGGGATTCAGTTTGGTGGCAGAGCACATGCCCAGTATGAATGAGCTGAATTTCCATCACTAAATTAAAAATGAAAAGTTTTCTGAGCTCTTAAAAGTGAAGGCTTTCTTATTTGGCAGACTATGCTTAATCCCTAGTTCTCCAAATTATTCTTTATGAATTTGGAGGCTAGGTAGTTATACTGGGGTAACTTAAATGTCATCATTGGCCAAGCAGGAATATATATAGAGAGAATGGTGCTGGTTTAGTACTAAATAAGATAACCCATGAGAAGCTCAGAGAGTAGAAAGTACCTAACATATAATGTCTGCAAATATTTGTAACAATGATAATAATAATACATTTCAGCAATGAGGAGAAATCTATATAGATTGACTCCTCATGTGAGTCTAGAGTTAGTGTTGTATTGACAAGTTACCTGCTCCAGCTCAGTCTACTTGGGATCTTTTCCTGTCATTAACAGGGAACACTACTGTGCTTACAAAGAGGGGGTTAGGGTCAGTTAGAGTCACCAGTCTTTCTATTGCTGCCACAGAGACTTTCTGAGTTCAGGTATCCTTTCAAGTCCTGATATCCTTTTATACCCAGCTGTTGTGCAGAAGTTGAGGACTGTGAATAAAGACAGAAGGAGGGACATCCACAAGAGCTAACAAGAGCAACCCCAGGTATTTCCATTGAAAATTTGTTCACTGAATACCCATCCCTGTGCTCTTCAGTCAGAAAACAGATCTGCTGTGCTATAAAAGCCTTTGCTGAGTTCCACCAGCTACCTGTTGTGTGTAGTTCTTTGTGGTAGGGTTCCTATCCTCCTTAGTATTTATCACCAACCTCAGTATGTTTTGGTGTTTGGTTGGTTGGTTCATTGGTTGGTTGGTTGGTTGGTTGGTTGGTTGGTTGGTTGGTTTTTTGCTGAAGTTCAAGACCAATAAAAGGATGGTAGAAACTAAACACACTTAATCTTTTGATGATTGTAGAAGCCTATGAGTTCTTTTAAAGTGTGGGATAATTCTCACAGTAGTCCACAGAAGCCATGTCAGAGAGTCATACAGAACAAAAAAATCTTTAACATTCAAATTCCCTTCACAATGCTTCCTTTCTGTGGTCAGTCCATTCTCCTTTTGAAAGATCTTCTGTGGCAGCAAGCTTGGAAGCTATCTCTGTGATTCGTTTCCTTATCAGTCAGCTTCCCGACTCCAATGGAAATTGAGTTCTTATGAACATACTAAGAGATGAAAGAGAGAGTTCTTACACCACTGGAGATCTGTGCAGGAAACAGAAAGCATTCTTCCTGTGACAGCCACTAAGATATTCAGTATAGGGAGTGGGGCATTTTTAAAACTGTTGAAAAACTTTGGGTGCATTAGAATTCAAGAAATGAGTTTCTGTTCCCCTTCCTCCTGCCATTGTAGGGTTTTTCTCCTCTGAATTCTAGTGCACAAGTAGAAGATGCCATTGATTTTAAGGTCACCAAACAGGGAAATGTTTCTACAATTGCTTCCCTGTAACTGTTACACACCAGATTATCCAGATCTCAGTTATCAAACACACTGTGATGTCTTGTCAGCCAGCATCCTCTCAGAGCTTCCCCAGATTCTGGTGTCTGCATTTTATTCTCATGCTCATGCTGAAGGGTCTGGCTCCAAGGTGGGCTTGAGAACTTAGTTGTATCTTTTCAGCCTCTATTTTAAAATGGTGAGTATAGCAAGCCATGAGAGTGCATCCCAAAGGGCTATCCACACAATTTAAGTTATAGATGGACAGAAGTCTTTCCAGACAAAATCTTTAACCATAACCTTTACAACTGTGTAATTCAAGAGCAAAAACCCTCACTCAGTTCTTGCTGGTTTATGGGTAAAATAAATGTTAAGTCATTATAAAACACAAACATTCAAGCTCGGAGTCTTTTATAGGTTTTCATTAATCAATTATCAGGATCTGATGAGTAAGCGATTACTGGTAGTGTCCTGAAATTCAATAATGAGACTGTGAGAAGGGCACAGGAAGGAGAATTAGATGCTAATGAATATAAATGAAGTCTTGCACCTCAAGAAAGTCTGGTTTCTGGTCTTCAGGGAGAAGTAGAAAAGCAAGGTCTAAGGATGGCAATGATGAGATTGTCCTGTAGGCTCCCAACAACATTCCAACGCAGTGGGCAAGTCCTTGGTCGTGTAGAAGTGACAACAAGACCACCAAGAATGACATACCATGATCACACGTGATAAATGGAAAACAGTGCAATTTGTGGGATGCCAGGACACTGGCCTGTTCCTCTCCATCTCCCTGGGAACAGCAGAGGCTTCAGGAAGTTTATTCGCTTGTAAACACACCTTATTTTTAACGTCGTAGTCATATTCAGCAGTTATCATTGCTTATGTTATCCCAATGACTCATTTCCTCTTGCAGCCGGCAGATATTAGACATTATCATATCCCATATCCGTCTCATCTCTTGTAACCCTGAGAACTCTCATTTAGTTTACTCAAAAAGGATAGCGGATAAATGCTAGCAAGAAAAGAGTGGATTGTGCACGTACATTTTTATACAAAGCCCCAGCATAGCATAGCGGCTCTGTTGGTGCTCGGCGTAGAATGTAGATGGATGGCAGTAATAAAATCCAACATGGGAAAAAGCAATCAAACCCTTGAGCAGGTCACATTCCAAATCTATCAGGATAGAGCCCCCCTCACCTTAGGGCATATGTTTCCTTCCACAGACCCTTCTACAGTGTGTTCACATACCTTTCCCTTAAAGCTCTACATGCCTGATTCAAAGTACATTGCAAAGGTTGGTCTTTGTGCAGACAGCTTTTTTGTTGTTGAGTGAAATCTCCTGGTTTGCTTATCCATTTTTGTCTTTGATGCTCAAAGTAGGTGAGTGGACTTCCACCTACATCCCCCCTTCTCGGTTAGTGCTCATCATCAGCTGCTTGATGCTTTGTCTCATGTGTACTCTTCTACATCCTATGAAGTCTCCACACCAGATTCCCTTTCAGTGGACTGATTCTCTAATCAGATTTTAATTGAAAATATCCATAGCCATTAACCATTTTTGTAACCATCTAAGCCATTCAGTGAAGATCCCACTAGATTTTCCTGGGGTTGGAGTCTGTTAAAATACTGAGTTTTCATTTGGGTATATGCAGTATAGAGAAGGAAAATTCTTGAATGGTAAGACTGTGGCTCTCTCTTGAGGGAAGATAATGATAACGAGAGCACATAAAGAGTTCATTTTAGAATAATATCGGATGCACTTGCTTGCATTTGATAGACTGAAAATTGTTAGTGAATTAGTGACTACCCTTCATTTCTGTGTGACAATGCAGGAATTTTCAACCAGCCACTAGTGTGCTGTCATCTGGGGTGGTCTACTGTGAGTAGTGGTCTGTTCTGTACACTTGGGGATGGCTAGCAGTATCCCCAACCTCAACTCATGGGACACATGAAGCTTGCACACCACTGTGATGATTAAATATTCCAGTTGTTGCAAAATGTTCTGGCTATGTGAGCAAAATTGCCCCCAGTAAAATCTACCCTCATGAGGTCAGAGGGAGATGAGGCTGGCAAGCTATGTGAAATGAGCTAGAGAACAACCTGATGAAGGTTAAGCCTAGATTTAGCCACATAGTGATGGATTTGATAACCTCAACCTTCTAAATCCACCTGGTGCCAGCTTCTTTGCTCCGAGGTAATCATTGACCCCCCACAACTCTGAGGTCCAACAAACTGGGTGTCCTTTGCAGTTGGAGGTGAGAGGATTTATGTGGGCAGCCAGCCTCTGTCCATACCAAAGAGACTTTTGTGATTCTGCTGAAGGAGCTGGCAATGTGTTGTTCCCTATTTTATCTAGAACCTGACCATAGCTAGAGTCAGGACTTCTTCTAGAATAACCCAGATCCATGTGTTCCTCCAGTGGCCCCCTAGTGAGCCACGATGGGTACTCAGATAGTAGCAAGAGAAACACTTGTTTTTCAGGTTCCAGATTAAAGATGGTCAGAGTGGTTTCTATGAGGGACAACAGGCTCACTGCACACCATGCCTTCTTCCACAGAATCTTGGTCAGGGCTTACACTGAGATGGGAGACCTGGGACCTAAGTCTCTGTTTATGACATATGTCATATTTCATGGACCACGTCTGGACCCCACTTACCACTAAATTTCCTGGGAATGCAGACATCACTCTCTGGCCAGTGTGCAGTTCTGATGGCTTCAGTGCACAGGGCAGGCTCCGATTTCCTAACTTTTCTATTAAAATTAATATTTGGATTTTATAACTTGAAAATGGGAAGAATGATGGAGGCAGTGGTGGATGTTTATGTCTCTCAGTCACGAAAATCTTCCCCCGTTTCACTCACGCTGGGCCACACACATGTAGTCACAATAAATAGCATTCACCATGTTTACAGTTCGCGGATGATGAGGAGGATTTCTGTTTTTATATTGATGGACTCAGCTGGGCTGAGGATACTATTGTTTACAATGAGCTACATTTTTTGTTGTTCTGATTTACCCTCAAATTAAATCTTTATTTCAGAAACTAACCCCAGGGAGTCTCCAAAAGGAGGGACGGTAATAAACAGCATTAGAAGAGGCCCGTCGTGGCTGCTCCCTGGTAATTAGTCCAAATGTCTCAATCAGAGAGGGTTTCAGGGTTTTATGGCAGTAGTTTGGACGCAGGTTTATTTATAAAATGCTGCTTTGGCATTTTGTGCAGCCTGGCCTTTGCCCTTTGGTTGGGAGGGAGTTGAGGAGCTGGCGACATGAGTAGTTTGGGGAGGCAGACATGCAGGTTTGCTGACTGTCGCCACGGTTCTTGTTGCCATTTGTTCCCAAATTACAATGTATCTAAATAGGAAATATATGAAATTTTGGGCTTAATGCTGAGGGCAAGCAAAGAAGTTAAGGACTAAGTTTGAGACCCAGTGGGACATTCCGATCCAGGCAGGCATCAGGCCTGTAAACCCCAGTAAGAGAGCCCAAGTCATTAAATAGCCCAAAGTCACCATACAGTTCAGATCTGCCTAGGGCTTGCCTCCTGCAGATCTGGCAGGAAACTGAGAGCCTGAGCTACAGTGACCTCCTCCAGAAAAGTTCCCTAGAGCCCTGTAAGCTACTAGCACTTCCATCTACCTCCAGAAGGCTACCCTGCTGCAAGACCAAAAAGTCCAGGGCACCAGGGGCAACTTTGGCCATACCCCTTCCTTTTCTAGCATGTAGGTTGAGTGGGCTCATGAACTCTTGGTGACAGACTGTCCTGCCTCTTGCCCAGTTCTGCAATGGCAGCTAAGCCAGTGTTCCACAAGTATCATGATGAGTGTGGAGAACCAGTCATCTGCCTATCTATCTATCTATCTATCTATCTATCTACCTATCTATCTATCTTTGAGCCATCTGAATAGACAAAGGACAAAGACCTATGGAGGAGTGAGGTTCTTCAGAGAAAGATGAATAAATATTTTTTAGGATAAATCCAGGGCACCTGCTTTCATGCTGTTCCAACGGGAGTCAGCTGAGCTAGGTGAAAAGGCACTGCTAGGCCAACTCATGGACCCAGGGAAAACAGGCACAAGGAAAGAGTCCATTGTGTATGGTCCTTCCTCATCCACATTGCCACATTATTTACTCCTAGGCTGATCTATCACCTACAATAGCATCAGTCAATGATAGGTTGGCAGCTCTGATCTGGAACAGGATGTGTCTTCCACAGCTATTCTGGAGTGTTATTATGAAGGCATCCAGAAACCTTATGTCACCTAGCAAGCTTGGCTGTATTGATATAAAACTTTATCTGCAAATCAAGTAGTGGACGGGATTTTGTCTGCAATTGGAGCACCCATACCACCATCTCCTCCACTCACTAATTTTATCTTCTCTTTCTCCATTCCTTGCCTCTTTTCTGTTTATCCCTCCCCATCTTTCCCTCTCCCATTTCCTTCCTTGCTCTTGTCCTCATCTCTTCTTTATTTGGCATTTAGTGCTTTACCATTAAAGGTTCAAAGAATTCAGTAATGACAGCAATGAGCAGGTCTACCCTTCTCAGACCCCAAACAGGAACTATTCTCAAGTAAAATATAGTACACAACGATTTCAGTTACCCGACATCCACTTCCATTCATTTATGTCTCAGTACTAGAATTCTGGTTTCATAGCATGGGGATGTTCAGGGGTTTCTTAAAAGTGCCTTCTGCTGTTTACACTATGGACTGGAGTGGTCATGTGATAGAGCTCTGGCGAAGGGCAAATGCACATAAACAACTAGAAAACATCCTTTCCAAAATGGAAAAAAAAAAAAAAACAGCCTTTTCATCTTTGACTCTTGGGACTCTCATTTTCTTGCTACAAATGCTGTCACAACCCCCAAAAGTGTAGTAACTTTAATTTGAATAGGAAGGTAGGAATTATGTACCAGAAAACGAAGCAAAAAGATGGGCAAAGCTTGGTCTGGCATTGTCTCTTCTCTGCCCCTTTTCTACCCACTTCTGAACATACCATTATATGAACAAATGAACCTACCACTTAGGCTACTGTAATGGGCTTTTCTGGTTCAACTAATTCAATGCCACAGTAACAAACAAATTTATAAATAGTACTAGAGCACAGATTATAAATTAATGCACAATTAAGCCCTTGCAGACTCTAGAAAATAGGCACAACGCGATGAGACTGTTAAGGTGTTGGCTTGCTCTGGGCGTCTTTACACATAGCTCTCAAAGACTATGGGAAGATGAGAAAAAGGTACCCACCCTGCAGCCCTCTCCCAGCATTAAGAAATGATGCAGGGAGGTGCAATTATTTACTAAGCTTAGACAGTTGATGCAGTAAATGTACATAAGGGATAGGACAGGTTTTGACTTGCCTTTAGAAATTTCTCATTGCAAAAGACATTCTGTCCTTGTGCAAGTGAAGTCACTCAACTACGTAGCCACGAGTTTAGCCAGTCTGAAGCCCAGACACAGATACTTGACTCTGGTTTTGAATCTTCGATGTGTTTAGTGTTAGGGGACCTTAAAACTTGGCATGGGTCTAATAGTATTAGGTATATGCATATTGAAGGGACTGACGACAGCCATGACCTTACAGTAGAGACACCCCCTTCATACTTCTAAATACCTTAGACATCAAGGAAGCCTTTACTTGACACCTCCATCAAAAGTCAGGAAGAAGGAAGGCTACGGTTGCGGATAGCTGAACAACATCTACTGTTGGTGTATGTATTTCTCAGAACTTCAACTGAAACATAATTTCACCTAGGAAAGGATATGCCAGTGCACTTGGGTTTCTGTCACCAAGCATGGCACAAAGCAGCTCATGAGCCATGGGAATTTACTCCTCAATTCTGGAGGTCAATTGATTTGCTGTCGGGTGACTATGTGCTTCCTGGTTCATAGTGTTTAGAGTTGTTTGCCTGTTTCTTGCTGCATCACCTAGAAAGAAGGCAAGAGTGTTCTCTGGGATCTCTCAGATGGACATTCTAACCTTTCATAAAAGCAGAACCTTCATGATGACTCATTTCCCCACTCTCCATTCCTCACCCCTCCTTCTAACACCATCCTCTTAAAGGCAGGATTACAATACAGAAATCCGGATGTGACATGGCCTTCAGACTCTGACAGAAGTGTCTTGGAGGAGGGACTGGTGAGGCAGAGAACTGACTAGAAGATTCCGTGTGGGAGCTTATTCCAATGGAATTGCATCTACTGCCTTCCATTGCTCTTCAGTCAGGAGCAGGAATCTTTGTCCCTATGCTGTGTTTTTCAAGACAGGAACTAGTACAGACTACCACACCTACACTGTCTTTCCAGGCTTTCTAGAAATTTCAGCGCTGTTTGCTTTGGGGTCAGCATTTTGGAAGCAAAGACAATTGATTCTTTCAGGCTTGCTGATGCAATTCTTTTTGATGTGTATCAAGTGTATTTTGACACAATCCCTTGGGTCGCTGTGGTTTTTCAATATTCTTGGGCCTGTAATGAAAGTCAAAGGGAGGGAGGTCTTTTCACTTAATGTTGATTTCTCATATTGATGGTACATTATCCCATTTGTGTTGCAGGAGCTACAAAGGAGAGAATTAACCCCTTGGGTCTCAGCTTAGATATATTCCTTGTACAATGGCAGCTGATGGAAGTGGATGCTGACACTGGAGACAAAGGTGTCATTCTTATGCAGGTAACAGTTTTTTTTTTTATCATGATCAATTTCATGGTAAATACACCAGCTGCGGCAGAATTCATAGGGTTCGTTTTTTTTTTTTTTTTCCTGGCTGTAAGGCATCGTAGAGAGTGTTTGCCAATTTTCTGTCTCAAAAAAGGTGTCTTCGCATCTTGATTTAGCCCTGAATAATTCAACAGAATCTCTAATAACAGACTTGCATGTTGCAAAGCCCCAAAACATGTTGTAAGCTTAAAGAGGCAGCAAGAAATTCAGCCTCACAAACAGAAGTGAAGGACGCAAAGCCAGGAGGCCTCTTAGAAGGAGCCAGCACCTCACAGAGTGCTGGGGGCTTGTTTTCTCTGACACTTCTCTTGTTTGCCTCAGAACTGTGGCTTCTAAAAGGGACAAAGAACCTTCCTGGAGGTCTGCTTATTGTTCCTAATCCCCCTTTTATGAGAATCCCCTCTTATGGCTCTCTCCTTCCTCCCCTTCCTTCCATCTTTTCTTCTTTTTTTCCAATAAGGGATTATAGGGTACCTAAAGATTTCCAAACACTGTGTTAGGCCTTGAGTTTCAACAATTGGTAAAACAAAACACTTAGAAACCTGATACGTGGTGCACACCTAAAATTCCAGCACTCTGGAGGGCAAAGGCAGGGGGACAGGACAGCAGTGAGTTCAAGCAGACTGGACAATATATTGAGACTCAATACCAAGCAAGTAAACAGAGAAGCTAGAGCCTACCCCTCATCTAGATTCAGGTCCAGCAATGTTCTGTCTCCTGGAGACCAGACATCTGTACATCTGTAGTCATCTCTCAGGATAGCTTCTCTTTTCTTTTCTTTTCTTTTTTTTTTTTTTTTTTTTTT
>NW_022196905.1:228103111-228106332 GCF_008632895.1 Mastomys coucha | reverse complement strand
GAAATCCGCCTGCCTCTGCCTCCCAAGTGCTGGGATTAAAGGCGTGTGTCACCACCGCCTGGCAATCTTCTCTTTTCTATTAGAATCTGAAAGTGGCTGTTAATTTTCCACATTGCGACTTTTTATGAAAATTGTAAGGAAAGCACTGAGAACTCCGGCCTACACAGGATATAGAGAGAAACTAGAGACATTTTGGTCGAGAGATTCTACTTCAAAAAGGGACTTCATATATTTGTTTCACAGACTTTATATAATTTCCTCAGAAGAAATTCAGCTAAATCTATGTCATCCCAAGTGACATATCTAAGACTAAATGGAAAGCCCATCATTGGTTCAAGAGAACCCTGTCTTTTTGTGTCACAAACAGGGAAGGGAATTGTTCCTCACACCGTGCAAATTGCTTGGGCATTTCTGTTAGTCTTGCTTCATGAATGTATTGCTTTACTCTTTTCCCTGCTCCTCACCGTTCAGGTGTGGGGCCAGATGAGCCCAGCTGCAGGAGCTGTCCTGTACAATGCAGGATGCTTAGCCCTTGCCTCTGCCCACTACATACAGTAGCCATATTGCCCTGACCCTACTTTCAAACAATCCAAATTACATGTAGTCATTGTCAGATATCTCTAGGGGAAGATTGTCTTTGGGTGAGTATTAAATGTACACATATTTAACACACACACACACACACACACCTATTTGAAGTTAAGCTAAGATTTTGAATTAAAATCCATGAATTTTTTTTAGCACACTAGGTATTAGAGAGGCTTCTGAGCACTGCAGTCCCTGTCTAAAGTGGACATGAAATTGCCAGGTGTCATGGAAGGGAGTGGGACCTGGTGATCCATAAGGAACCCACTTCTAAGTAACAGACTTGGTAATTCCACAGACCAAGTTTAGGTTAATGAAATTGGTGTCAGTTTCTGAGATAAGGTAGCAAACTGTAGTTATGACAAGGTCCCCCGAGTGCCCTCTGGGATATGAGGTAAAGTTATGAGGTGGAAGAGTGCAGGGGGTGGAGCCTGTTGGAGTTTAATTGGCAATCAAAACAGCGCTTCTTCAATGTAGGCATGTCAGCCTAAAGCACACCCAGGGCCTTCCTTTCTCTGACTGAAGTTATTAATATATGTTGATTGATGTCAAAATGGGAATTAAATCATAAATGTGCAATGGGCGCTTTGGGCCGGAGGCTTGGCAGATTCCTTAGCTCTGTCATGTTGGAGAGACAACTCGCATCGCTCTGCCTCATTTTTTTGATGATTACCTAAAGATTGCACTTTATCATCATTTGTCTGAAAGCTGGCTTTGTATCTCTTCCTATTAGTAGCCCCCCTCTGCCATGGCACCTTAAGAGGGAAGTTGGTACCCACGATGGAAACAAATGGGTTTCGTTCTGGGGTGGAACAATGGGCTTGCATACTCAATAAACAAAACAAAGCAAGCCAAAGTGTTCCCAATTAGTGCTATTTACAGACATGTAACACCATGGCTGCTGATGGGGGGAAGTGGTACTCTCCCATGGGAGCCCCAAAATTCCCAACATCTGCTCCCAGACATTAAAAAAAAAAGCATGGTCTTTCTCCTTTCCAAGTTAATCCAATCTGAGAGGGAGCAGAGCTTTCCAAATGGCCTGGCAAAGCCGGCAGCTCACGCCATTACAGACCACACACGGTAGATTTAATAGCCAGGCACCATGCCGCGGTCCAGAGAGGAGACAGACCTGTGCAGTCAGATTGCTCAGCAACGGGCAGCCCCTTTCTCTGCACACGGAGGCCTCTGACTCAAGTAACCTCTCTCGCCTGGTAGGAGCACTTAAATGGTGACAATGACTCTGGAGCCCTGGCTTATTCCAATACAACTTCTACACTTTGGTGAAATGAATTCATTAGCTTTACTCTGACCACAGTATGCCCTCATGTCAAAACAGCATCAATTCTCCTGTATTGAAAAGATAAGTGGAAATATGTTTTGGAACGAGTGATTCTTAAATAGCAAGGTGTCCCTCCCCTACCCAGCCTCTGCCCTCTGAACCATCTGGTTAGATCCTACCATGAGCTGCACTTTTCTTCTTGTTTTTAATGTAGCCCAGGCTAGCCTTGAACTCACCAACCTCCTGCCTCTACCTCCAGAACATTAGAATTATAGAATTATTAGAATTATTATTAGAATTAACACCCTGCCCAATATATGCCATACTTTCTGATGATAAGATTCCATTCTTTTTTGAAACATCTCCATTTGATGGAGAAGCTCCATCTATTGTGGAAGCTTAGCGATGCTCCTCTTAGGAAGGATTTGTACTTTCCAATGCGTTCCTCAATGCAATACACCTGACTCATAAGACAGTCCCATTTTAGCTGTTTATTTTGTACTTCTCCACTTCCTTTTTAAAACGCCATGTTAATTCATGTTTCCCCTTGTGTCTATGTGACTGTACATCCCAGGTATAGTGGTGCCCAAGGAGGCGAGAAGAGGGTTTCAGAGACACTGGATCTGGAGTCACAGGAAGCTAACTGTGAGGATTCTGAGCTGGGGTGCTGAGGACCAAACTCAAGGTCTCTGGGAAAGCAGCAAGCTTCCCAGAGATTTTCCTCTCAGTTCCAGTTTTCTTCTCTGTTTCTAAAGAAAGGGTCTGATATCAAGGCCTACTTAAGCACTTTTCCTCGCAGTGTTTTGGAATAAATAAACAGACAACTGAATATAAGAGTAGTTAAAGAAATAACTCAGGCTCAGGCTTCAGTTTCTTCTAATGAATGGCTTGGGGGGAAAATATCATACCTTAGAGCAATTTGCTCAGACTCTTTTATTTACAGCCTAGAATAGTAGTTGAAAGTCTAGATTCTTAGATTTGTTCCTTGCTGTGTGACCTTGGCAAGTTGTTTACCCTTTCTCTGTCTCAGCTACTTTGTCTATACTAGGGAAAGGTGACGCCACTGTTTAGAATAGTCAGTTGTTACAAGGATGCAAGGAATCCGTAGAGCTGAAAGAACTCTGAAGCTGGGGTGTGCTGACTATGTCAGCATCTCTCAGGCTTCTTAGGCTCCCAGTGAAGCTCTCTGCCATCTACAGGTGAATCTCCTTGAGTAATAGGAGGAAAAGAAAAAAAAAGAAAAAGAAAAAGAAAAAGGAAAAGAAATGAAATGAAAATAGAGAGAGAAGAAAGAAGGGAGGGAGGAAGGAAGGAAGGAGAGAGAGAGAGAGAGAGAGAGAGAGAGAGAGAGAGAGAG
>NW_022196905.1:228084564-228103101 GCF_008632895.1 Mastomys coucha | reverse complement strand
AGAGAGAGAGAGAGAGAGAGAAGAAAATACAAACCTGAGCCGCTCTAGGCCAAATGAACAGGCAAACCTGACTGGGCCCAGGTTTGACTAAGGTTTCATGAAGATACTTTACTGGGGGTGCTTTATTGAGGAGAGATAGGATGGAGAGACCCACGGGGGATGGTGAGGAGCCATTGGGATCTGAGGATAGGGGAAGAAGCTGGACAGGTAGTGCAGGGGCTTCAGTCATCAGGGAGGGACAGGCGGCTGCAGGAGCACTGCTCTGACGCAGGACCCCAGCAAGTGCTGCTCTCTTCCTGTAGTTCCACCATCTGCAGGCCGGAAGAGTTCAGCATGACACATACACTGGCTAGAGCTGAGAGGCCCCTTCTCCCAGACCTGGAAAACACATCCCGGGGGAAGAGTGAGGAGGCCGAGAGGAGAGGCCAGCACGGGATGTCCTGGACCAGCCTGGTGCAGGCTGAAGAATGAGGGCATGGCTAGTGAGAGCCTCCTAATTATGCTGTGCCTCAGTTTCCCTTTGCACTTGGCCAGAAGATGCCCAGTCGGATGCTGCCGGAGACAATCACTTCTATCCTTCAACTCAAATTCGGGATGTTGGGGCAAAGAGTGCCTAGGATAGCGGTGGGCATGCGGATGAGGCAATTTGAGGGCAGTATATTGGCAGCCTCCTTTTTCTGGAAATCTGCGTCCTAGCCTCCAACCCTGGGAGTGGCAATGCACCCCTCCCCCCATGACTTTGGAAAGGGGGTTCACAGCTCTTGCATTTTTTTGTTTTTATCCAAGCAACTGTGCCAGAAGTAACCCTGGAGAGCTCACCAGTTGTCAGATCAAATGATTTGGCCCGATTTGCATAACCTCCGAGATGGAATTTGAGAGTGGAGGGGCCAGCCTCGCCCCTTATAAAGGACCCTGGTCCCCACTAAGCCCACCAGCTTGTTTTCCATCCACTGTGTCGGCATGTTTAAGCTTTCCTTTCAGCTGCTTCCTTTCCAAAAGGGGGGAAAGATATAAATCACAGGCGCAGAAGTAACTAGCAGTTGTGACATTTTGTTACAGAGTTTAATTACATGAATCATAAAATATTGCTACAATTTTCCAAACTGTTAAACCTTAATTAATACGAACCCACAGGGACCACCTTGATCGCTCTAAATATTCTGAATCACAACTCCTTCAGTAGTGCCTTCATCTGCCTGAAGTGCTTGGCAATGTGTAAAAAGTGATTAATTATTAGAAATGAAACCAGACAAATTAATTTAATATAAATGAGGCTGTACATGGTTTGATTAATTCTTTTTAATTACCTATATGTTATTTTTTCAATAGTTGAACAAAGGACTCCATTCTTCTCCTGCATGTTCATATTCATTAATCTCATTAGTAGAGTATTAATATAATTTTATCGCACATTCCAGAAGTACGGCACATTGACAAACCATAATGGATCACAGCATTAGTGCCCTACCACTACATTAATTTCAAGACATGCCTGGCTCGTCTGTAATTTACTTTGAGACTTAGTTTCAAATGAGCTGAATAAGCGTGTAATTATGACATCTGCTTCTTCTCAGGTACCTCTTTGTAAATCAGTGACAAAGAAATAGCAAGTCTAAATATGTGTTAACACTCGGGCAGCATGTATAATTGCAATATGGCCATGTGTAATGAAGATTAAATTAGACTGTACTATACCTGACATATGCAGGAACATAATTTGAACAGCAGCTATTGTTATAGGAGAAGCACCTGCAAAATATCAGTATTCGATTGGAGCACAGAGAGATTAAGCTAAGAAGGTGACACAGATAATCATCGCCAAGTCACCATGGCAGGAACCACACTAAAGCAGGGTGCCACTGGCTCTGACTCTCAGTCACATCTCCTCTCATGTATGATGACAGTTGGTCATGAATTTCATGACGTTTTTTCCAGAAGGGTCCATTTCGGATGTTGCCGGGGCATGACCTCACGCTGCATATCTTGAATGCTCAGCACTTCTGCTCAAGGCAGTGGGGTGGGCACCGTGCCCAAAGTTCCCATCAGGAGCTTCAGGCTGGAAACTGGAATTCTGGGAAGGAAATCTAGAGCATCTGTCTATATGGTTAATCTCAGCTTTCCTTGAGCAAGACTCTTTGGTGATAAATGAAATGGGTAAAGACTGCCTAGAATCTAGGATAACTCTGGAAATTATCTGTCAGGACAAACACATTTAGGAAAGAAAAGATTGAGGAGCCTGATGTCTTCAGAATTCCACACAGAAGTTGAATAAAGGAAAATGTAGCTGGTCTTAGCTGCCTTGTGGGTTCGTCTTTATCTCACCCTTTATCCCCCACCTGGTTTTCACCCCCTATCACTAGATAGGAGAGAAAGGATAGAGGAAAGAGAGAGAGTGGGAAGGAGGACAGGAGGGAGGGAGAGAGAGATCTGAATTTGATCTCGTCTTTGAGCACAAGTACTAACAAACCACAAACAAACTCCCTGAATGAACAACAGCCATGTCCACCTATCAGGACTGTAGCATTTCTATATCTTCTGAAAAGTTCCCAGAGTTCCAAACATCACACCATTGCAGAAACTATCTGCAACTGGCAAAACCATACCTCTGGTAAAGCAGGAGGCAAATCAGAGTCAGCTGCTGAGGACAGCCTGAAGAAGCCCGAGATCAAAACAAAAACACGTTCCTTTCGTACAATATTCCTGTGTTGTTGTTGTTGTTTCCTAAGAAACCAAATTTCCAAAATTATCACTACAGGACAACTTTGTATCTTCCTTCACAAACCACTCCCCTCCTAAAAGCGAATGAGTGTGTTGTCTGGATTTACTCAGTATTTGGCAAGGATTTGTCACACACCCCTTTCTACCACACCTCCCTGGGTATTCTTGGGCAAAGTGGGGCCTCTGCTTGACTGTCCATATGGTTTTTCTCTCTTGGAATCCCCAAAGCATTGGAGTCATGAGCTTGACAGAAGCCAAAGAATATTGCCTTTGAGTTTAACAAATACACCAAAGGAATCTGGGGCTATATCTCAAAACAATTTTAAGAAGTTGGCTTATTTAATGAAATCCCCATGCCGGCCTTTTTAAGTTGATTGTAAGGACATGTGAACAGGAGCTAAAAGATGAAAGGAATTGTGCTTCATTGAAGATACCAGGCAAAAGCCTGGCACAAGCCCTAGCTGCATTGACAGAAGCGTGGATTCGTGTTCCTGAGTTAGAATGGCTACCAAGACATATCAGTGCGGCTCAGATTGAGACTTATTCATTCAACACCTAAAAATACCTTCTGGGAGAGAATCAGATGTTTACATCACTGTTTTGAATGAGCCACTGAGGGTTACCCTTTGAAAGTAACTTAACGGAAAGGACATCGAGCTGAGGGTGCTCAGTGACATCACGTTGGCGGTCCATTTAAAAATCAGCTTCCTCACTTCTTGTTTTATAGAGGAGGGGAAGAAAAGTCCCAAGCAAAGGATGGGATAGAGCTGGGACTAGAAGCCAAGTAAATAAACTGTGCCTTGGACTTCTGGTATCCTTCGCCCTGTTGGAGGCTGGGAATGTACTTGGGAAGCCAAAGGCAGGTCTTAGCAACTGTGGCCACAGAGTACCATCCCTCCATGCACTGAGCTGGCACTTTGCCAGACCTGGCCAAGGGATGCCATAATATTAAATGATGATGCTCACTGTTTTAGACACACCACCAATTCAGACTCTCAGGAGAAATGAATTGGTCTCAGACCAGGACATTCATGGGAGATCTGTCAGTAGGTTTCATAACAAGAAAGAAAAAAACTGATTGTCAATTCAACCTCTTCATCATCCACTTTCCTCACCTGCCCATTGGTCTCACTGCCAAATGCCTCCCCATGCCAAACACTACACTAAGCACCAAAAAGGAAGGAAGGAAGGCAGAGGGAGTTTCAGCCCCTAATTGGAACCACTTACATGGGACCTTCTTAGACTTCAAAGGTGATTTGTTTAGTAATAATAACAATTAATAATAATAATAAACAATGCCTATCACATGAGCTGTTCCTCCTGTCCTCTTCCCTCCCACCTCCTTCTTCATCTTCCCCTTCCATCTGACTTCCTTTCCTCCTCTCCCTCTTCACAGACCTGTGCAGGAAGTCTCTCCAGTGCACACAGGATCAATAGTTTGGAGGTGTTTGCTTTCCCTGCCCTTCTGTGGTCCTACTGTTTTCCTAGAGAGCAGTTTACTTGTGAATGGTTGAGTGAGAAGCCACTTTGTCATACTAAGAATTGCACCTGGGCTTTCCAAAAGGCCCCACTTCCACTCAGCAATTCTGTGGAGTCCTCATGTGGCACCAGGCTCCTTTTACCTGTAAGTCACGGCTCAATTCCTAACCACTGACTGCATGCCAGTGAGTTCATCAAATGCACACTGTGGATTATTACCTCCTGAGAAGATCCATGGCCAATTCTCCCAAACATGAAGACTGGTACGGCCTCTGTTCCTTATTAGAACTTCTTTGAAAGAACCCCTACATTGAGGCTTTGGTAACTTCATTTGGTAACTCAAATGAAGCAAGCAAGAACATATTTACATGTGTAAATGGTAGGAGAGAGGGTAAACCAGAACTGTATCCATGTAGACTCAGTTTCAGGCTAAGAAACCATGACAGATAAAAAACAAGGAAATGTCATTCCATATGGTTAGAGACAGCCCTTCATGTTGTCTCCACATGGAACTGTTGTCATCTGAGTGAAATCTAAAGGCTGTGGAACCACCAGTGCCAGCTCCTGTCTGGAGTGGGCCAGAGGTAGAATGTGATCTGAGCTTCCATGAAGGCCTAGGATCCATCCCAAGGTTAACTCCCTTATGGTTCTAATAACTTGTCTAGTATATTCTTGTGGCCTTATACCTTTAATGGCTAACCCAGCCCCATGAGGAACTGTAGTGATACCCCACATCACAGAAGGTGAAGAGATGCAAGCCTTGGCAAAGAGTACTAACAGTAAACCCAGAGGATAATGATAAGTCACTGTCATGAGACTCCTCCATATTGAATAAAATGCAAAGATCCAATCTGAAATTTTTCTTCTTTAAAAATTGAGCTCCTCTCTTACCCCCAAGAAACTTAATCTAAGGACCTTTCTCCATCCTTGAGTGAAAATTTAATTTCTTAGAAAATTAAAAGAAAAAGCCATGTCCTTGTTCTTCCTATCTGAATTATATAGGATGCAGGGAGAGCTTCCAGATGTCTTGGAAATATATTTTTGTTTGTTTGTGGAAAATGGGGTAGAGATTGTGTTTGGTATGGGATACTTTCTACTGAATAGTTGGAGATGTAGGTCACAAGTCCACCCCACTTGTATAGCACAGACAAATAGGGGTAGGTGGCTCATTGGAACTTTGCAAATTCTTTGAAACCATGGGGTTCTTGAAGTAAGGCATCCCCTGACAGAGAGAGCTATTTCTGCCCAGAAAGGGGAGGTTAATGTTTTCATAATGATGGGTTTCACGCTCATGACACAGATGAAGTCTTCAGTGATTGTTTTTCCTCTCCATGGGCTTGCCTAGCTATCTAAAAGTCAAATGGTGGGAGGGAGCAGGTGGGAGTCATGACTGCACAGTGCTCTAAGCCAGACCTGTGGGCCATGGCTCCAGAATGCTCTATCTACATGCTCTTCCATAAGGCTCTACAGAGTGGATAGCCTATTGCAGAGTCCTTACCCTCATCTTCAAAGCCCATGACATGCTGGCATGGTGAGGCTTCTAGTGCAAACACTGGAGCATTACATCCTGCTGGTGGGAAATTTCAAACAATTTGCACTACACTCAAACCCAGGCTCTATTTTTGATTCAGCAATTCCACTTCTTAGATTATACACAACAGTACTGAGTATATGTGCTCACTAAATATGTGTGTGAGAAAGTTTGTGGCAACCATAGGCAGACTGACCCCGAACCAGAAAGAAGGCATAGAAACCAATAGCTAAATGAAGGAAATGTAGTAAAGTCATAGAACGCTGAGCCATCATGAACATCCGTCACGGTTACAGTGAGGGTGAATCTCCAGATGTATAGAATAAAAAAAAAAGATACACAGTGCATAATCTACAGCATTCATCTAGAAATTCAAGGGGAGGCAAAGCTGTGGTACAGTAAAGGGCAGGATAGCAGGCATCTCTGGGGGAAGGCAGCAAGAAGAAAACTTTGAGATGGTCAAAAAAAAAAAAAAGATGGTGAATGAGAGAGAAGATGTGTCTCTAAGGCATGCACACATGCACAGAGAAGAAAATGAACTTCACCAGGTGGACCACTCCTTACATCTGCTCACTCTTCACCATGTAGATTCAGCATCTAATCCCCTAATTCTGTCTAACAGGGTGAGGACAGGACTCTGGATTAGGCATCTGGACCTCTTGACCTCAGCATGTTTGCATTCTAGCTGGGAGGACAGGGCTAAAACAAGTGAGCAGACACACGTGTTTTCAGTCTGAGAACAACAGGTGACAATAGACATATGATTTCCAAGCGATGGAGGGTGGAGCTGACATCTTGACAATCAGGGAGACCTTTCTGGGAAAGATAGCCTGCCACTGAGACTTGAGGAATGAGGACAAGCCAGTCCAGGAAAGAGTACTCTGGGAATCCAGAAGTAGGGACAGCACAAAATATGTGACATCAGAAACTAGAGAAGAGGGGCAAGAAATAGAGGTCAAAGAGACCTGTAGAGCCAGATTGGTCAACAGAAGCCTGATTTCAAGTCCACCTAGAATCTGGCCTAGTATTTTCAATCTCTCTTGACTTGTGTAAATCACTTCAGCTATGCCATATCCTTTACAGGTTACAAGTTTGCATCCTGAAATTGTTAGGACAAACTTCCTTCATAGGAGAGTGTAGCGTGTAGCTTTTGCTCCCCTGTCTTAAGCCCCAGGTAGACTGTGCTACCAGCATCCACCCACAGAATATTGCATCCACAGAAGAAAAACACAGACATATACATTGCTCAATTTTAACTTGTCTTATTGTCTCAATTGTTGGGCATTATTAATCTCCCACGGCTAGCATGTCCTCCTCAATACTCTTAGCTCAGCACCCTAAATCTGTCCTCAACTTTAGTTGCTTGGCCACCTCTTAGTCCCAACCTCCCTCCTGAAGAAACAGCCTATGGCCACTCTGCCCAAGATCTCACATGGTTGGTTGGCTTTTCTCCCTCTGAAACATGGCCAAAACTCCTTTCCTCTCCCTCTGCATCTGCATCTGCTAGCTTTTCTTTGCGGACCCAGAAATCCCACCTATTCTGCCCAGCTCATTGGCCACTATCATTTTTATTGATGGATCAAGAACCAGTTGCAGAACAGGACCTTAGTATCAGAACCACCCCCAGAGGAGAGTACTGAATCTACTTGTTAAAATTAGTTCTTAGCAAAATGCAAATGCCCATGTACCTCTAGAAGGTCTTTCTTGAGCTCCTGAAATGGAAGCAAAGAGTCTTAGAAGCCTGTAACATAGTGTGTGTGAAGTAACCAGAGAAAAAGATGGACTAGTATGAGACACTTAGGATTTCTAAGAACGAGGTCCAGGTACTGTATAATCCCAATACTCGGGGATGAATAGTAAAAGGATCACTGTAAGTTTAAGGCCAGCCTGGTCTACACAGTTCCTGGCCAATCAGGCCTAAACAGTAAAGTCCTACTGTTCATTATAAGTATGGTTAATTGTGATATAATACCTTCTCTGCCATTCTCCAAATCCATTAAAGCCTATGATTTTTTTTTTAAATCAATGTTCGTACAACCCAGGGGTTTGTGGAATTTAAGAAGGAGCTAAATTCATACTCAAATGGCATGGCCCAGAGTAGAATGAGGCAATGAAAGAGAGTTGGTTGGTCCATGATGGTCCACTGTTCCTCCCTACTGCTTCCAAGGTGTTCTCAGCAATTGTGATCTAGGCTTCAACTTGACAAAGTGCAAGAGACAGGAGATGCAGCACTAATCACAGCTTCAAGGATAAACCAAAACCATGCAGCCTCTGATTGTATATCATGTCAGTCAAATGACTGACAGACACATCTTTATTAACCTAACCAAAAGGCTCTGGTGCAGAATAGTAGAAGATTTATTCCCACCCACAATGCAAAGAAGATGTTATCACTAGAACTCTGTAGAACCTACTCCACAATTTCTGGATTCCTGGAAAACATGATGAAGAATGAGCCTGAACCCTGAAGAGTTAGTCATCAAAACCATGTTCAAGCCTCTGCTATTAAGAAGAACAGAACCAGCAACCAGCTTCTGTCTCAGACAGGACAAACAGATAGGTAGCTGGAAGCCTATTTTATCTTGCACTCCCTAGAATCAGGAAAGGAAGGCGCCAGAAAAAAAAGTCTCCTTTACCTTCAGCTTAAGGAGAAATCACTAACAGTTTAGATCCTGAATAAAGTGAAGGGGAATCCAGCCCATTCCCAGCTCTCCAAGCTGGAATGATATGGGGAGACAAATAGGCAGTGGACTAGCATATATGGACTGACTGAGTGAGGGCCAAACACTGCAGGTGGAACACATTTCTAAAGGCAGAGAAAATAAAGCTCTTCATGGTGGAGGGCTGTAATATTCTTTGCTCAAGTTTTACTTGAAAGAACTGAAACTCAGGGTCCGGAAACTTTGTGATTTGACTAGTAAAAAGAAAATCAAACAAAACATTTCTTTTCACTGATTTCAAGGAAATTCCATGATCGTGAGGCTGAAGACCAGCTACAAAGGCAGAGGGTAGCCTAACATGGACAGGCCCAAATGGCCCGACCAAACAGTCTGGTGCCTTTACTTTCCAAAGTAGCAGTTCCAGGACATGTGTCCCTCAGTTTTTATCCAAGATCACCTACCAAGACTGCTGCTGCTGCTGTCAGGTAACCTGAAATTCTCATCATCTTGGAGTGGCTGCACCTTATCTTCCCATAGATGGTCTTAACCCTAGTATTTTCTGTGGCCAAAATTGAATCAAAACCCATCGTGCTTGCCCCTTAAGGTGTTGTAGATGTGACTACTGTATCACATATGAGGCCATAGGTAGCAGAGAGGAGAGAGGCTATGTCTATACTCATCGTTTTGCCCTAAGTACTCTGAACAATTACTAGCCTAACATTCACAGAAAAGAATGAACCTGAGACCACCACTAGTCTGGCTCCAAGGGGCCTGGACAGGGAGCTAGCTTGAGATGACCATCACTCCAGCAGCTCCCAGGCTCCACAGGCTCCCAAAATGGGAAGCAAGCTGGAGACTAGAAGAACCCTGACTAGGACCAAGGGCCCCAGGCAGAAGTGAGCCCAAGACAGATAGGCCACTCAGGTAGGTCAGGAGAGGAGTGAGGCTGGAATGACCACTAGACTGGCTCCATAGGGCCTAGACAGGGAGCTAGCCTGAGATGAACACCAGTTTGGCATCCCCAGGGGTGCAGACCATGGTTGGGAAGGTCCCTACCTGGTGACGAAGCACAAGTAAGATATTACACTGATATCATGCCTGAAATCACTCCAGACACTCAAGAGACCCAGGAACCATTAAGAGGAGCAAATAAGATGTGATGAAATAGAAGAGAAATAGAAGGATGTGGACACAATGAAGAGTGGCAGAACTAGAGACTCAAAGGTAGTGAGGAGCCGCCTGATGTAAGTACCTGATGATGCCACCCAGGACCATGATAGGGTCCTGGTCTGTGCTGACACTGAGGTCAACATCTGGGTCCATGTCCCTGCAGCACAGGGGTCTGTTACTATCAAAGGCCAGGCAGACATCCCTAATCTGGCTGCCACTCTGGGCATGATGATATCTGAGACTGTGGAGAACTGGCCTCGCCCCTCACCTGGGCATTCTGGAAGACTTGGTCTTAGAGGCAGGAGAGCAGAAGAGCTGCCCCTGCCCTTTACCAACTGCAGCACTCAGAAGAGCAGGCCCTGCCCCTCACTTGGGTAGAGGGAAGAGTTGGCCTTTGGTTGTATGGTTGCCAGTGAGCCCACTAGGAAGTCATGAGAGCATGAGAGCCTGTGGGCTGACCATCTCTGATACTTCTCAGGCCCAGATTCAGGGCTTTCAATTGGCCTACCCCAACATCTACCCATCAATGAACTGCTGGAGTGCATGAAGGGACCAGTTCTACAGATCCAAAACTACAGGATCTCCATGACACAGAGCAACGACAGGCTAACCAAGAGGTCCACAGGAACGGAGACTAGATCAGGGTTTTCTAAATTTTGTGTACTCATGTCTCCTCTCATGTAAAACCTTTTTATGTGGCCCCACATATATAGGTATACATACCTATATTAAACATTAATGATCATAAATTACAAAGAAATTTATTTTAAAACAAGTCTGGATGAGCTGAAAAAAAATAGCTTTTGACTCAGTTGCACCAACCCTAGGCAGGTACTTGGAGACACTAAACTGAGATGTGCTGGTCCATTCCCATTCATCTCTGCCCTGTCTTGCTTCTCTGTCCTCTCGGCCATACTCCTGTAGATGAGATCAGAGAGAGGCCACCAGGCAAGAGCCTCTGTCTCAAAAGCAAAATGGTATATTTCCAACTGTTCCCTTGCTAAGCAAGAAACCAATTCCATGGAGGGAGCTCCTAGCTTCTAGTTCAGACCATCCTAACAGGAGAACTCTGGAAAGCCTCTCTGAACTTGAATTCTCAAGGCATTCTGTAACAGGTCTTATTTAGCTCAAGATGCCTGCTCATGACTCAAGGTTTTAACAGAAGGCGGCACCTCACAGAGAAAATCCTCACAACCAGCACTCTACAGCCAAAACTTGAATCTGATTCTTGATTACACTAGCTGTACAAATACAGAAACAAACAAAAACCCAGGCAAACAATTCATCTGCCTATATCTCAGTTTCTCCTGTACTCCAAATACTGATTCCAACCGGAAAACTTGAACTCAATACAGCCTCTTGCTCTTAAGTGCATTTACAGCTCTGTTGATTGGGGTGTACACTAATGACTACAGGAATTCAGAAGTTGCTTTCGAATATAACCCACCTGAGATTATACAGAGCAGCTGGGGTAACTTCCTGCTCGTCTGGAAAACAAAGGACCTATCTGAGTTTTGTCCATTCGATGTCTTTGCCCTACTACCACAATGATCCCAGGTCATCTTTCTGTTTCACGGGCTCTGTTCCCACAGCCCTGCTGGGATGATGCAGCCACACAGGGAGTCAGTTGAGAAATGAGTGGTTATTTGCGATGACAACTCAAACCACAGAGCTGTCAAGAAACCCTGACTGGAGGGGCCACAGGAGCAGGCAGAAGCCCTGCAACCTCCTCCAATTTGTGTCACATCAGGGGAGGGCAGAGCGGCTCCCATATGAGTAAGATCCCGGCTATTCACACACCCACAGCCCTGTGGACAGGACTCACTCCAGAAGCCAATCCGGAAATGTTTCAGGAATGCAATGAACAGAAACATGATGACATATTTATGAACCTAGGTCCAAACTTTGCAGATAAAAATACTGTGCTGAAATAGGAGATGTAATATATTCCATGGCAATGTCTTAACATCCACTTTGCTCTAGCTGGAATGGCTGAGGCTAATATGCTATTCAATAGTAATAAAGCTACCATGTGTTTATTTAGCTGGAATTAGGGCTAGGGTCTTTTGCAGCAGCCTGCATGAGCAGCTTCTACTGGGATCCCAATTCTTTCTCAATGAGATTTCTAATGCTATGATCTCTTTAGTCCAGTCTGAAAGCCATTCCTGCAGAGGTTCATTAATTTTTCTCAGGCTACACACTTCCTGATGGAGAAAAGACTTGACTCAACAACATAAATCATATTCTCAGCCACCACACAATTTTGCTTCCAATAGCTAGCAGTATGCAGGCTTGCTTTTCAGGAGTATGTCCATTTTGGAGTCACACCTACTGTCTTAAAGAGAATCAGTGACCTTTCTCCATACCCCATAATTCCTCTCTTCAACCACGATCCTTCAGCCATTGTTGTTGTTGGGGGGTTTTGTTTGTTTGTTTGTTTGTTTGTTTTTTGGTTTTTTGGGGGTTTTTTTTTGTTTGTTTTTTGGTTTTTTTGGTTTTTCGAGACGAGATTTCTCTGTACAGCCCTGGCTGTCCTGGAACTCAGACCAGGCTGGCCTCGAACTCAGAAAATCCGCTTGCCTCTGCCTCCCAAGTGCTGGGGTTAAAGGCGTGCGCCACCACCTCCCAGCTTGCTATTGTTGTTGTTGATGGCAGAAGCCAGATTGTTTTTACTAAATTTGTATACCTACAACCCAGTCCAGTTTGTGCATAATACATGTGAATGCATGGATGGATGGACAGATGGATGGGCGAATGGCCAGAATATCTTCCAACTCCTGGTTCATTGTTTTGTCTACAATTCTCTGTATCTTCTTGTGGTTGCCTTTAAATAGACTTTTCAACAACCTGACCTAGATTTACCCTTGACTTGTGATATTTAGGACTAACAGAGATCACTTCCCCTGAGACATCACAAGACATGGAACAAGTTTACAGATCAAACAAATGACAGACTTTGTTTGTTTGCTTGGGGGTTTTGTTTGTTTCTGTTTTGTTTTTCTTCCCAAGATGCACGGACTCCTTGAGATGCAACTGGCAGTGGGAGCAGGGACAAAGATGTTGGTACTGTAGGGTTATTTGAAAATATTGGCCAAAGTGTTAACCTTTCAAATAATTTTAAAATAAATGTAAAACTGCCATTCTTTAGCAGCTCACACAGTTGGGTGTGGTTTTCTCAGAAGAACTACTGCATATTCTAGTGACCATCTGGGTGTTTGATGCCTGAGGCTCTAAGTATCATCATAAGTTGCTTTAATCTATTGGATACATCCTTTTTAAATACTATTTTTTCTAAGCATTTTTATATCCTTGTGCTCATAGATCTTAGCTGATTTTTCCATGTTGTGCTTTTTAATTAACAATTTCCAGGATGTCATAAAGGATCAGATGCTTCCATTTTCTTAATATTTCCAAGTGAGTATGTCATCATTTATTTAGCTCTTCCCTATTGCACAATTTATGTTGCAGCCAATATTACAGCCCTACAAAACAGCACAGTGATAAATCACCCCAAGGAAGAGGCTCCCTCTGAGCTCTCTTCTTGGACTATGGCCTTAGGGTCAGTCCCCAGCAGCCTGCCATCTATTCTTAATAACTGGATTTGTGAACAAGAACTAAGCCCACCAGGGGATATGGAGCAGGAGAAGAAGGTTAACTCACTAGTCACTGAAGACACTGATAGTGTTGTCTGTCTGGACTATATGCCCCAGTCCAGTTCTGTGTTGTTATAATCTCTTCTTTATAAAGTGTTCTTATTCCAAAGCAATACATGTGTTGTAAAAATTAAAGCCATGTAAATATTTATAGAGGAGATTTAATAACTGTCTTCTACCATAATCTTCCCAATCACATATGGACTGTGATGGCATATTTTAACAATCTGGTGTGTATCTTTCCTTGTATTTCTCTGTCCTTATACTAATAATTCGATGCTATAAATACATTTGCTTTATACAAATAGGAGGCTCCTAAATAAAACACTTCAGATAACATTTTCTCTTCTTGTGTTCAACAGTGCACCATTACAGGACTGGAGACAGAGCTTAGCACAGAGAGTGTTTGACTGGCACACATAGTCTGGCATCTGGTGCCTCAAAAAATCCACACACATACACACACACACACACACACACACACACACACACACACACACCATAGGAATGCTTTTAGGTCAGTCAGTAGCTCATTCTTTGCAGTATTCTATCCTATGATTGTATCACAGTAAACTCAGGCTTTTTTTTTTTCAATCAGTGAAATTCATATTCTTTCTATATAAGTGATTTCTATTTTACTAGTGCTATGTGAAAGTTGAAATAGCTGGTCTTACCACTATTAGAAAAATGTTTCTTTCTATTCAGTTCCTCTTACGAGTTTCCAATGACCTTGACAGGGCTATTGTTTGAATCTGAAATGTACTAACCCTCTCACCCAGATTCATGTTCTAAACACTGTTCACAGATGGTGATAGTGTTTTGAGAGTCTCCTGAACTTCTAGGGTGTAAGGCCTAGCAGGAGAAAGTATGTCACTAGAGATGAGCCTTTGAAGATTATATACCTGCCCCCTCCCTTTCCCTCTCTTCTCCTCTCCCTCTCCCTCTTCCCCCCTCATCTACAGCTATGGTAGATCCACAGGCTCTCACTGCCCCACCCTCCTCACTGTGATGGTCTGAAATCCTCTGAAATCATGCACCAGAATAAGGAAGAGAAGCTATATTTGGTTGTAATGGACACATATTAGATGTCCACTGTAAAGCACATACAAGGGAAGGAAGGAAGGAAGGAAGGAAGGAAGGAAAGAAGGAAGGAAGGAAAAAGGAATGAGGGGGCAAGGGAAGGAAGTAATTGAGAGAAACTAGTCTCTCTAAATAACAGTCAACTGTTTAATCAAGCTTAATAAAAGACCAAAAAAAGTGGTCATTATAATCAGGTGTACTGTCCTGTAAGGTCCTCAAAGAAACCTGCAATGTCTGAGTGGAGACTGACCTTTATACCATCGACACAGCAAGGAGAGGTTAAGACGGAGGTAGATACGCTATGATGTGTGCAGGCTGAGTGTGGAGGTGGCTGGTTTGAGCTTCCCTCCAGAATGTTTACAGCAGTGTTTAAAATTAGAGAGATGTCTTATAAAGCAGGTATGATCCTTGCTATGTGCCTAGCATAGGTACCTAACTTAATAGTCTGTGTTGTTAGGCTATAAAAAATGTCCCCATTGTGAAGTCACTGGGGCTGAACTCAATTCTGTAATACACCAGCTCATTTATTCTTTCATTCAGTAGGTACCAACTTTAGGCAAGGCACTGAGAGGGCACAGTGTGTGCAGCAGAGATAAAGACAAAGTTTCCCCAAAGAGATGTTTAACCCAGGAAGAATAAACAGTGAGCAAAGCATCCAAGTGATGGAGCAAGTTCAAAGGTTCAAAGGCTATAGCCAGCAAATGACAAAACGAGAGGCAAGGATGCCCACTACAGAGCGTACAGAAGAGGCAGTCTACTACTTTGGTGATGTTTTAGTTGACTCCTTAATGCATAGCCAGTCACCCACCTTCAAGGAGAGCCTTCGAAGCAGAAAGCAAGTTTGGCAGGCCAAGAGATAACAGAAGTGGAAATCCTGGTTGGAATGAGGGAAAGGAAGGGGCTAAGAAGGAGGGGAAGGGCAAGATCAAATAGGGAGTGCGGCTTTTATTAACTACAGTGAGACTGCATGGGTTCTATGCAGAAAGTGATGTAATCCAAGTTAAAATCTTGAAAATCCCACTCTGACTTCCATGTGAGAAAGGGACCCTGAGGGGAGTGCAAAAGCACTACTTGTGAGGTGTGGAGAGATGAAGTTGCCCACCGGGCAGAAGAGGGCGGGGACTTGGACAGTGGGAATCACAGGTGAATTACAGACTTGGGAGCAACGACATCAGTGGCTGTGTGTTTCAGGACCTGAGGTTCTCAGCAGGGAAACAGAGCTGGTAATACTGTTTTGCTTTCTGAAGTTGCCAGAGCAGAGTGCTGGGTAGAACTGATAGCTGTAAGCTGACACCTAGCCCAGTCCCCAGCCCATAGCTAGACAACCCATGCCAACCAATCTCCTCCATGTGTCTGTGCAGGATGCATGCGGCAAGCAATTGGGGGGGGGGGTGATACCATGCTAAATGCTATACAGGATTAAGATGAGACAAAACAGGGGAAAGGAAATTCTTAGATTCCTCCCAACATGTTACAGACTGCTCAGCGAAGCAAACACAAATAACAGTTTTAATCCCATCTACACTGTTACAACATCTCTAGTAGCTGTGCCTACAATCCTTAAGCCCAGGGTTCTTTTGACCAATGAAGACAGATAGCTGACAAAATGCTCCCTTCAAAAAATAAAATCTCCAAATGGTCTGTGAGTGGGAGAGGCCCTTTATGTCTCTTGGTAAACTTGAGCCCTACTGCAGGTGTCTGAGTTTATCACGGAGAGGAAATGACTTTTTTTACACCTCATTTAATCTGATGCTATTCGAGGTTTAAAATGTTTAGTGACATGACCTTTTTAATGACTAACACATTGCAGGTGGTCCTGTTGTCGCCAGCAGTTAAGTTTGGCATCAGAGAGAAAGACAAAGAGCATTCAAGGACCACTCCAAAGCAATTGCCTGGTTCAAAGGACAGCTGGCCTTACATAGACCCTAGTGAGGGACCCTATTGTGAAAGCCTGGAATCCTTTCTTGGTAGGAGAACTGCGCTGTTTCTGAGTCCTTCTCAGAGCTATAGTGTGGGTAATGCATCCTAGACTTAGAAGCAGGCCTTGCAAACTGTGTGCCTGTGTTCCGGATGAGTCTTATTCTCTGAACTACCGATGGCTTACAGTTTCCAGGAGCCCAGGGAGGAATTGCTAGAGAGGTCTTAGAATGTCTAGGTGAAATCCAGCATCCTAGAGGGGTTTAAAGAGCCCGGAGAGGAGCTAGAGAGATTGCTCATTGTTTAAGATAGTTGGCAGCTCTTCCAGAGGACCTGAGTTTGGGTTCTGGCACATGGCAACTCATACATATCACTCCAGTTCCAGGGAATTTGATGCCCTCTTCTGGCACCAGGCACATAGGTGGTGCACAAACATACCTGCAAGCAAAATATCCATACACATAAAATAAAATGAATTTAAATTAAGAGTCTAGATAGAGGATGAGGAGCAGATCCTTATAGACAACAGACCTCCCACACTCCCAGAGCTCTTGGCAATGGCTGCTTTGCACATTCCAGGTACATGAGTCCATGAGGACACTTTTTTTTCTTTTGGTTCTTTTTCAAACTGGGTGACCTTTAAGAGTGAGTGACCTCCTCTATGACCTGGTCAAGGAATTCTGCCAGTGTCAGGTCTCCTTTGGGAGCTTTCTCACTACCTCATGCTCTGAAATTCACCTTAAGGAAGATCACAGTGGCTTGTGCATCAAAAGTGAAACAGACTGGAGGGTACCCCTGGCTTTCAGAGGAGACTGATAGCATAGAGTGTCAGCAAATACCATTTAGTCCACAGCCAGGAAAGCAGATACATGATTCAGCATCCCTCTTCTTCCAGCAAGGGCAGGTGAGCAGAAGCACATTAGAACTCAAAGCAGCCCATCACATCCATTAAAATTATTTTCCATCTTTGTATATTTTCCATGTCCTGTACAAACACTGGTGAGAAGCCTTATTAGCAAGGTCTGGAAAAGAGGGCTTGACAAAGCCATCATGGATAGCCCTATAACCTAGCAGTCAGGAGGATCATGGTGAGGGTAAAGCCAGCTTGAGTAACATAGCGAATTGAAGTCAGCCTCAGACACCAGATAAGACCCATTTTGAAAACAACAGAGTTCTCTCATTCCTTGGAGACAAGTGCTTTTCTTGAGCATGTCACCGTTTCCTGTAAGCAGGATTTTCCAGATCCAGGATAGTCTAATGGCATCTGCTTTGTTCAGACATCCAGACTCAGTGGGTTCAGAATGAGCACCCTTCTATCATCTACATCATGAGTCAGCCTTCTGAGTCTCATGTTTTCTGAACTTGCACTGGCTGGCCTTAAGATCCTCGTCTTTGCTCTGTGTTTTACTCCAAAAGGAAAATGAATGCCAGCAACCCTCACAGTCTTTAGGACTTCCATGAAGGACTAAGCTAGTTGGTGTGACAACTGAGGCTGGTCCCTAAGTTTGCTCTATATTCCAGAAGTCTTCTTGGAAACCATCTATGCTCTTATTTTTAGAGAGTATAGCTAAAAAGTCATCCAGCTCCGAAACTTGATTGTACCAACCCTTATACAACTGAGTAAAGCTATTAAAAATTACTATAGTCTCAAAAGGTATGGGAAAAGCCAACTTCAAAACATTCATCAGGCTCCAGCCGGTTATTGCCGGTGCCGGTACCATGACTTCCGTTACACTTCAAACTGATAAAAGGAAAGATGTTACCATCAAACAATCCACAGAGTCTCAACACTCAGGAGGCAGAAGCAGGCAGAACTCTGTGCTTAGGAGGTATTCCTGGTCTGCACAGCAAATTCCCAGCCCTATGTAGGCAGACCGTCTCCAAAGTAAATAATGCAAACATACATACATACATACATATGTGTCATCATTTACTGTGATGTCAAACTCAAATTTTGTGTTTCATATCTTAGTAAAATGTCACCTTGCTAACAAAGTAGCAGGAAAGAAAGGTTGTTTGACAAAATCTATACAACTTCCTGTGGCCAGGGATGACCCCAGAACCATTAAGCCACTAGGATAATCCAGTTATTCAACATATACCATTAATAGATATAAAGAAACACAAAATAGAATCATGTTTCAAATATGACCCATGAACTGTTGCTCCCTCTAAGACACATGTGAGCCCTGAAGGGGGATGGCCTTCAGGTTCTGTGCTTCTTGTCGTTTATTTGAATTTAAAATATTATATAGAAAAATTACAGAAAAAAAATATTTGAATTCTCTTTCCTTCCTTATAGCAATCCTCACCTCTCTCTCTCTCTCTC
>NW_022196905.1:228047740-228084554 GCF_008632895.1 Mastomys coucha | reverse complement strand
TCTCTCTCTCTCTCTCTCTCTCTCTCTCTCTCTCTCTCTCTCTCTCTCTCTCAGCTGAAGAACGGTTAAAGTTACTACCTATATTAGTGAGTACTAAATGTCCCGAAATTACGGCTTTTGAAGTTTCTTCGTTTCTGAAACAAAAAAGAAAGCCAGCGGTTGACATCAAAGAAGAGGCAATTCTCCTCAGTAGCAATTACGGTCTCTCAAGTCTCCTCAGTGCCCACCCCATCCCAAGATGCCTTGTAACACGTACTTATTTTGATCAACACCTTTAGAAAATGTACCTAAAAAGTACCCACCTACCTATAAAATTCTCACTGGATTCTTCCTGCCAGCGCTTGTTGTGAATCAAAATAATCTGTTAATAATGCATTCAGCTGTGTATGATTGGGCTGGGTTTTTTTTTCTTTTAAAGAAAACATTTAATTACTATTGGAGAGTTGAAACTGGTCTCTGTGACTTACCAGATGTGAAACCAGACACAAGGGTGAGATTTTACAATTTCGGCACAGCTGCTTTCGGCCAAATCTGGTTTAGGACACCTCCGGTGGATTTAAAAACATTGCATTTATATTAAAAATAGCAGGGCCTCATATGCAGCCCAGCTGAAGGTCTTTTTTGGCAAACTTGTTAAAATCGGAACGATTCTCCTCAATCAAAGACCCAAAGCAGCCTGAGTGCCTTGGCCAGTGACACGTGCTGTCACTCCCTGTCCCCAGCCCCCAGCCAAGCATTCTCATAGAGGCGCATGTGTCTGGACTTTTTGTTCGAATTCTAAATTAAAGCTCCAGTTCTTTTCACTCAGATGTTATGAACTCTGAAAGCCAGACTGTAAGGCTGAAAAATGCCTCAATAGTTTATGCAGGCCAGAAAGGCTCTCTTGAAGCCTGGATGGCTGGAGACAAAGGTGTTTCCATTCTGTGCTCACCCCAGCCCAACAGCCGTTTGAGTTTTCACAATGTTAGGAAGAAAATCGTTCTCCAAAGCTTACTTTTTCTTCCTTCCCTCACGGGTTCTTGAGTCCGCAGCTTTTTATTCTGGCCAAATTGTTGCCACGCTTAGCGGAGCGTGCGGGACCCGGGGGATAGCTGTAATAACTGGAAGATGGGATGGGGCCCGTCCCTCTCACCCTGAGCCCAGTCTCTTTTTCTGCTGCTTTTCAAAACTTTGAGAGTTTCCAAAAATGTATCCAGTGAAGGGGCCCTCCCCTCTCCTTCCCTCAACTCTGGGGAATCGGGGAGAGTCCTGTTTATCCTTCAGCAGCCCAGCAGAATCTAGGCTGAGACCGGATAGGGGCCTCGCTAGTGAGGGAGCATCCTTATAAAAGGCACCAGACTGCATGGCTCCCACAGACCCGTGCTAGCTGCACCTCAACTATTCCTTTGCAGTCTTCTAACTCTGGCAGGCACGGAAGCAAATGCCCATGTGGCTGTGTGCATGGACACGTGCGCACACATACCTGTAACTCAATAGTCGATCCTGGAGACCTTCCCAGACAAAACAAACAGTACCTTCACCTTCCTTTAAACCTACGAAGTCGTTCATTAAATGAGCGTGTCGTCCCATGTTCAACTTTGGGGCTTAAGCACGTGTAAGCAAGCATTAAGCAGAAACAGCCTCATTCTGGTATCTTTGCAAGTGTCTCAGAAGATGAAATTCCCAGAAGTGGCCCCTTCTCTAAACACATCTTATTGTTTCTAAAGCCCCTGGCACTTCTAATGGGCCCTCCTTTCCCTGCGCCCCGCCCCCCAACACTTACGCATTGTGAGCCAGAAATACCCCCACCTGGCAAATCTCAGCATCGCATGGGTTAGAAAAAGCCACAGAACAGTCTGCTTTCGCTCGGGTAAAGTCTATTGAGATGGGAAGGAATAAGATGTAATCGTCATCAGGGAGTCTCAGTTGATGGGTTTAAAAGCCCTGCTTCCCTGGGACCAGTACCCCATTCCACTTCAAAACTGCTGTTCTGAGAAAGCAAGTTCTGCAGGGCTGGAGCTGAAAGGACCGTGGCATGAAGAGATGATGGAGGAGCCCCGATGAACGTGGCTGGGCCAAACGCTCTAGTGTTAAGTCCAAGGCAGCACAGCTGGCTAAGGGAGGAAGTGGCCTCATTTATCAATAGGCAGCAAGCCCTGTTCAGTGTCGGCCTTCCCACCTAGTCAAGAGCCTTGGCATGATGAGCAGCTTTCAGAGTGTCTTCTCAAAGTGTGCCCATTTTCTCTGAAGACAAGATTTTGAAGTCAAATAGTTCACTGTAGCTCAAGGGATCCGAGGGCTTTTTAAAAGTTAGTGAGATTAAGACTCTGAGGTCTTCAGTAAAGAGAATATGATGTTTTTTTTGTTTTTTGTTTTTTGTTTTTTTTTTTTGACAAGGTTGTCTTCTTCTTCTTGTGATCCAGGTATGTAACTCTCCATGTACACCAAGCTGGCCTCTACCCCAGCATGCTGCTTGCCTCAGCCTCCTGAGTCCTAACATTACATACTCCTGTGGTGACATACAGCCACTACTCCTGATATTAGTGACTTCCCATCATTTAGGCAAACTTCCTACTGTATTGGTCAAAATCATTTGTTCGATTAAAAAAAAAAATTGAGACCAAGATAGGATCCTCCTGTCCTCTATTGCTGTGTTGTAAAATCTGCTCTTGAATTCATGGATTCAAGTAATCCTCCTGCCTCAGCTGCTCATGTACCTGGGACTATAAACATGTCAACACAAACAACTTACTATTCTACAGATCCCACTTGGGAATGCTGAAAGTCTTTCCTGGTCACTTTCAACTTGAAAATTGGACATTCAGATGATTTTTAAAAGAGATCTCCTGCTTCCCTGGCTGTCTCTGTTCCCACTTCTCACCATCTCTAGCGTCAGCTTCTTTCAATGTCCAAGATGGTGCAAACCCTGCCCGTAATGGGGCCAGCAGATATCAGGTGTTCAACAAATCCCCAAGGATGAGAGGCAAGATCTGTTCTTCAAATCCTAATGGCTTCTGGATTGAACCAAATGGCTGTTAGGTTTTGTTTGCGCTGGATGTAAATTGAATGAAGGATATATAAGGAAGAAAAGAAAAGCATACTGAGGAAAGGATGGGAGGGTAGTGGGAGGGGGAGAAGACGGATCTGATTTTTCTTGGAGGATTTTGGAAGCAAGGGTAATATACACAATTTTGGAAGGGTCTAAAAACCTGTTGGGGTGGGGATGCCCTGTCTCTGCTTTCTCACACCCCACAGTGGGTGCTTAGGAATACTCAGTGAGTATTCAGTGAATACTCAAGAGTTCACTGTAAGGTTGACCAGTATGCATCGACCTGAGTCTGCACACACAAAGCCGCCTCATTTAATTTATGTCACAGCCTTGTAAGGTGAGGGAATGCGCACTCCTCTGCTGTGAAAATGGAAACTCAAGGTTAAGTCACCTTCCCAGAGCTAACTCTCCTGACCTCTTACCTTGCTGTGCACAATACTGTCCTCTGGCATACTTGAAAGGGCACACTCTGCTCTCTCCCACTCCCAAGAACACTTGTGCTTATAGAATACAAACCACTGAGAGCATTTGCATCATCCCAAGACTCCTTCAGTGCCAATGCATACAGCTTAAATAGCTGTACTGGCAGGTTTGAATATACCTGACTTCAAAGAGGACCCTCATTGGGCTTTGAGTTAAGAAATCTTGTGGAGGAACAATCTCAGGAAGCCACCCTCCTGGGTACCTTGTAAAAACAGTGAGGAGCCAGGGGGTGGCTCCATCTTAGTTTGGGGGATCATGGTTCACACTACCCATCTGCTGAAGTGTGTTCCTCACTGCCAAGTACCCTGCTTCTTAGTCTCCCCCTCCTGGTTTTTGGTCTTAAAGGCTAAGACTTACAGGGGAGAAAGCTTCCATGGTAAGGATGATGATCTGGCAAAACCCTCCAAGTTACCAGTAACTTTCTAATAAAAGATTTTAGTTAGTCTTTGTGATGTTCTTGATGCCTATGACCCTCTCACTCTAGCATAGATAGAGCAACAGGGTCATCCTGCCTTTCACATACTGCCAGGCCCCACAGTGTTCCCTGGTCATGAACCTATGGACGGTAGTCTATTAGATTCTATTTAATCTGTGGGCACAGCTGGATTTGGAGAAAGGTGGCAAGGATGACTTGAAGCTCAGAAAGGAGACTATATGATGGGGAGAAATGGAGGCCTGGTGTATTGGGGATTCCCAGAAAAGGTTGGAACCAAGAAGAGCTTCATTGGAGGATTCAGAAAGTGGGGAGAGACACAGACTCCTGCTTGGTAGGACAAGGAACAAAGGGGATATGCAGAGACATGCTGGGTGAGTGTCCTGAATATGAAATCCCCTTATCTTTTTCTCTACGGTATTTTGTGATTACTGACATTTCTAAATTATACCTGCTTTTAAAATGTCATTATGGACAGCCACAAGGCAGTTTCTTTGTCTCAGATGTAGTTAGAGAGAAGTCTTTTAATTTTTTTGAGAAGAGTCCTCATCTCCAACTTAATCTGTATTATCCCAACAGTGACTCCACTTCCTTTCTAACCTAGACAGAGGTGGTATATATGCTGAAGGTAGGCACTTGGAGAGTCTGTGCAGTTGTTCCTACCTCTCAGCAAGCCTATCATAAATGAGAAGCACTGTAGGTCTAGAACACATTGAGAGCACATGAGTATATCAGGTTTAACACTACACCACCCTAGACAAAGTAGTTCTCTACTGTGATCACTTGAACGAGTGGTAGCTGAGCTTGATGCCTCTGCCAAACACAGGCAAGGAGTATTGTACCATACATCTCTAGCCCCAGAAATAATCACAATTCAAGATTTGATATGTGGTATTGCAGATGTTAAGTCTCCTCCTTGAACTGATGGATTTGAACACTTGGGCCCCCATCTGATGCTACTATTTAAAAGATTGTACAATTTGCTGGGCATGAGGCTGGGGGAGACAAGACCTGGAGGATTACAAACTGACCTCCACTTCTAGTCTAAGGTGTCCTCTTCTTAGCTTGCTACAGTAGGGAAATTTCAAAGGTCACACTGTTGCTGCCATAAACTCCAACATGCCTTCTCCACAATGGATGACTCCACACACACAATCTGTGAGCCTAAGTTGGGTGTCCTGAATGTCACACAATGAGAAAAGTAATATTAGTACCAAGAAATGGTATTTATGGTGTGATAAACCTGATGGTGTGGCTCATAGACCTTTGGAATTGATTTGTGGAAAGAATGTGGTTGAATATGAAAATATAGACTAGAGAAGCCTAGAAGAATTGAATCAAAACTTATAGATTATTTTGCTGGGACTTCAAAAGACCATAAAGCAGATAGATGATAGAAGAGCAGATCATGAAGGCCAGGTTTATGAAGTTTCAGCTAGAAAGAAGTCTATCAGAATTGAATTAGAGGCTATTACTCTTACATTCTATCAAATCGTCTGGCTACTTTCTGCCCTTATGTTGAAAATGGGAGTAGTGCTAAATTCAAAAGTAATTGATTAAATTGTTTGGTAGAGGGAATTACAAGACAACATAGTATCCCGGATGTGGCATGGTTGCTGCTCTCTGCTGTTAGCCAAGTTTGAAGTGAGGATTCAAAGCATAAGTATATCAGGAAGATAAAATATGTGCAGTTTAGCAGGAAAATGGGTTTATTTAAAGTTGGCAGACAAGATGGCTGCCAACACAACAGGGGCAGCTATTAGAGATAGAAACACCACTGAAGGGAAGCCATACACAACCGTATTGGTGTTTTTCGCTCCTTTGTCCAATTTTCTCCTTACTACCTTGTCTTGCAATTATCTTCTTGCTTTGATTGCCTTTATGGACTTTATTTCTTCCATTATTTCTCTTTTCCTCTGAATCTATTCTTTGTCTACCATTATCCACATTTTTGTGCCTTCCTCTACCTCTTGGTTCTCTTCTCCTCCTTTCTTCCCTCCCTTCCCTCCTGTTTCTGAAGAACTTTACATGTCTTCACTTCAGCCTGGCTGCCCACCCTCAATGACTGGTGGTATCAAGGAGAAAGTAATCTTAAAATAAAAAATGATTTAGTCATAAAAGAAGCATGTTGTCATAACAAAACCCTACAGTGAAGTCTAGAGGTCCAGGGACTTAATCACCTCTGTGTAGAACCATGTCACACTTCTCTCATAACTGTCTCCCCAGGAAAATAAATGATTGATGGGTGAGGAAGTCTATATGAAGTAGAACAGAGTCTCCATTTTACAAAACAAACATTTGGAAAACTCCACTCACTCAGGATATGCAAAACCCCACCTGGGTCTTGCTTGAGTATTTGGCCAAGAGTTCCTGAAAAAGCCATAATCCTGGAAAATCAGCAGATAGAAAGGGCATGTGTCAAAACTTCAAGTGGCTAAAAAGAGGAAGGCATGAAGTGTAGAAGCCCTGACCACATGGCTATGGAGAGCTTTTGTAACCACACAATGAATGGGAGATGCTTTGGTGAGAAGGGGGAACTCTGTATAAGCCCTCCCCCTACATCTGTTCCAGTTGGCTTCCTCCTGAGCTTCCAATCTTCATGTTAAATTGAGAATTTGGGATGATGGGCTCTCTGTTGCTAACTAATGCTACAAGCAAACAAATGTGAAACTAGCATCTCCCATTTGGCCAGCTGGCCTCTCTGTCTAATACACTGCCACCCCTGGCCTGAGAAATATCAATTGTGATATGCAAGGGTGGAGAGTGCAGGCAGGTGGGAGGTTTGGAAAGGTGTTTTCCAAAACAGTCTTAATTCAGCATCAGAGGGAAGGTGGGGGAGAAATTGAGAATGAAAGAGAAAGAGGAGGGAAAGGAATGAAAAGCACAAAAGCAAGCACTGTTCCCTTTCAATCAAATAGACCAGAGTCCTCATAACTCATCTCTACAAAGCTGAGATGTAAGACATGAAGCATTGCTGTTGGGCAGTTGAGGAGTGGGTAGCAAGCCATCCAAGGTAATGGAGTTTGAAGAAAGGAAAGGTAAAAACAGCGACCCAACATAAACTATACTATAAATACAAAAGCAACAGTGAAAATTCCAAGTCCCTGGAATTTTAGGAAGTTTGAAATTTGGAAATGTCATTAAGTGATCCAACTATAAGAACCAAGAAATGACTACTGCTGGTCCTGAAGAAGATGTCCAGAACCACAGCTCTAAGCCATTCATGACTGTGTCCCCATTTAAATCCCTGTTGAAAATATCCCATCGAGAGACACAGCCAGCAATAGCTAGAGAAAATCCAGCAGAGCCATGGAAAGATTCATGAAAAAACAAACAAACAGGGAGCTTGGATACTGTGGACAGGGAAACCCAGCGTGCTGTTCTCATCAGAGGTCCAACAGTGCTGAGGGAGCGTCACAATCCTGTTGATGGAAATTTTTCAATTATCTGTTGCTTTTACTCTAACTACTGAGTTTTAAGAAGGGGCCCACATAATGGAATAAATGTGGAACCATTTGGAGTTGAACCCAAGGTTTGGCATTAACTGAAGACTATGGGCAAATCATGTAAGCTGGATCTGTCCACAGTTCCTACTGTGAAAAGAACTAGTGAGGACAAAGCCAGATAGATGCACAGACTAAGAGTGAAGCACAGTGCCTGTCTTAAGGGGTGCTGATTTTTTTTCCTGCTACAGTAACAAGTAGTTACAAACTTAGTGGCTTGCATCAAGAAGTATGTATTTCTATGGTTTGCTGAGGTTATAAAGTTTCTGTAAGAATAAAATTAGATTTCCTCAAGGGCTGTGTTCATTTCTCTCAGTTCTAGGGGAAAATTTAAGTCCATGCCTTTTCTGGTTTCTAGCAGCTAAACATATCACAGCTCCTTTCTTCCATCTTCAAAACATCCTTTGACTTTCTCTTATATTCCCACCATCCTCTAGTCACAGCTGAGAAAAGTCTTGTATTAGACTGAGCCCATTTAACCAATGAAGGTTAATATGATCGCATTTACAAAGTCCTTTTTGCCAGTCAAGTAGCGTGTTCCCAGGTCAGTAGACATTCTGCCTGTTGCATATAGTACTTACTTGGTCCAGGTATTATTTTAATAAGAAGACTTTCCAGATCCCCAAGCAGAACAAGTCTCTTGCAACAGGCAATACATAGTAATTTGAAACTATTATTTTTGAAGGGATGAGTAGGTACTCTTTAGCATTTAGATTTTAAAAAGATCGGATATAGGTTTTGACTATGAAACTATCTTACCTGTTGGCACATTCACGGGGTCTAATTAATTAGTAGCTAATGTGATGGAGTCTCTGTTATAAGCTAGATATTGTTTTTGGTGATGCTTTTCTTTCGCATATATTACTTTAGTCAGAGTAACCTGAGGAATACCCACAACAGTCTATTTAGAGACAATGAGAGAACAATTTCAAAGAATAGAAGTAATATCCCTGGTGTCTCACAAGGAGGGAGTAGAATAATTAGGATGCTTCTAGATTCATCTTCAAGTTCCAGTTCAACCTGATTGGGAGAAGAATACCTTTTTGAATCAACTGGCCAATGTGTAAGATGAGACACAGTGTGCTGGAACTAGATTTTCTCTCCCCAAAGACCAATGTAGAAACAGGATTATGAACAGTTTCATAGTACACTATAGTCGTTGTCGACATTTAAGAGAAGAAACATGAACCCAGTATCCAGTAGTCCTCAGAGTAAGTGAAGCACTGTACCCCATCCTGAGAGGTGCTGAGACTTTGTGTGACACTACTGGGTCCCATGAAAGGCCAGCACACCCTTGTCTCCAGAAGCATGACCACCCAAGTCAGCCTCCAGTTTGCACTATACCCTTCCTCTATGAGCAGAAAGCAGAATTGTATGTGACTTGCTGGTTTTCTATGAGACCATATAAAATTTCACGTTACGATGAATGGCTAAGACTTGGGTTTCATAAAATCATTCAATGTATTACAGTCTATTAGCCAACTGAAATCATGACCCTCGTTTAGCAGTTATAGACTGTGGCAGCACTTAATCCGTATGGGTTGATTTGTACAGCATTTATGATCTGAACCAGATCCCTTAATGCCTAAACTCATAACTGTGGCTTGAAATATGAGCATCTGGGAGGCATAGTGGATAGGACTCTGTGTTGTGTTGGAGGAGAGGTTATGCACTCATAGGTTTCCAAAGAACAAAGGGGTTTGAGTGAGCTTCCCTCAAATGGGAAGCTCATTTACTACCTCAGAGACTCTCACTATCCTCATTATATTCAATTCTCTTTTCTCATCGCCCAAAGAACCCAGGGTTTACACACATGTCCTTCCAGATCACACTCACCTTATAATCTTGCTGAGGAGGCAAATTCATCCCTACTTTCAGTAATCATATCAGGAACCTATACATAAGCAAGAACCACCTGCATTGTCTGCCCCTGGAAGTACTTTGTTCTCAGATTTGGGTCATGACTATAGATCCAATCTGAGTGAAGATTGGGGCTGATATTTACAATTAAAAGAGTAACTTCCTCTTTCTCTTGATGACCTTAGACAAGTAGGCCTGTCATCTTCATTATATTGATAGCTACAGTCTATCTGCCCATAGCAAAATCCAACTATAACAATAGGTATTACATTTATATTATGAAATACCTGGGATTTTATCCAATTTGTAAGCTACAGGTTATATTGACACAATTTTCATGGATGCTACCACAAGACACAAGATCTCTTGATCATAAACAAAGGGCTTTATTATTCATCAAACAACATGGCACATACACACACACACACACACACACACACACACATATAGTCCTTAAGTTCACTATCTATGGGACAATGGGAAGCAGATGAAGAGATATCTATACATGTACCAAGACACTACATCCTTTATAAACAATAGCTGGGTACCTATCTTGTAATATAAGAGAAAATGGTATTTATTCCATTCTATTCACTGAGCAAACATTCTTAAAAGGCTAATATGGAATAACGACAGTGAGTCCATGCTTGCAAAGCACATACAAATACAAAACACTCATATTGATATCCAAAAGAGGCTAGTCCCAAGAACAGAGCTGAGGACAGAGCTGCAGTTGGAATTGGACTATCATGACCAGAATCTATATTTTTACCTTTTATTAAATGATATCATAGGCTTCTTTTGTCTATTTGGGGTAACTTAAATACAAATTAATGCTTTTGTTAAATAACCAAAGCTGTGACCTCTATGTGGATCCCAGAATTCCCTACAGAGGCTCTCAGTTCTCAGCTCCTTAGAAAAAAAATGATCTCAGAGTCAAGTGCCTTATTTTATTAAGCCAAGTCTATCTTTTGGGAAGACAGAAGTGTTTGATCTTTGCTTGGGTTCTCTTACGCCTCCAACAACAGTAAGAGATTTAACTCCAGAGCACCGAGAGCCCTACAGTGTTTTCTCAAATTATAGCTTGATGATCAAATCATAGGGAGCACTGTAAGATAGCCTCGGTATCACCTTTCTTGTTGGATATTGGGTTTTCCCATTGCATTATGGCTATTGCTCCATCGACAAGTATATGAAGCCACTCATTGGACAGCTCCCTGTGAGAGTATCATTCTACTAACCAGGCATAATGCTGTAGTTTGAGTCTATTTGATCTTGTATGTGTCTTCAAAACACTGGACCATGAGATGCCCCCGAAAGGTAAGGAGAATGAGAACTTTACCCTGGAGTCATTTGAGTGTGATCCTCTTGGAATTGGCTTGCCGTCATAGAAACACAGGACCTTTATCATGTATAGCTTCACTTTGTGGAAAAAAATCTAATCTTTCAACTATAGATTAAGCAAGATGGCAGACTCAGACATCTAAAGATTATAATGTAATTATAATCTTATACTATGATTAGAGAGTGTAAATCCAAGTCCTCTCAGGTTACTACACTGTGCTTCTGTCAGATTACTGTCCCATGCTGTCTATAAAGTAAGGTCTCTCTACAGTGTCGTCTGTGTACTCACGGTGTCCTCTGAGCTAGCCTCACTTCACACTCAGTTTGTATCAGTCTTCCAAGTGCCAAGAACCCCGGGCACATGCTGCTGTGCCCAGATTTAATGATAATTTACATGAATTGCAATTCTCTCAATGCATAACCTGAAACAATTGGATTTGTACTATCACTGTCTTCAAGGCTCTAGTTCATTCTTTTAAGAGGTAAAAACAATATGCGATCATTATAAACCCAGTTTTAGAGTGTGTATTTCCGGTGTCTTTGAAGCTTCACCGATGGGCCAGGGCCACACTGACAAGGGAGAAGCATCTTGCAGATCATAGAAGCACTCCATTTTTTAATTCCTCTGCTTAGCTCCCCGATGACCCCAACTGCCTGAGAGAAGGCTCCTGAAAGTTGGATCATTTCAAGGTATCATACCCTCTATGAGGGGTGGGTCCTGGGTTGCCTCAGCTTTCCTCTAGCCCCAAGGAAGCTATGTAACTGGAATCCTGGGGTCCTTGCACTTCTCTGGGAGAGTCTGAGCACTCAGGATTGGGCATTATACTTCACAAAGTGCCAGGGTGAATGAAGGGCACCTCATTCTTTCCCCTCTGCTTTTCATTCCTGTAATTCGGTGCATTTTCTAAAGGTATTAATAATATGTAGCCATTCAAGGAGGAGGTAGAAAGCAAATGAGATGCTTGGCATAAAAGCTCTATTAAAGGGCATCCATTCTTCCTGCACATAGCACAGCAGTAATTTTTAAATGAGTTTTTAAGAATCCAAGTGTCTAAGTCAGACTGCTCTGACTTCCTGTGCCCCCAGCAATGTCATCGCTATTAGAACTGAGGAACGTGTGTCAAAGAACCTGTCTCTACTTGGCTTTTCTCTTTGCTGAACTTCCCTGGAGAGGATGGTTTATTCTGAAGTTACAGAAACAATTGAAATAGTTGGGGCAGGAGATGGTGGCAGGACCTGACTACGGCATCAATGCTCAGCGAAGGTCCTTATGATGGTGGGATTGGAAGTGGAAGAAAAATGCTTTATTTTATGCAACTTCATTACCTTCTGAGAGTAGAACTGATGGCTGAGGCATACCACGTACAAAGTAGCAGCCAGAGTTAGGGAGACAGTGCCAATTATCCAATAGTTTAGGAGCATCTAAAAGCCTTCTTCTTTAGGCTTACTGTCAATAGGACACTAAAAGTATGGCTGTGAACAGGGCTTCCTCTGGAAGACAGGATGCTGAGCTAATATTAATAGGACAGGTGATCGGCATCCTTATGGAATACAGAGGAAGAAGAATAGCAGAGCCCAGGATCTGCTCACACCAAGCTGCGTGACCTCACTCTGGCCACTTCATGTATCTGAGCCTCCATATTTTTCTTGTGTGTGTGGAGATCAGAATTCTGCCTTTTAGGATTACAAGAGGGTAAAATAAATTACACGAACAGTGAGCATGCTCCGTATAGAGGTCAGCCTCTGCTTGTGCTCTGTAAGGCTTGTAAGTCCAACATGAGGCAGCATCTCTGCCAAGCAAGCACCCTGTAAGATGCCATCTAAGCCATGTACAGAGCAAGAAGGCAGACTCAGACCAGGTGAGCTCTGAAGAAGGATCACTACTGCTCAACCACCCATTCATAACCCTGGGCTCTTTATTATGTACATCCCGGGAGGAGGGGTTAGCAAGTCTTTGTGGGAGGTCTCTGTAGGGGGACAGTCACAGGCTGTAAACATCCCAGGGAGGAGAGGCTTCTGCTGGTGCTTCCAGTACTGAACAATTGCACAGCTCCCAGAGGTAGCCTGTGGATGGTCTGAGGCATTAGGGTCCTTGTCAGTAATACACACTCTCTCAGGACTTCGTCTACAGCTTATGCATTCTGTTAGGACTTCCTTTGTTCCCCGCAACAGTGTCTGTGTGTCTCCTGGTAATGTAAGATATGGAACCAGGAATAACTGTGACTCTAGAGAATCCTAACTCAGGACAGTGTCTGCCAGAGAGGATCTGTCTCAGCAAAGGTGTCATATCTCTCTAACAATGGCTGCCTGCCACTTCTCTGCCTATCCCAGTAGAATGAATATATGTCCCATGGTCTGGTTGGTCTGAGGATGCCCAACAAGCAAGGTGATAAGGCACAAACCAGGTTAGTGAAGCCCAGATCATGAGCCCTTGCTGGATCCATACATAGTGAAGCTGAAAAACCCTGAATCCATGAGCCCAGGCTAGGTCTGAATACAGTGAAGTCAAAGTAAACACACTAAGATGGGCACTTCCCTTCCTATATAGCTCCAAATTAAAGTTTGGAAGGCAGAGTTTTCCTGGAATCTTATTTTAGGAGATTGCAATTTACAGTAACATGGTTATAAGGTTGTAAGTGGGACTATAGTACAAGCAGAATCAAAGACAAAAATGTGCAAATGCACCAGTAAGAACAGCAGAAGGCGTCTACTAATAGTAATACATCAATGTGGTGTTTTATGGGGTATGAAACACCTTCATATAGCATTTAATTTAATTCATAACTCTGCCCTCCAATTTAAGAAATGATTATCGCTTCCTGAGCAGGAAATGGAGGCTCAGAGATTACATGGCATGGCCAGGTCACACGGTAGTGGTAAAGCCAGGATGGATACAGCACAGATCTCTGCATGTTGAGTTTAAAACCTTTCCCACCATATCACAGATAAAAATTTAGCAAGGGAATGAGACCTGGATAGACATATGCTCCATACAAGCCTTCTCAGGTATTTTAATTTTAGAGTCATTTATGGGGTGCTGGGGAGCTTTTAAAAATTATCAATAAAGGCAAAAATTCCAAAAAACCATTCTCAGAGCCTGTATTACAAGGAAACCCAAAGCTGTTAGGAAATTGGTTATGATATGGAATGTGGTTATTAAAATGCCATAAACTTCATTAAAATTCTAAATATGTAACTGGAGTTTTTACTAAGTTCATAAAATGTAATATTGGACACAGCATCTTTGTAAGCCTTCTGGTTCATGTGTCAATTACCTGGTTACTTAGTAACCAAGTAATCCAGTAACCAAGGAGTGAAGCCGTAGATTAAATAGTCCCCAACCAGGCAATAAAAAGTCCCTGAGTACAAATTTGCAGAATTATGGTTTATTGTGTTAATAATCTCCCTGTGTCTGTTAGCCAGGCTTCCAAGGATAGGCAGGAGAGTCAGGGCTGGCCCTTGCTATTTTGTTATAGTATTGTTTTTTCAAAAGAGGAAATTAAAACACAAAGCATGCTCTGGCTTCAAGACACGGGAGGAAATGTGAGGTTGAGCATGCAGCAGAGTATCTGGGGTTGTGGGGAAGTCCAGACCTGGGTTATGAGAGCTGGTGGCTTGGGGGTAGATTTTATGACTTTCTAGCTACGGTTTTATGGTGAGATTCACTGGCTGACTCTTTTAGGATCCATGTCACAATGACAGTCTCCTGGGGCAATACACAACTTCACCCAACAGGTATCTGCTGAGCAGAGGGGTGTATGTGTGTGTGTGTGTGTGTGTGTGTATGTGTGTGTGTGTGTGTGTGTGTGTGTGTACCAGGTTCTGTGGTAGCCCTGTGGTAGGCCAAAGCAATGCAGTTTTAAACCAGATATCCCCAGAGATTGGCCTCAGCAGGAGGAAAGACATATTTATCAAATAATCACATGACAAAGTACATATGTGATAAGTGTTTTGCATTAGAGTGGAAGGTGGTGTGAATGGTCAGCACCAAAATGGGATTTAAGACAGAATAGGAAGGGAGTGTTATAAATAAGATTTTCTCAAGAAACAATGAGGCATTGATGAGAGCCAAGAAGCTAATGGGTGAAGAGAAACTGAACTAGTAAAAGAATGTTAAAGAAAAGAACGGCATATGAAGAGCATTTCACAAAAAGATCCTGAGGTAGGAGGAAGGGAGAAAGTTGCAAAAAACTGAAGGAAAAGGAGTTTGGGTATATGCCAGGACCAGACAAGAAGGCATGAGAATCCTATGCTGCAATGCAGTGTGTGCCCCGTGTGAAGGAGCTGGGGGCAACAGAGTGCTGTGTACAGCCAGAGTCTGGCCTCCCATGTAGACTAAGCTTGTTGTGTTGGCCTTTCATTGCCCTAGGCATACTTATATTTCCTATTTCCTTACTTCAAGTTCCAGCCAAGCCAGTGCCTCAGTTTCCTTAAAATGTTTTGCTGAATTTAGAGGAGATGATCAAAGAACCAAAATTCTCACAGAGACCATCATTAAATAAATTTTACATCTCTCATTGGCTAATAACAGAAATGGCTCTTAAAGCTAACCCAGATTTCCTGTCCAGCCAACGCTCATACTGTCCTGAATATCTCCATTGCTCACTGGAACCTGAGACAGTTTCCTTAGTTGCACAGTGGCCACAGGACTGCCATCAGCTGGAGGCTCCTGATGGATTATAGGAGGCTGGGCTTCATTGTGAGATCAGTATAGTGCCAAGGTGACCTCAAAGACATAGTGCGACATATGGAGAAAACAGTGACCAGACACTAGACTGACCCCAGGAACACCTTGGCAGAGGCTAAAGTAGAGAAGAAACTGGAGTCTTCAAGAAACGCCTACTCCCCAAATCCAACTCTAACCTCCCTTACCTTGGTTTCATTATCGTTTTTCGATAGCTAATTTTAGCAAGAGCATGATGCCTTGACTAGTGACTCCAGTGACCAGAATTGGAACAAGTGTCAGAGATGACCTTCTTTGATGGGGGTGGTAGAGCATACCACTATTCCAATCACTTGTAGGCAAAGGCAAGAAATCATGGCTTTGAGGCATGAGGTCAGCCCCAGCTTCTCTGTCTCTCTGTCTCCTTTCCTCCCGCCCCCTCCCTCCCTTCCCTCTCTCTCTCATGCGCACTCAAGTGTGTGTGTGTGTGTGTGTGTGCGTGCGCGCGTGTGCGCGCGCGCGTGTGCGCGCGCATGCACACACACACACACACACACACACACACACACACACACACACACACGCACACACATCCTAGTCCAGAGTTAGTCACCATATAAGACATTATAGTCTTATACAAGTCCATTATAGTCTTATACAACTCTTAGTACAAGGTCCAAGAGGCTGGATTCTGACTGCCACTTCTGGCATGCTGAGAGAGCGTGGAATAAATGGTCTTTTCCTTATTAAATCAGGAAACTGGGGACAGGATCTGATTCTGATGGGCCTTAAACTGTTCTCATCCTTACAGAAAGATGAACAAAAACACAACAATTCTTTCTAAGTAAAATAAAGATATGAAAACATCAATTTCTTACATGCAGCCCCCAAAATATCTAAGAGAAATAAGAAGTTCAACAAGCAAATATTCATAATAAAGGTCGTGTTTGGAGTGTGGAGCCAACTCACCAGGAAGGAAAGACCATAAATTCTTGAGGCATTATAAACATTATAATCGATCCAAGGAGGCTTCAGCCGAGTCTCTCACTGTCTCTAACGTTTAGTCACTGGCTATTTCTAAGGTGGTTTAACTTTGGTTTGCTTTTTTTTTTTTCAATCTATAAAACGGGAGCAGTCAATACAGCCACTGTATTCAATTGACAAACATTAAGAACCTACATGTAGTTCCATTGGGAACAACATGTAAGACTGGAGATAGTTTTACTGTCATGGACAGGGATGAAAATTCTTTGCAACCTATTTGTGCCTGTGGTTCATATCGGCCATCCAGCTCCTCCCCCCACCTGCTGTACAAAGATGGGAGGAAGGCTCTCTGCCTTTGTGCCAGAGGCAAAGAACCAAACAGAAGTGGATCGAAATCTAGTAGTAATGAAGGGCCAAGGATCTTCCTTCAGACATTGGCTTCCTGGGAGGGATCTTGATGATGGTTGCCATAGAGCCTACAAAATTAGGAAAATGCACTCCATTTAACCAGGATACATAAAAATTCAAATCGCAGCCTCATAAATGTGAGTACACAGTTTAATGGCTTGCTTTAACTAGGAAGTGTTGAACTATAAATTCAGGTATGCTACTCATTTGCATCTTTTCCATGTGGGTGAATAAAATAAAAATTTCTCAAGGTGTGTTAGTGGGCAAAAGAAGATCTCTCACTGGGATTTTCCTTATGAGATGGCAGGCTGCGGTAATGTTCCAGGCTATGAACACTGAAGCTCCCCTTCAGGAACACTGTATAGATTTCAGGAACACTGTATAGATTTGACTGCCACAGATCTGATGCTAACCAACACCTCAGGGGAGCAACTTTATCTGAACCTAAACGCTTGTTCTTCAAGGTCAAAAGGGTTTCTTGTACAATCATGACATTAGTTAGCACAGATCCTGGCGTATTTGATGCTAAGCACGGGACCATTTACTTTCCCTCACTGAAGTTAGCCTTCCTATCTTTATCTTCCTTTAGATACATGAACAGCCTTATACGTAATCAAGCCTTAGGTCTTGATTATGACCTAATGGGGCATAAGCATATATGTATAAAATATATACGTCATTAGGTGTATCAATATAAGCATATATGTATAAAATATATATGTCATTAGGTGTATCAATATGTTAATATATATACTGATCCAAGGATTTCATAGTAGCATAATAGATAATACTTTATGTGTACATATGTCTATATATGCATATATCTTTATATGTGTATATATGTTTATATATGCATATATGTGCTTATATAGGTATACATAGACTATACTTTAAAGTAGAGAATAAACAGATATTTGTACATATATAATCCAGATAGTGTTATATTTTATTATTTAAAAATAAAAATATTAATATTTGTATTAGTACATACATAAAGTGTTAGAAAATTGGGTTTTCTACATCAATTGGGGTATCAGTTTCCCATCTGGTAATTGAAGAGGGTAGCCTGCTTGGATTTACCATTCCTTGGGGTTTTTGACTCAAACACAGAAACACTCCATACAAGTTGTATCATCAATATTTACTACGGGATGGAAACACCTTTTACCTAGAAGGCTTCTTGACAGAAGTACTTCTTCTGTCAAGGGACCACTTGGTTGGTCCCTGCATTCAAATTCTATAGGAGCTGATTTAGAAATGAGCAGCACTTATAATTCCTATCCTTTGTTTTTACTCATAAACCCCCACACTCTGCACACTACCAACTCCTAGTAGCTCCAAGATGCATTCATACATAGCACCGTGTTCCTACCTAAAGCACAGACTTTACAGAGGTGCTCGCTCCCACTGAATGCACGTGAAGGTGCTACTTCAGCAAGACACAGTACCTGGACCAGTGCTGTATTATCTTAGCTGGGTTCTGATATTACTTTTCCAGAAGTAATTCTACTGTCCACTGTTTTGCATCATTTAACATAATTAGGTATAAGTCCAACAGAAGATGTCTAAGGTCCCTACTCTAGCGGCTGTTTATATCCTGGGAGAATAAGGTAATTAACTCAATGGAAAGATACTTAATATTCATAGATCAGAAAACTCAATATTGGTAAGGTGACAATTCTCACTGTGCTGATCTATAAACTCAAAATAACTCTAATCAGAATCTCAGTATAATTCAAAAAAAAACAGAATATAGTAATCCAATTCTGAAATGTATGTGAAAACCAGAACCCAGACCAAAATGTAATGACATGTTTGTATGAAAACACCATAACCAAACCCAATACATGGTGTGTCAGCTTTAAGAAAATGAGTCCTTTTAGGGCTCGAGGACACCAGGAGAACACAACCCACCCAATCAACTACACAGGGTTCACAGAGGCTCACAAAGACTGAAACAGGAATCATGGAGCCTGCGTTGGTCTGTATGAGGTCCTCTGCATACGCACAGAAATTGTTTAGCTTTAGGCGTTTGTGGGTTAGCAAATCTGACTCTTTTTGCCTGCTCTTGGGACTCTTCTTCTCTAACTATGTGGCTTCATCCAGTCTTGATGAGGGTTTACGCCCAGGCTAACTGCATCTTGCTATGCCATGTTTCATTGATATCACTGGAAGACCTGCTCTTTTCTGAAGGGAAATGGAGGGGCAGTGGATACAGGGGAGAGGAGAGGTGAAGGCTGGGAACTGGGAGGAGTAGAAGGAGAGGAGGCTGCCTTTGGTTGTATTGTGTGAGAGAAAAATAAATAAAAAATTTTAAATCCTCTTATATCAATAAAAACAAAATAAAACAAAATTTAATTTTCAATTAGAAAGAAAAGGTGATATGGATGAGCTACTTTTTCTGGTGAGATTTACTATAATAAGAAGTTTGTTGTTAGCAAATATATAAACACAGAGATTAATGAAAAAGACTAGAAATTTCAGAAACTCATACATACACAAAAGCAAGAGTTTCTCTTCAGAAGTTTTAAGACCATTTAAAGGAGCAAAAACAGTCTTTGGAATAAATAATGTTAAATCAATAGAATTTTATTTGAAAGAAAAAAGAACATTAACCTTTACTCCACACCATTTATAAAACTCAACACAAATTTGAAGTGAAATGTAAAATCTGAAACTAGAGAGTTCTTAGGAAAAGCTCTTTGAGACTTAGATCCACACATGTATTTCTAAGAAACACAAAGAGTGGAAACCAGAAAAAGTTGACAATCCATAAAATTAAAATACATTTCAGGGGATACTTTTAAGAGAATATAAAGACAGCTCCAACAGGGAGGGACATTTTAGTACGTATTTCACTCTAAAGATTGATGTCCAGAATTTATGACAAATATATGGATGGCAAGAAGATGGAAAATCTAACTTTTTAAATATAGTGTTATATAGTGTTCCTTTATTTGTTTCTTTAGTTATTTTTAAGACAGAGTCTCACTATTTGTCCCTGGTTATCCGGGAGCTCATCACAAAAACCAGGCTGTCCTCACAAAGCTCCTCCTGCCTCTCTGCCTCCCGAGTGCTGACACTAAAAGCATGAGCCACCCCACCCTGCAAAGAAAAAGTTCAGATGCTTCCATAAAGAATACATAAAAGTAGTCAATCAAATGTCACCCCCGCCATCCACTGCTTTCCAGGGAGTTTCATCTTAAAACTGTAATGAGAAATCACATGTCCTGTAGACAGGACACTGTTCAGTGGTAGCACTTTAGAAATTCATGTGGACACTTTTTGGAAAGGGAAGCTTATGTGTGATACGGCCATTTTAGTTCCCAGGCATTCACTGAAGAGAAAGGAAGAAGTCTGTCCGCACAGATGCTTGTCCATGAAGGTTACAAAAAATGTTTTATAACGGGAACTGGCAAGTTAGACAAAAATCTTCCTCATTTAAAAAAAAAAATTCACTTTTCCCATAGTATGGGTTGATCTCAAGAATTTTATAAAGCGGGTGTGGAGGGAAGGACGGATTAGAAAGACAATCAAATGAAACTAGGAGTGGAACTATATTATCTTGACTGAGGGGACGGTTTGGGGGTCTTATGTATATATAAACACTCAGCAAGTTGTGTTTTTAAAAGTTAAATTTGTTGTACATAAACCTTAGCTCTCCAAAGGTCAAAGAAAACACACAAATTGCCAACTTTCTCTTGCTTGTTATAGAATAGATGTAACCCTGGCAAGCAAGTATTCGAGGCAATGCCCTCTTAAATTTCACCCCCTAGACAGTTCCACACTCAAGTCCCACTGAACCATTCCCAGTCTAGCCTAGCATTCTACTGCTCCACCCCACTTTTCCCCCTGTGGCCCCTCCCACCATCTGTGAACTCCCTGTTTTTCTTACCTCCACTTCATCTTTGTGGTTTGTGGTAACCTTGCTCACTGCTGTCCTTTTATCAACAATCTTGTAGTTATGTCCAAGACATCAAGCTAAAAAACTACCTGTCAACAGAAATACCTGCACTACAAACAAGGTTGAAAACAGTTGCAACCATTTTGAAGAGTCTGGCATTTTCTCCTTTGCATGTCATGGAGGTACGTGTTGCCTCCTCTTCTTCTTTCTCTTCTTCTCATCCACCTTCTCCCCCTCTTCTTCTTCTTACTTCCTCCCCCTCTTCCTCTTCCATCTTACGTTGAACTGCATTGCCTAGAGGGGCAGAAGCCACCTTGCAAGCAGATCACAAAAGCCACATGCCAGGGAAAGAAACGGAAGGGTCTCAGAAAGGCCTGGTAGCTAGTAGTGCCACTGAGGAGGGGTGACATTCCCACTATTTTTTTTTCATGAGATAGATGGCATTATTAGATAAAAATCTTAGTGGGGGTTATTTCACAAAATTTATTGGAATAAGAAGACTGTGGAATACACATGAGTATTCCACACCAAAGCTAGTCCCAAATGCCCAGCCCACCCTTGATGCAGATCTTATTTACAGCCATCGGAGAGGAAATGACCCACAGGAGCAACTTGGACACTGTTGATTAGCAGCTGCCAGTCTGTGATTGGCTGAAGTCCAGATGCTGTGATAGGCTGCAACTCAGCTGCTTGGTGACCAGGGTCTATCTACTCTTAGCTGGGTTACAATGTGTCTTTACATCAAGGTAGGGTACCTTTCAGATGTATGGGTGTTGTTTTGGCCCATACTTTATAGCCCAAGCACAGAAACAGGTTTATGTTTGAAGTGACTCAGTTTAACGGCAAGATCAGTTGAGTTTGTGTGATTGTCATCCAAACACTTCGAGATACATTGCTCTATAAATCTGTCTCTCCCCAGGAATCACATCCCTACCTGGGAAACTTCCCTTTCTCTCTACATCACTTTATGCTTTACAAGACGTAGCAGGTACCCTGTGCTGTGACAGTCCGGGGACATGCTTGGCTTCTCCAGCCCAGCTGTTAGAGCCCTGGCCCCTCCCACTGCTCTTACCTCAGGGTCCAGAGGCTGAGCTCAAGCATGGAGTCCAAAGCTGGGCAATGAGGTGGTAAGGATAAGGACTTATGGTCAGTCTTCTTGCCTCAACCTCTCACTTTTTCAGCAATGGCAGGCACTCGACCCCCATGACTGCATTCTTCCATATTGTGGGGTTAATATTAATCTTAGTTATTGAAGACTGTTCAGCTCTTGAATAAGATAATCCATCAATCCAGTGTTAACTGCCCCCATATGTCAATGGTGATATGGTACAAATGACTGGCCTTCCAATTTCTGTTACCTCCTACCCACAGCTGTGCTTTCTAACTCAGAAGTCATGGGGTCTGTGGAGAAGTAATTCAGACAACCTAAGCCCACCCTTTTCCATAGGGTGCAAGTAAATCGTGTAATGGCCAACCAATGGCAATAAAATGTATTGAGAAGACGTTTTTCTCTTCTTCACTGGTCCTTACCCTGGGCACTGCTTCCATAGCTGACAAGATGAGTTAGCAAGCTTCTTAGAATCCCTGGAGAACAGGTTTCTTTATCACCCAAAAGGCAGGGACCACTGATCAGGGCTAATGGTAAAGATAGCATCACCCATAGGCAGGTCACCTTATAGGCTTAATACTAGGTCAGGAATTTCTGTTCCAAATGGTTTCAGTAGTCAAGTCTCAAAAGCTGGACCTAATGCTGATCTTACCCTGAACTACAGGGTGAAATCAGGTTACAGGCCAGCTCTCGTGTCATGGGACGTTGTCATTCTTACATCTATCCAATGGGAACACTACCATGTTCTCTCTGGCTTTGGGTCTCAGCTGAAATTTTACTGGTCCCCATTTCTGGGGTAGATCTTGGTGCCCTCCTGCTAGGTTGGGCATCTGGTTGATATCATAACAATAATACCCTTTGTTTCTTTAGGATGCCTGCAAAGTTACTTTTGTAGTTCATTAAACTTTGTCGAATAATCTTTTGAAAGATATTTGATTCCAGAAAAAAAAAGTGGAATCAAACATACTTTGTTTGCATAATGCATTATTATGTGTTATATAATTTATAATTACACATGAATACATAATTACACATTATGCATTCATTCCACCAATCTTTACTGGGCACCTACTCTGTCACAGGTACTGTATGACTTGGCTCCTACTATAATAACCTGTGATCTTTGATGGTCTTAATCCCACACTCACCTTTAAGAAGGAAAATCTCTGACGTCTCTAGAGCTGGGCAGGTAAAAGCAATGTGCCAGCTTTACAACACAATGAAGAAGCCTTTTCAGTCGGGTTCGTTTGGCCCAAATTTGCTTACATGTGTTCCCCACTCAACCCAGCATGTAAGGCATGTTGTTCTCTGAGCTTTCCTATATGATACAGTCCTGTATATTATATTACACTTATAAAATACCACGAAGCCCTTATGAATTAAAAGATAATTAGTGGTTCAACACACACAAGACATTAAGCCCAAAGTGTCAAAAATGTCATGGAAGACCATAAATCATGGTCCGCTTGCATTGATCCCTTACAGAGTTAGTTTTTAAATCATCTCTTTAACACCTTGTAAATGTACAAACAGCTCCGAACCCAAGGGAAACTTTAATATGGTTTTCATACATATTTTAATTTCATCTCAAAGTGCTAGCTGCATAAAAATTAAGTCAAACTCACAAAAACTCATTGATTTCCACAGGATAAAGCCCATCTGTCCAAACCAATTGAGAGGCTTTCCAAAGCAGTGAAAGTTGGTCCCGCAACACTGAGGCCATTATGGGCGCCCTGTGCTGGAGGGACTCTTGTGTCATTTTAAGAAGGCAATTTTGCTATATTTACTGTATTTAAATACAGTGCTACTCTAGGGGGAACAAAAGGCTCCCTGTGTAACTTTACTGAAAGTAAACCAGGAGCTGTGAAAAGAGAGATCTGTTCTGCAGCTGTGATTAATGTTCCTTTCTGCCAAAATCGAGACTCCTTAACCAAGCTCATTTAATACAAAGTAAACGAATCTCACTCTTTGGATTTGATCCTTTTTATAAACCCCCTAGATAAGGCTCTCCCGTGAATGGCTTTTCATTCTAAACAAAGGATGTTTTGATAGAAAGGTCGCTGCTAAAGCCCTTTATATTGTGATACAGGGAAGGGAAATAACATATTAACGGCCACCCATCGCACCCTGTCCTGGGCTAGGGGCGCACATGGAGCAGAGCCCATTCGGAAGTTGGAGAAGCCGTGGTCTACTTTCAACTTTCTCCTCCAAAAGACGCTCTCATATATTAAGTGAAATGAACTGGACCCCATCACTGTGTCTCTTCCAGGAGACTGAATGAGCTTGTTTGATTCACCCCTGTCACTCAGGACTATGTACATCACCTAAGACTAATTGCCATTCACAGTGAATTGTAATGGTGGAGACTAATGGTCCATACCTGCCCTTGAATAGGACAAATAAACTCAAGTCCCTTTTACAATGGGATGTACGACATAAGGGTTTTCCTGAACTGGAGCAGGCTGCACTAGCCAGCCCTCTGTCACTATAGCAAACGACCAGGGAAACAACTCCTAGGAAAGGTTTCTGGTGACTTGTGGTTTTTAGGATTCAAATCCATAATCACGTAGATTCAGTGCTTTTAGGCCTCTTGTTGGATGTTCAATGGTAAGAGTGGAAACGTCCTGGCAAGGATGCAGAGGAAAGATCTAGGGTTTGGGCATTCCTGAATCCCTAGGAGAAACATGCTTCCAATAGCCTAAGAACCTCCTACAGCTGCCACTTTCAAATAGCCCTTCCCAGGAGACAAGGACTTCAACACATGGGTCTTTGGGGATGTTCAACATCCATATTCTAGCAGCCTCCCCCGCTGACTTGCCCAATTGGTCTGGAATTTGTACAAAAGGCCAAGTGGGTGACATAAGCCACCCTCTTTCTCCCTAACCCCTGCTTTTTCTGCCTTGGCAGTTTATGAGTCCTTCAGCAGACAATCAATCCCCACTGGCATGGTGCTAAATATTGAGAACAAAGGTTTTGCCTTGCATAGGACCATGAACCTCTTCATGGACTGTAGGGGACCAGAAAAAAGGAACCGTCATACGCTAGAGAGATCTGGCTTGGTCAAGAACTTAGTAACACAGAGCAGAAAGCAATATAAACCAACAGAAGCACTTACAAATGGCTAAGTTTGGTACACAAAGAGTCTCTCCACCCAATTTATTCTGCCACAGGCCTGCAAGTTATTCTGCATTTTTCTGTTTGTATGAACACACCGCTGCCACCACCGCGATCATTTGAGTAGCATTAATTGGTTATCAGTACAACCAACTTGGATGTGCACGACTTCTAAACCAGGATCTAATCATCTCCAGTTTACTGTTTTAAAAGTCAAATATCATACAAACTTTAAAAGTAGAAATTGTTTTCAGCTATCCACCTGACAAGTAGCTAAAATCTGTAATATAAAAAGAACTCAAAAAAGTAAACACCGAGAAAACAAGCAACCCAATCAAAGAACAGCTAAGGGACCAAACAAAGAGTTCTCATAAGAAGAAATACAAATGACCACTGTGGTGGTTTAAATATGCTTGGCTCAGGAAGTGGCACTATTAGGAAGTGTAGCCTTGTTAGAGAAGGTGTGGCCTTGGTGGAGGAAGTGTGTCACTGTGGGGATGGGCTTTGAGACTTCCTAGCTGCTTGGAAGACAGTCTGCTCCTGGCTTCCCTTGGATGAAGGTGTAAAACTCTCAGCTCTTCCTGTGCCATGCCTCCCTGGAAGCTGCCATGCTTCCCACCTTGATGATGATAGACTGGGCCTCAGAACCTGTAAGCCAGGTCCAATTAAATACTGTCCTTTATAAGAGTTGCCCTAGCCACCGTGTTCTTCACAGCAATGAAAACCGTAAGACAGCCAGTAAACATTTTTCACTGTTTTCAGCATCCTTGGGCATTAGAGAAATTCACTTTCAAACTACTTTGAGATCATCCCAATCAGAATGACTGTCATCAAGAAAACAGATGACAATGAAGGCAGGGGAGTGGGTGGGGAAAGAGAAAAAGTTACCTGCTGCTGATGGAAATGTCACCTGGTACACACAATGTGGAAGATCAGTGTGAAGAAAATCCCAAAACATAAAAATGTAGTCTACTATTATAAGATACAATCGTACCACTCCTGGACATATGCCCAAGGGATACCAAATCTTACTACAGTGATTCTAACCCACCCATGTTCATTGATGCCCTTATCACCATGGGAAGGAAATAATGACCCTAGTTGTCCATCAACTGATAAGTAGATTATGCTATTACACAACAGAATCATATTCAGTTATAAAGAAAAGTGAAATTATTAAATTTGCAGGAAAAAAGATAGAACTGGGAAATATTATATTAAGTGATATAATCCAGGCTCAGAAAGATGTACACTATATGTTCTTCCCATGTCTGCACATGAAGAAACTTCTTTTTTAAAAAATCGTATTTACATTGGTGTTCTGCCTTCGTGCATGTCTGTGTGAGGGTGTTGCATGCCCTGGAACTGGAGTTACAAACAGTTATAAATTGCCATGTAGTGCTGGGATTCGAACCTGGTTCTTTTGGAAGAGCAACCAGCACTCTAAACTGCTGACCCATCTCTGCTGCCCCAACATAAGGAGACTTCTAAAGAATAAAGAATATAGGCAGATCACTCTGAAGCATTTCAAATCAAGTTTAGACATATTACAAAAAAACCTGAAATCCCAGAAGTTTCAGTTAACATAGATTCACTGTTCTCCAAAGATATTGGGAGAGATGCCATCAGAAATGGTGCAGTAGCTTTATAACTTAACTGGAAGATGGAGGCTACATTTAAGGTACCCTTCTGGATATTTCTACCCCATTCCTATCCATATCACATTGGCCTGGACTTGCTCACCTGCAATGGTCTCACTCAGTCATTAGTAAGACTTGAAAAGTCACTCCTTGAGGCAAACTAAAAATTAAGCTAAGACAAAAGGCAAGAGTGAACCATGGTTACCCAACAAGCCTCTCTCCCTGGCCTCTAACAATTTGAACGCCAATGCCAACAGGAAAATGATGAGAAAACAATGTTCGAAAGCAGAAATTTCCTTTCATTTTAAAGTTAATTTTATTTTGACAGTTTCATACACTTATATTCTGTGTACTCTCATGCCCACCCTTTGTCATTTCCCTCTCAGCCCTGCCCCCTCCCTACGAGACCTTTCCCACATTCGCGTTTTTATATTAATAACATTTGAGGTTTGTTGACATGAAATTAAACTAAGACTTATGTTAACAGCTAACATAAAAATTTGATATTTGCTTTTCTGGTTTTGTGGATTCTCTAGGATATGTACTCACATCTAAAGATTTGGAGCTAGGAACCACAAATGAGGGAGAACATGTGGTATTTGTCTCTCTGGGTCTGGATTACCTCAAAAGAGACCATGGTGTGGAGACGAAGCTACAGAAAAGGAAATCCCAGGATAGAGGTGATATAAAGGGGAGTGGGAAGAAAGGTGGGGGGGGGCTCTAGATGGGAAGACAGAAATACAGAAGAGGGGTGGTGGGGAGTGTTACTTAACATTAAGGATGCTTGAAAATGGGATTTATTTATTTTATATTCACACACACACACACGCACATTATTTTAACTTAGTTACACCACTTGGAGTGATAATGCTCCTCCCCACAAGGTCCATAAACTACCTATCAAAACCCCTAGTACCAGGCTCATGTGAAAACCACCTTTGGGCTTACTGGTCAGGGGTGTTCAAAAGACCCCCCAAACTGTCATGGCTATTACTGTTGTCCTTGGTTGCTTCGAGGCATTGAAGGTAAGTACCAGATATAGGACTCAAGAAAATTGGAGCTGGGTCTGACCCCTGAAAGCCTCTTTGCTAAGGACTAGCATTCATAATATCAGATGGGGATGTGTGAGATGCCAAGAGATGAAAGCTCTGCCTAGTTTAGATGACTATGAACTGCACAATGGACAGCACAGCAAGATAGTCCTGAAGATGTAATGGTTGCATATGTCTTGGTGCTAAGCAACAGATGTCTGACGGGACTCACAGCCTACTCAAATTGAAACCAAGCTAATTACTGGTGGCTAGTAAGGGATCATGGATGAGAACCTACTATATGAATCAAATATAGTTCCAAATACCTCCCCTTCTATATACAGGTAAGTGTAGGTCTCAGCCCTCACCGAAACGTTTCTTGTTGAAGCAGAAGGATGCCCCAGGCATGATCCTTCAAGTTGGTTATCCAATACCAAGTGGTCAGCCCTAAAATCATAAGCATACAACTAACACTGAGTGGGTTCAGTGTGCTGCCTTGTATATTTAATAATTAAAGAAAAAGAGAAAATGAATTTGAGAGAAGTGAGGTATGGAAGGGGTTGGAGGCCGGAGAGGTAAGGAGACAAATGAGGTAGTATTTAAATTACAAATAATTTTTTAGAAAAAAATTAAAAATTGGATAAAGAACAGAAAATTTGGAACTTTCAAAAATATTCAGAGATTCCATATAAATACTATATTTTCTATGTATATGAAATATATATACATATACATATATACACACACTTCAGTTTTAAAAAGGCTTCTAAAGATTCAGAACATATCATATCTAAGCATTACTATTTACATAATGGCAGACAATAGGATGAGTTACATATTGAGTATATGATAAAAGTCAACATTGTGCAACCCCACTATTTTTTAATACAGTTCAATAATACTTCTACTTAATCTTGTGTAGATCTTCTTCCTCACATTCTCTCAATAATCTACTCTATTATTAGAAAACAAATTGTTCAGATGATAACATTATCTCATTTACCAGAAGCAAATATAGCAAGCTATTCTCATAATATGCACAATGCAATCATTTATATTACTATGCATATTATTCTTCCATAATATCACACAGTTCCTTCCTCTAGCTCTTCAAATTTTCGTGCTTTAGTATTATTCTAGAGTATGATTTTTTTAAAACATCTTCAAGTTTGACTCCAACAAATTAAAACAAAAACAAAACCCCAAAACAATACAAAAAATAAAAATCACCAAGATGTCATGTCCTTAGAAAGGCCAGCTCCAGAGACCTAGGCGAAATAAAAATGATCAGAGACATGTACTCTGGCTCGCCATATCCCTGGTAAACAATTTCTATGGAAGAGGCAGCACTCAGGAAACAGCTTGGCTATGAATTGTGGGAAGAAGCAGGAGACTTCTCATTGGCTGTAGGTGACGTCAGAGCCGGGACCAGGATGCCAATAATGCTTAGTTAATACATAACATTTAGTGGTTCTCCTGATTTTTATGTATACATTTCATTATGTAACTGCAATAAAACATTGCAAGCATCGCCTTTCTGGGTAATTACTGTGCCTTTCAAACCCCGCGGGATAAGAGGTACACTGTACAGAGCTAGCAAAACACTTGTAGGCAAAAGATGTCCCACCCTCAGTAAACCTCAGCTGAAGTCTGGGATGGAAGTAAATCAGACCTGGGGTCATTAGTGGCTTGGTGAGAACCACTTCTGGGAAAAGGGGAGAGATGAGTCATTCTGAGGCTCTTCCCCGAGGCTAGAACAGCTATCTGGTTTAGCCACGTGTAGATGGAGCATCCATACCTGACCATGATGGAATGGAGTCTCTGTGAATGCTGGACTTTCCCCTTTGAGAAGCTTTCTAGCGTTTAGATTTTTGAGATATAGTGAGTGAGGAATCCATATGTCCTCTTAACACTTCCCCAGCCCAATCCAGCATTGCTCTGGATCCTGTTTCTTACTGCTGGCTCCTTGACCTCTGGGAAACAAGTCCCTAAGTTTTAGGGTTCTCCTCTCAGCAGCTACTATAGATACCCCGCCCCCTTTCCAGTCAATTCTTTGATCCCTCTAAGTGTTAAGTTGCTCAGGAAGAGGCATTTAACATCTAAGGTCCATTTCACTACTTTTTCTTCAAAACAGTGTCCTGAAACATCATTTGTTTTTTCTTCATTAGAAAGAGGAAATGACATTTTATCAAAGGTAAATAGGCTCGCTCTGATGGGTTGAAGTTCTGTTCACCACTCAGAGCCAGTGACTTTTGATTAGGTACTAAACTTGGCACAGAGAATCCTTCATTCATTCCATCAGCCAAGTCACGCCAGGGGGCTTAACTTCTGGGAAGTTAATGACCTATGCTTTCCTCCTGAAGACTATGAGCAGCTTATCTGTTTGATCACAACTTCAGTAAATGGTAATCAACGCTTCATCAAATCCAACCACAAGTACCTCAGATTCAGAGCCTACCAATTCCCCATCTAAACCTGGATTCCAGAAGGGTTTTATATGTTTTTCTAAAGGTTGTTAAGTTTTACCTATGATTAGAAAAAAATGAATATAGCCATATTCCATATTAGACACATATTGGTATCAGTTGAATTGCTAATTAGATGAAGTTAGGTTGCTTTTTAGGAATTAAACTGGAGAGAAAATGTCATATAAATTTTATGTTTGTCTGTAGCTTTGCCTATTGATATTCCATTGCACAGGTTGTTATCAGTGGAGACCACAGACAGGCAATGTATAGTCTCCAAATGATGAACACTTGGTTTGCAAACTTTCCCCTGAACTCAGTTCTGTTTTGAGCTTCTACTTGTGAATCATCTGAAAGTGACTGAGAGTTGTCTTCTCATCCCTAATGCTTAACCTGGAAAGACAGCAGAGTGGTGGCTGCACCATCCTGGGCCGTCCTGCTGCCTGCTGCCTGAGATGGGGATGATTTCCATATTGCTTTCTCCTCCTATTCTATTCTCTCAGTGATCCTTGCCATCCTTAGAGGAGTGGTGCCATGTCCCCTGAGGACCACCAAATCCCGTATCTGCATTATGTAAAGTGATGATAAGTTTTACATCTAACATATGGACAGGGACAAGAAAGCATGTGGCATAAAGGTAAATGAAAGAGAACCACCTGGAGGGAAAAGGAAGCACAAAAGAAAGGAAATGAGGGAGGGAGAAAGGAAAGAAGGAAGAAAGGAAGGAAGGAAGGAAGGAAGGAAGGAAGGAACGAACGAACGAACAAACAAACATGGGCACATCCTTCTATAGTCTTGAAAACCCCCTCCTATAGCCTGTAAGCTTAATTCAATGTAAATTTTATAGATTAATACCTTTCATTATACTTTATCTCTACTGAATATTGACAAAAGTGATTTTTATTTGTATACAGCCCCCAAATAGACAATTTGAATTAAAGAAATATTTGAGAATACTGTGTGCATATGTGCATGCTGTGTGGGTCTTTGTTAAATAAAAGTGAGATCATCATTAACATGAAATTCAGTAATGTGGTTGAATCTGAGGAAGAAAGGGACCAAGACAACATAGAAACCCAGAAGGGCCAAGGCACATTGGCTAGATCTGAGATGCATTGAATTCTTCCCCATTTAATTATATATATATACATATGTGTATATGTATATATATGTATGTGTGTGCATAAACTTTGTAGTTTCAAGTATGAGTGTTTTTCCATATGTATATACGTGTACCACATGTGTACAGTACCAGAGGCATCAGATCCCCTGCACATGGAGTTACAGATACTTGTGAGCTGCCATGTAGGTTCTCCTCTGCAAGAACAGCAAGTGCTTTTAACCTCTGAGCCATCTCTCCAGCTCCTACTTCTCAATTACTTTCATTGATCTAAGGTTTTATGGTGGTGTTTGTGATTGTGAGATTTTATTTCCGGGCTACATGGAGGACTCTTCATTCTTTACCCCAACTTGTTAATATAATTTTCCTTCCGTGATCCATATTTGCATGGTGCTGAATACTTGAATAAAACCCTGCTTCTCAAGGGCTGGAGAGATGGCTTAGCAGTTAAGAGCACTGATTGCTCTTCCAGAAATCCTAAGTTCAATTCCCAGCAACTAATTGGTTAGCTCTCAACCATCTGTAATGGAATCCAATGCTCTCTTCTGCTTGTGTCTGAAGACAGCTAAAGTGTACTCTCATACATAAAATAGACAAATAATTATATTTTTAAAATCCCATTTCTCACATGTCTCTCACATCTTAATGCTGATATCTCTCGGTCTCTCACAGCGTTCTTTCTACTCTCTGTGTCTTCCCTACTTGATTCCATTACCACCATTACATGTGCTACTGAAGTAGGAAAAAAAAACATGTGCATGCTCATTATGTCGTCTTTTTTATTGGGCATTTTATATATTAACATTTTAAGAGTTATCCCCTTTCCTGGTTTTCCCTCTGGAATCCCCCTATCGCATCCCCCCTCTCCCTGCTTCTACAGACACTAAACCCAGACACTATTGAGGATGCCAAGAAGTGCTTGCTGACAGGAGCCTGTTATAGGGGTCTACTGAGACAGCCTGACAGATACAGAGACGGATGCTCACAGTCAAACATTGGACTGAGTACGGGGACCCTAACGGAGGGGTTAGAGAAAGGACTGAAGGAGCTGAAGAGATTTGCAACCCCATAGGAAGAACAACAATATCAACCAACTAGACCCCTCAGAGATCCCAGGGACTAAACCACCAACTCATGGCTCCAGCCACATAATGTAGCAGATGATGGCATTGTTTAGCATCAGTGGGAGGAGAGGCCCTTGGTCCTGTGAAGGCTCAATGCCCCAGTGTAGGGGAATGCCAGGGTGGGGAAGTGGGAGTGGGTGGGTGGGTGGTTATTCTTAAGATTCTATAAAATGTTTTGTGTGTGTGTGTTTATCAATCTTATAGACAAGCTGAGTGTGATTTATAACATTACTTAATTCATGCATTTTTCAGATAAGAAAATTAAGACCTGAATGGAAAAGACAATATTGGGGTGGGGGAGTATGTTGTTTTAACCTTTGCTTAATTTTAGATTCTCTAAAAGTATTTTCTACTATGATTCCTGGAAGGTGTGATTCTCCATCTATTCAGATCTGATATTGCAGCTATATAGTCATTGCTTCCGCTGACTCATGGGGGAGGGGGACACTTTCCAAGGTCACCCCTAAAGCTAATGTGTATAGGAACCTCTGAGATATAGCCCGTCTTTTGAAAGCTAAGATTGGTTACAGAAAAGAAAGCAACTTAGAAGTAGATTTTTTAAAGTACTATTGTTTTTGAAACAGATGTATAAACTCAGGTCGATTCAAAAGTGGATCTTAAGTGATGTCAACTTTATATCCCTGGTTTAAAGTTTCCTTCTCTTTGAGACTAGACTTCATCCCTTATCCTCAATGTATTAGATGGTGGATTACAATAATCTGGCTGCTGATTCCAGCTTTTCTAATATCCAGCTTCCTTTCCTTACACACGCACACACACACACACACACACACACACACACACTCACACTATTAAGGCAAGCTTCCCAGAGTGCCAATCAATAAAGCCGATAAAACATCTCTGAAAATGTTTGGAGATGGGAGGAAGTATATCTAGCCAGCTTCTCATGTAGAAAGAGGCAACTGAATGTGTTTGAAAGTTCTTTGCAAGATATGGGGGAGAGATGGAAATTCCTGTAGGACAGGACTGAGCCAGCACCTACCTGGAGGTGGAGTCTTGGTGATTGGAGTGTTTCTTAGTTCATAGTCCCTCTCTTGGTACTGGGATCTCCTATTCCAATGACAGCCAATATTGGATTGCTAAGACTGGTATCCTACTGTACCACAGAGACCTTGGGGCACCATATGCCATGCAAGGTCACATGGAGTCTGCACTGGAATAGAGAAAACTGCAGGGCTGGAGTACACAGACTCTTTCAAGGGAGTTAAATTTCACAGGCTGTGGGGAGGTAGTGAAGCTCCCAAGCTCAGGGCTTGTGAGCACAGCTCATTCAGCCAGAAACATAGGGTGTAAAACAACTGTGGCAAAAATCAGGGGAATTTACAGTTCTTCCTTGATAACTGCAGGATTCACAGGCACCTGAGCAGGCAAGAAAATGTTAGACCTGAAGCTACATTTAGATGAAAATCATGGGACAAAGTCAGAAACCATTACCAAGCACAGTATCCGAGTTCTCCAACCAGAATCCTCATCTCCTCCTCAGATCCTGGTATGAATTGGTATGGTCTAACTTATGTGCCCACAAACTTTGCATGTTAGATCTGAAACGCACAAATTTTACTACCCAGGACCACCTGCCCAGGACTGGCAACATTACAGTGAGCTGCTATTCCCGATTTACCTCTCCTCGCTCCCCCCTCTCTCTGTGTGTGTGTAGGTGTATGTGCACGTGCTTTCATCAGATTCCAACCCCGACAGCACCGGGATCTTGGTTTCTATTGTTGCAGTCATCCAGGCCACGAGGGTTTGTGGTGACAGTTCAAACCACAGAAGTGTGCATTCGTGTATTCTGTGCCCACCTTAAAGGGCTATATGTAAAGAGTGCTTCACAGGCTGCGGGTATTAGAAGTCACTGAGGAAAGACACCAGTTTTAAATATGTAGGCTTAAAAAAAAGTCACTGTGGGCTATAAACAGTCCACATGTGCATGTGTACAAAAGGTCCCAATGTGAAGTCCTTAGACTGTTGATACGTGCACTTTCAGGGCACTGCGGGTTCTTTGACTCTGTTCCCAGTGTGAGGTCCTTAGGTAGTTGATGGGTGCCCTTTCAGGGCACTGTGGATTCTTTGCCTCTGTGTTTGTTTTCTGTTGGTCTGATACAAAACTGAAGCAGAGCAACCTGTGTGCAGTTTGGTGGCTGTGGGGTATTGGATTATACTTGCAGATCACAATCCATCACTGAAGGAAGTCAGGGCAGGAACTCAAGGTAGGAAGCAGGAAGGGAAGCAGAAACTATGGAAGGAGGCTGCCTCCTGGCTTGCTCTCCCACGCCTACTCAGCTCAAGGTTCTTTGCAGCTCAAGATTCCTTGCTGAGGATTGGCAACACCTACAATGAATGGGCTGGGCCTATCACATCAATCACTAACCCAGGAAATGCACCACAGACTTGCCTACAAGCCAATCTGAGGGAGGCATTTTCTCCTATGACATATGGCTTATGTCAAGTTGACAAAAAACATAGCCAGAGCTACTTGACACCCATTCTGTTGTCACCACCTGGTCCCCTCATTCTAGACTAGAAGCTTAAGTCTGCGAGTTAAATAAACATTTTCTCTTTGTAAGCTAATTGCATCAGGTATTTCATCACAGTAACAATAAGCTAATACACATATTAAATAAAAATTGGTTTAAGTATCAAAGTCTTAGCTGCTGACAGGCAATCTCATCTCCATCTGACCTCTCCACACACTCTTATCATTTACACATTAAATTGTATTCTCACTTCAATTTTCAAGAGTAAAGAACAGATTAAAGTTCAACTTGAGAGTGTTTTCTTAAATAAAAAAAAAACCTATCAACAACAAAAATGTCCCATGTCCAACTTCGCTCTTCAGCTAGCTGGGATGGATTTAGTCTCACTATTAGCATACAAGAGGTGATGAAGGCTTACTCAGTTTCCCTACTTGTCAACTAAGAGGACAGCCATTACAGACACTCTGTAAATTCTCTTACTGCTGTAATAGTTCCTGGCTCTAGACAATAATTGTTTAGTTCCTATAGGGCTTACATAATTCCATTTGCTAATAGTCTGATTTGTAATTTTGAATAAGATTGCAATAGCAATTAGCCAAATCTGAGTTCGTGGAAGCAGCTTCTATGAATTGCCCCTCTGGCTATAATTTCCATATGCATATTTACCTCGATTCCTTTTCCCTGTAATAGGAATTTTAACAACCTATTGAATGCATCATGCCTTTGAAATGCCAAGAGAAAACTAAATATAGAGTCAAGGGTCAGAAGCCAAATCTGCTTTTGTATAAAATTACGAGTTAATTACTAGCGGCATCCAGGGGCCACACCAGTTTTAATTTTGGACTCATTAGACTGACTATTTAGAATCTATGTTTTAACTATAGCAGTAGGAAGTCACTGGTGCCCCTTCTTTGAGAAGTGCTGTGCGTCACAGCTTTCCCCGACCTCCTTACTAGCTGCTTACTGCTCATACTGAAATCATGGCCACTTACTTGTTTGTTTTAGTCTTCATAAAATTTAACGTGCATTTTTAAAATGCCCTTTAGCAAATGCATTTAGGAGGGAGTCCATGGGAACAAGGCTTCCTTGCTTATGTTCAAGGACCCAACATGTGCTAACACAGATGTAGTTTTGACAGTAATATAACAGTAGAAACCCCAATATGCTGGTTAGTACAGGGCACAGCAGCAAGGTACCTCAGGAAATGCCTGGAAATAAGGAAATGGAATTCTGCAGAGGTTCAAATGAAAATAACAATCAATATTGAACATGACAAGAAAGGATAATTCCCGAAGTATGTTCTGTAGAGCACTAATGCTGTGGGTATTAGTTTACTAGGGAGAAAGCACACAATTTAATAGGTTGGAGAAAATTCCTTCAGATAATATAATGTGTAGAAGGTTCCTGCTAACATTTGCCTTTCAGAGCTTATGACATACTGAAGGTCTCCAAGAGGAGAAACAGATTGCTCAAGGAGAAAGCTGATTGTGATTTTCTCGGAGCACTAATTTTTGTTTTTAAAAAGTGAAAACCTACACTAAAGTACTGTAACCCTCCTGGCTTGAGGGCTGCCTCTCATAACCACACCTCTCTGCCCACCTCCTTTTGTTTGCCACGCCTCGCTCCTGGTTCCAGTTACATCGGAAGTCCCACCTCTACAGAGACCAAAGAAGCCGCTAATTGGGCCGGAATGCTGACGAACTTGTGGGAGGGGTTTTGCCTCACCTATTCTACCTGTTGGCTTATAACAAAGAGATCATTAAATTCAAGATGGCTGAAGTGACCACAACTCCTAATTTTTATAGAGCCTCCCACGTGAGTAAAGTATAATTATGGCTAACCTACCTCCTCCCAACTCCATATTCCAGAATAACCCTTCTCTAACGTTGCTGCTGGATGGCAACAAAGTACTGATATTGAGTTGTGATAGGACTAGGCAGGGGTCCTGACCAAAACACAAACCTTGCGCCAGGTCTAACATGGGAGGTTTATTGGGCAGGAAATAGAGGTAGCCTCTGGAAGAGAAAGGAAAGAGGAGAGAGGTGGGGGTGGGGGAAGAATGCAACTTTTAGTGGGACCTTGGTGCATGCGCAAAGGGACACTTTTT